>NC_138740.1:33743556-33781056 GCF_965113295.1 Leuciscus leuciscus | reverse complement strand
TGATTCACATTGGAATAATATTTCACAATATTGCTGTTTTTATTTGTATTTTTAATCAAATAAATGCAGCCTTTGTGAGCAGAAGAGACTTCTTTTAAAAACATACAAAATCTTACTGACCCCAAACTTTTGAACGGTAGTGTATAAATGTGTGTGTGTGTGTGTGTGTGTGTGTGTGTGTGTGTGTGTGTGTGTGTGTGTGTGTGTGTGTGTGTGTGTGTGTGTGTGTGTGTGTGTGTGTGTGTGTGTGTTTTAATGGTCAGTTTCTGAGAGTTTCATCAATCTCTCTCACAAACACACTCACACAAACACACACTCAAACTCAAACTCTCCCACACACACTCAAACTCTCCCACACACACTCAAACTCACACACTCTCACACACACCATCTTGCACCACATCTTTGAGCCGTAAAACAGGTTTAATTTTCTTTACTATATTCTGTGAGGAATATGACATTCACGCTGAAATCTCAGAAACTATAAGGTTACAGTCTCACACACACACACACACACACACACACAAGTGTGTGTTGCATCATGTGTCCAACTAATGAAAACATGTGTACAAAGTTCTGTGTGACGGTGTCTTGTGGCATGTGGGTGAAAGGCATGCTGGGAACAGGGTGTGTGTGGGTGGGGCGGTAAACCTTCTCCTGCAGCAGTGTGTGTGTGTGTATGTGTGTGTGTGTGTGTGTGTGTGTGTGTGTCTGGGTGGGGCTGTTTTAAATATTGCTCAGTAAAGTTAAGAGGTGAAGGGCTCATGGTTACAACACACACACACACACACACACACGCCGCGTCTGCTGTCAAATCCACACAGTCCCACACAATTCCTCGAAAAGGTGGAGGTGAATGTTTACAATAATCAGTAATCCCAGCATCAGGCCAAACTGGATTTATGACAAAAGCAGACCTGGTTTATTATTATTATTATCACTGATTAATAACCAATAACCAACTGTCCTTCTGTACGGTCATGTGATTTATATCTAGAGGACTTTTCAACCCGCAAAACCTGATCTCACTGTGACTGAAGGATCAAATATGCAGACAAATAACATAACATAAAACTAAATACTTATCTGTGATATATATATTATAATTAATCAAATATAATAATAATAATAATATTTTGAAAAATGAAATAAAATAATCATTATCTATTATCATTCATTTACATGATAATAACACAAAATATATAATAATAATTTAATTAATAGTATGGAAATAAAATTATGAATAATAAATAAATAAAATAAAATAAAATAAAATAATAAAGCTTATCTGAGATTGTTCAGTCTAGTGGTGTTGCGGACACAAAGGTGGTAGGATGATTGTCAGTGACCTTTGACCTTCAGCCCTTGAGTGTTTCATTAGTGAACTGCCTTCAGGGTTACAGTGTGATCAGAGTCTGCCGAGCAGCAGCTTTACATGTCATGATGGGATCATGGGAGTTATGATGCTCACAAATGCTGTCAACACAGCCGTCGTCACAAACTCTAATACATATTTCACATCATACACACTCTGCCACAATAACTTCAACACCTCTGTGTGTAAATCAACCTAAAACCTGAAATCATGAACCTGTCGACACTGGAAACTCATTCTCGCTATAACGCATCCCACTGGCTGATGTCCAATCATTCGCTAGCCGCCGCTCCGGGTGTGACACCAGTGTCTGTTGCTATGACAACATGACTCATTCCATTGGAATCCTATGTTAAATCACTCCTGGACAAACTCCAAACACTCCCCGATTCTTGTTGCTAGGAGACAGAAGACGCCGTCGCCGGGTGAAGTGCAATGACCAGTTACACCACCAACAACATGACCAACGAGAGGACTGGGAATACACACAGACAATTCATATCTCAAACAACAAGTGCAGGAAAACAGCAATGTGATGGAATTCCCCAAAAACATCCAAAAGCAAACAAAAAAGAAATCCATAAATATTAATAAAAGTATTTTTTTCAGGTTTGATCAAATAAATATATAAATGAATACAATTAAAACAATAATATGACTATTATATTTATTATAATAATAATAATAATAATATATTATTTATTTATTTCAGTTTTATATTTGATAAAAAATAAAAAATATTATTAATAATACTAAATAATAATAATAATTCATATGTATTTCTTTATTTCAGTTAAAGATTTGATCAAAATAAATATATAAATTAATACAATTAAAATAAGAATATTCATAAGAATATCAAATAATAATATAATAGAAAAAAAATATTTGTAATTATTATTATTGATTCATTTAAGTTAAACATTTGATCAAAATAAATAAATATATTAATAAAATTAAAATAATAATAATAATAATAACAATAATTGATAACTACAATTAGCCTAATAATAGGGATGCACCGATATGAAACTTTTCATATTTTAATCGGCTTTAATATATATGGTGGATCCCTAATTAACAATAATTAATAATAATATAACTACAATAACTATAACTAAAATATTATCATTGTATTCATTTTTAATATTATTTTAATATTTTTTATATTAATATTATATAAATTCTTATGATCCGTGGCCAGACCTCAGTAATCAACCGTTAAGTTGTTGTTTGAAAAAAAAAAATCCCAATAAAGCGAGTAAAAGCGAGTAATCTGATCTCAGCCTGTGGTTTCAGGCTTGTTTCAACGATCACATCTACTTATTTCCCAGATGAAGTTGGCAGGCGAGCCGGGGAAACTCTGCAGGGTTGGCTGGATGTCAGCCGGTGCGACTCCAGTAAAACACGAGGCCAGGTGTTACAATGGGAACATCGGCAGCACAGCTGGAAGTGATGCACTCGGGCCTTTTGTTGATCATCTGGAGAGCTTCATAACTGTGTGTCTCGGGCCACTTCTCCTCCATCAAGCCCTGGTGTAATCGGCCCAACAATAGACCAGTGATTACAGAGAGAACAGTTCAGGCTTCAGACGGACTGCAGATGCACACTCAGTGTTAGATTCATTTCCGAACTGGCGGATGATTATTAAATCACCCATAATCCAACTAGAGATAGATAAACGTGTGCTGATGTGTTCCTGTCAGAGCTTCCGTCCGGACGGCTGAGAGAGAGGACTGCATTTACATCAGAAAGGGTTCGTTCGGGACGCTGGGTTTCTAAAGACGACGGACGGTCTGATGACAGTCTGGTTTAAGTTTTTGCATACTTTTATGAATAAGTCAGACAACAGATTAATATGACTGACTGCAAGTCGTAATTCAAGCAAAACACACACAAAGAGAGAGAGAGAAAACAAAAGGCAGGAACACACGCAGACGTCTAGACTTCTGAAAACAACCTAAAGATGTTAAAAACACATATTCAAGATTTCTGATAAGGAATAATAAGTGCATATGCAGTAATGCAACATAAAAACTCACTATCACTGTTAGATAAAGGTTATTTGCTGTGCTGTCGGTGAAGAAAAATATTAATATCAAAATCAATAATAATATTATTATTAAAATCAAGTTAGTCCATGAATTTTGAATTAATTTCTAATCATTTTAAATACCAAGCTAATATTCAGTAAGAATATAGATCGGCGATACGTGGGTAATATATATATATATATTTTTTTTTAACTACATTTCTGCGGTAAAATTAACTTTAAAGAATATCTGCATATATCATCTCCATTCATATGCCATTCTTTACTGGAGGATTTGTGTCTTCTGGTGGAAAACAAACACTTTTAACATGTAAATAACATGAAATGACCACTATTCAGAAGCTCGTTTGCATTTCCACTCGTTTTGCTTTTGGATTTATTATAAAACATCATAACTAATTTTAGCAATTGCACTGAAGTATGAAGTATAGCAAGACGTAAAGTCACAAAGTCTCATACCATGATTTAGATAATTTCGTACAATAAATACATTTTTAAAAAGCCCAGATTTTACAGTGGATGGGAAACCGTCTTGAATTGCTCTCGCATCATGATATGTGAACAGCATTTATGACAATGAACTACACAGATGTAGATGAAAATCTATCAATAAACACACACTCTGTGTCCTGACTGAAGATCACGCTGAACAACGCAGACTAAAAGACATGGATGAGCCGAAGCCTCATTTTAGTTTAAAGGTTAATCGCACATTTTTAAGGGGACTGGGTGGACATTTAGGAGGGCTAAAGCCCTTTTAAAATGGGCCTGTCCAATAGTGACGCCCCTGTTCTGATCTAATCGAACACAAACCCAGGCGGATCTCATGAAGTGCGTCTCTATAGCACACATTGTGTTTATCATGCAATTTATTGGCTAAAATGTGCATATGACACGCAGTTTTCGCATGCATATGATACGCACTTTATTGCGAGTAATAGCCTATATGTACCCCACACCAGTTATCCTACCCATGGGGTTTACAGTGCGTATCGTATGCAGGTAAAAACTCATTTTCACGTATAATCTGCACGATAAACACAAAGAGACGCATGTTAATGAGAACGGGTTGCCGAGCCGCAGACAGGGGGCGATATGCACACACTCCTCACTGAAAGTTTACTTGCTTTAAATTAAAAAACAAACCAACAAACTCCATCCCAATTAGCCCTGATGTGGAGCTTAATTGTGACGGAGACAGAAGCCCAATCAAGAAAAAATAATTGGTGACCAAATATTGGGTGGTTGCCAAGTGTTGGGTTTGTGAGACGAGCGGCGATCCTTCAGGGAGGTGGAAAAATACCAGGCAACCGACTTACATGCAAATAACACCGTAATGAAATACAGTCCTGACAGATGACTGACAATTCAAAACAAACACACACACACACACACGCACAGCAGACGAGTCCTGCTGTCAATCCTCCTGAATGCATCCACTATTGAAGGAGTTAATGGCAGCGAGGTGTGGCTGTTACTGAGGTACAGACAACATCTAAAACCATTACAAACAGCCAAAGGCAAGAGAAAGAAGAGAAGAACTGAACTAGACGTGTTACACATTATATTGCACATTAAAAAACATGATTCTGATTCACAACACGACTTTACATACAGCTCAGCTGTTAATGATAAACTCTTTCAAATCTGTCTTTTAATTACCATGGTGAAACTATGGTACTATAATGGTAACATATGGTAATATCAAAGATCTAATTATCATACTCATATACAATGGAATTTAAATGATACTTTGTGTCCAAAACACATGATAAATGTGCATGAAATTGCAGTAATGTGTGGTAATGTGAAATGTGCAAAAACATGGCGTTTTAATGGCACCGTGTCCAAAATAATATGGTAATACTAATGCACTTTTATGCACTTGTATGCCAGTGTTATTTTAGTTAATTTATTGAAATTTATTATAAAATAATTTTAATTTAATATTTTTTGTTGTCATTTTTTTTATTATTAGTTTTTGCTTTCTTTAAATGTCTATAAAGTTTTTAAAAAATTAAATATATTATTTAAAGTAATGAAAATGTTTTTTTATGGTTTTAGTTTCAGTTAGCGATAATAATCCTCCTGTACACACAAATTTGAAGCTTATTTTATGCAATTTTAAGTTTTAAAGCGCATGAACCAAAGCAATCAGCTACGAGGAGAATCACAACATTACAAACATTGATTCGAAGCAAAAAAGTATTTGAAAGTCTTTAGTGAGGGAAAGAACTACAATCCCATGATGCATTGCGAACAGCATATTCTAATTAAAAACGATGGAATATAAAACAACGCATTTAAAAATGATTATATATGAAACGTTTATTGCAAAATATGCACATAAACACAAATATTTTAGTGTTTTGAGAGCGTAGGGACTAACAAGCTCCTTTGGTGCATTTCACTTGTTTCGACTCTCTGATTGGTGGACTTTTCTGTACAGCATCATGGGTAATGTAGTTCTTCACCACAAATTCTGCTGTTAAACTATTCTTTTCAAACTAATTTGAAATAATATGGGCCGACGGCTTCAACAGAAGCAAATACCATTGATTAACAACCTCATCCCACTGGAGTTTTCACTTCTGCAACCCGACTCTTGGAACTAATATTGGAACTAATTGGTTTGTATTGACACGAATAACTTGCCTACTAAGTTAACGAGGAGAAAACGATGTAAAACAGCGTCCAGCCCTCAGGAGAGATCAGGTCTGGTAGAGACAGGATCGCTCTGAGCAAACAGACTAGATAAACACAGTGTGAATGCTGTGTTCTCAGTCATCATATAGCCTGCACGTACACCCTGGTATTGCCTTTCATGGTACTCTGAAATAATCGTCAACTAAATAATACTAATCATATCATATACTATGGTATTGACATTGTACTTAAAATATATTTAATTACCATGGTAAAAAATAAATAAAAAAAAAATAAAAAAAAAGTCCAAAAATATTGCATTTCTATTGCACATAAAACCAAAATGCATGTACACAAAACCATGGTAGTACTATGGTACATCTTGTAAGCATTTGCTCCAAATGTATGCTTCAAATCTCATGCAGAAACTTTAATGCAGTTATGGCGTTTCGATATTGTCCGTCTGTCCGTCTGCACAACACATGATGAGAAACCTCACGAGAACGCCACACTCCTGAGCTGTGTTCATGGTGTGATCCTGGGCGTATATGTTTGTTTGTTTATGATGAATGGCGAGTGAGTGACACCTTCATTCTGAACATACTTGAGCTGAAAGTTCTCAGGCCTGTTAGACACATTCCACACATTCAGACTAAAACATGATGATGGTTTTCCCTGTCGTCGTAACCGCCACTATTACAGATTCTGCACTTCACTACCCATCTATACGTCGTCTTTTTGTTTTTTGAGTTTATTGAGAACATTATATATATATATATATAAACAAAGAAGGAAACAGTCACAAAAAAAAAAAGGTACAAGACAGGGGTATAAAACTAATCAGAAAATATTACATATCAAAGGAAAAGATTAAAAGACTTACATATTTCAATTGTGTTTAAAGCCTCCTTTTTACACGAGTTAGAGATAGTCCCAAAGTAATGTTGTACTTCAGTGAGCAAAACATAAAAAAGTGGTTTCTGACCTGAAAATGTACATTCATGTATATAAAATTGTTAGAATTTTTATTTTATATTTAAATACTAAAGTATATTTTGTTTTTGTGTAATTGCTCTTTTTTCCAATTAACAATTCCAAATAAAACATTTTCCCAAACTAGAGAAAAATCCTTATCAATGTTCTCAATAAACCCATACTAGGGCTGCACGATACTGAAGAAAAATGTGATATGCGATAACTCATTAAATAATGCGATATTCGATACTATAATGCTTAAAGTGTGTAAAATAAACTTAAATTATCTTTCAAATATATTTAAAATGACATGACCTACATGCGTGTTTCACATTCTTTTTGTGACAAGAAAACATCCCTAAACTTCTGAAAGTGAACATCAGTGTTTTACTGTGTTATTTTAACATCAGTGTAAACCACGGGGTTCAGGTTATCCTACATTAGGGTTATTAAACAACACAAACTGAATAATCAAATGTAAAAATAAAACACAGCTTAGTTTTCACTGTATGAATTAAATATATACTGATTCTTATTAAAGCTACAAAAGTTATTCAGCCGAGAGCAGTGAGTAATTTTCTCTTTGTCTTGTGTTCATGACCGCAGTTATTGTAAGCCGTTGCGATATGCATATCACGAATACATTTGCGATATTTCGATAATGTCGTTATATATTGTGCAGCCCTGTCACCTATACTGTACGTCTGGCGGTTTATTAATACCTTCCATGATGTCATCTGACAGCGCTTGAGTAATAAGAGATGGATATTAGTTTATAATAGCAGGTTTGATCCTCTATTGTGGATGTGGCGGGAAATGGAATGTTACATTGTAACAATGACGCTTTCACATCACTATGAGTCACAGGGTTTTTTGATGGTCACCATGGCAACATCATAAGGTTTAATAAACCGACTGACATGATGCACAATGAAAGTTATGGCAGATGAAAGAATGCGTGTGAAGGTGGTTCACATCCCCGAGTGTTTGTCTTCCTGACATCTCACACAAAAGATAAATGAATAAAACGGCGGGAAACATTCCTCACATCAAGCATCGGCTCTTTCCTCTTCCTCGGACACATTCCGACAGGATTCTGCTACGAACACAAGCCTTGCCCAAACGTTTGAAGATCTACAAGAAGCTGATGCCGCAAGTTTGAACTAGAACAAACTAACATCACCACGCAGGATTCAGCTGATCTAGAAGATCATATCGCTACTGATGTGACCGTTTAGACTATAATAATAATAATGCCAGCAGAATTATGGAATAACAATATGGAAGTATGATATAGGGATAAAATAATGTTATTAAATACATGCTCCATTAATGCTTTTAAACACTATTGATGGATGGATGGAAAAAAATGATAGATAGAACGATAGAACGATAGAACGATAGAACGATAGATAGATAGATAGATAGATAGATAGATAGAACGATATAGATATAAATAGATAGATAGATAGATAGAGATAGATAGATAGATAGATAGATAGATAGATAGATAGATATAGACATAAATAGATAGATAGATAGAGATAGATAGATAGATAGATAGATAGATAGATATAGATAGATAGATAGATAGATAGATAGATAGATAGATAGATAGATATAGATAGAACGATATAGATAGAACGATAGATAGAACGATATAGATAGATAAATATAGATAGATAGATAGAACGATATAGATAGATAGATATAGATAGATAGATAGATAGATAGATAGATAGATAGATAGATAGAACGATATAGATAGATAGAACGATAGATAGATAGATAGATAGATAGATAGATAGATAGATAGATAGATATAGATAAAACGATATAGATAGATCGATAGATAGAACGATATAGATAGATAAATATAGATAGATAGATAGAACGATATAGATAGATAGATAGATAGATAGATAGATAGATAGATAGATAGATAGATAGATAGATAGAACGATATAGATAGATAGAACGATAGATAGATAGATAGATAGATAGATAGATATAGATAGAACGATATAGATAGATAGAACGATAGATAGAACGATATAGATAGATAGATATAGATAGATAGATAGAACGATATAGATAGATAGATATAGATAGATAGAACGATATAGATAGATAGATAGATAGATAGATAGATAGATATAGATAGATAGAACGATAGATAGAACGATATAGATAGATAGATATAGATAGAACAATAGATAGATAGATAGAACGATATAGATAGAACGATATAGATAGATAGAACGATAGATAGAACGATATAGATAGATAGATATAGATAGATAGAACGATATAGATAGATAGATATAGATAGATAGAACGATATAGATAGATAGATAGATAGATAGATAGAACGATATAGATAGATAGATAGATAGATAGATAGATAGATAGATAGATAGATAGATAGAACGATATAGATAGATAGATAGATAGATAGATAGATAGATAGATAGATAGATAGATTTAGTGATTTGCATTAAAGCTGTAGATTTCCCTAAGAGTCGAACCCGTGATCTTCCATTCAGAGCAACAGCATTTCACAATTGTTAGAAACATAAATTGCATAAAGTCCAGATCACACACATGGATATATTGCTGATTTGTCATGATGAGAACATCAGTGAGTCAAACGCTGCATTTCTCCAAAAACACCTACACTTTCTCCAGTCTGGTTTCATAAGAGCCGATGGTGAGTCAGCAGAGCAAAAACACCCCGCTAAAGCCCAGCGACATTTCTCAGGCGTTCTCCAGCCGTCCTCCACAATAGAGCCGCTCCTGACGCTATTGTTGAGAACACCCAACACACATCAATACCGGCCGCCTTCTCGCTCGGCTGGTTTCAGACCGCTCTCCAGCCAAGAGAGGAATCCGGCATGTTGAATACCAGAGCGAGAAGCACTTTCACCTCTCGGGCGGATCACATTCCTCTCGCTGGGAAAGCAATTAATGCAGCGTCACAATCTACAAACAAGCCGACAGTGCAGTATAGCCTTCAGCCAGAGCTCTTGTGTAATGAGCTGTTGATACTTCACACAAACTTTTACTGAGAACTGCAGTCAATTATTATTATTATCAAGTGCAAATGCATGAGCTTAAACCCCCTTTATAGAAAGTACTACGCTGCTACCATGGTAAAATAAGGATACGAGAAGGTAATGCAATGGCATTTTGATACACTGTAAGTAACTTACATTTTTAAGTACAATCAACTTGGATGTTTAAGTAATTTCAACTTAAAGTTCATTAAACTGACTTAAAAAATGAGTTGAATATCGTATAAAAAAAGTTGAAAACTGCTTGTGTTGATGAGTTAAAGCAATGTACTCGTGTTGATACTTCACACAGACAGTTACTGAGAACTGTTATCAACTATTATCAAGTACAAATGCATGAGCTTAAACCCCCTGTATAGAAAGTACTACGCTTCTACCATGGTAAAATGATGATACGAGAAGGTTATGCAATGGCATTTTGATACACTGTAAGTAACTTACTTTTTTAAGTACAATCAACTTGGGTGTTTAAGTAATTTCAACTTAAATGACATTAAACTGACTTAAAAATGAGTTGAATCAACATAAAAAGAAAAGTTGAAAACTGCTTATTTTGATGAGTTAAAGCAATGTTAGAACACATGTTGTCTTAAATAACATGTTTTTTTGCGGTGTAGTTGTTTATGATTGACATAGGCTATTCATATACCATGGTATTTACATAAGGTACTTCAAAACATTACCATGAAATTTCACACTGTATATAAAACATGGTATTACCATGGTACAGCATTATGATGATGATCATACAGGATCTATTAAATAAGCAGAGCAATTCTCAGCAGATGTTTGACTAGAATGAGGATTTTACTATTTCTGTCACACAAACCCGTTTTAAAAGTTATTAAAGTCTCTGGAGCAACAACAGCTCGCATTTCATCGATATTAACCCATCAGGAATGATAAAGATCTTTACCTCACACACACTTTGACCTCCGGGTCAAACCTAAACACACACTGTTCTGTCGGAGACTGTTAATAATCGACGTTTTAAAGCCTTTAACTGTAGCGTGAAGTGAAGTAAAGTGAATTTACCTGTCAGTGTGGATCAGGGACTGTTTTCTCTCGTGTTGCTCAGGTGTGTTTGAGTCTGCTCCTGCTGAGAGTGCAGGGTGACTTTCACACCTGGGCGGGTCACCTATGCGTGTGGGCGTGGCCAGAGACACACCCGTGCGCGCGCGTGAGAGCCACGCCCCCTTCGGCTGCATTGAGAAATGAAGTCCATCATCCTCAGAAGGAGTGTTTTTACTGTGGTAAATCTGCTGTACACAACAGCGGATGTGATTCCTCGCCATATTTGGGAATATTCATAGGCTCATGTGATCCTAAAGAATTTAAGGAATTCTGAATGAGTTCTAGAGCCAGATCTATTTATAGTTGTTTATGTCCCGTCCTTCAGGCTCCAGTAAGACACTGACCCCACAATATTATGAATATAACGAGGAAATGTTAGAAATAAATACAGAGAATATAAATGTATGCAAGACCAGAATTTATGATATAAATCTATGATATAGTTTGGAATATTTGGTAATCCTATATTTATAAGCTATTTATACTAATATAAAATTATAAAATTAATAATATAAAATATCAATAATGAAAATATATTGGTATAAGTTACTGTCATTAAAATAAAAAAATTATCTAATAAACTGTCATACAAAAATAAATACAAATTAATTAATTAAGTGCTAGGAAAACAAAACCAGAATTGAACATATAATAATAATAAAGGTTATTAGCCACTGTCCTTAAAATAATAAATTATCTAAACTGTCATAAATAAATAAACAGATATGTCTATGCATTTTTGTTCAAACTGATTTTCTGTGCTTGGAAATCAAGACCAGAATTTTACACATAATAATAATAATAATAATAATAAATAAATAATAATAATAATAAAAAATTTGAACAAAAATGCACTGAATGATTTGTACTTTCATTGAAAGTTTTCTCTACATACATACACACACACACACACACACACACACATTTGTTGTAAATGATTTTCTGTGCTAATCACAGACCACAAATATTCCCTCACACACCTCCTGCATTTTGAGTTATTGTTTAGTCTAGTCTAGTTGAACTGTTATCATGTGTTAAAGAAGAAAATATAAACATCTGACAAGTAAACATGTTTGTAAGTGATGAATGATGCATAAGTCCAGCAGAACGATCCCCTCTGACACATTCTGCCACTCAAACACAAGCCATCCGACAAATCAGTTACAATTACTAATCGTGTCATTCCATGACCCCTGACCCCTGACCCTGACCTTGACCCTGTCAAACCTTCAGCGTTTCCACCACACCCACAATTCCACAGCTCCAGACCTGAGCCCGTTACAACACTTCTGTGTTACTCACACACACACAGGTGTGTGTGTCTCCGACGTGCCACAGCGGGGAGGAGTGCAATCCCAGCATGCCTTGCTCTGGCCAACAAACTGATCCAGGAGGAGAATGAAAAGTGAATGAAGCCTATTGTGCTTTTACAGTATCTGTATTGCCCACTCTTTCCCTTGAAGGATGTCGTCATTTACTCGACTTCATCAGTTCATGTCCTCCGTGAAACACAAATCAACATGTTTAGGAGATTATCTCGGAAATTTTTATTAAACCAGCAGCTGTGGTTATCAGAAATTTACCGTAAAAACAAAATAATAATAAACTGAAATAATGTTAACAATATACCGACAAAAACACAAGTCATTTTTCCACAAGCCGAGGGAAATACTAATATTTAAAAGGTTCACAAAACATTACGAAAGCACCATCATGGTAACAAACATGACTCTAAAATACAATAAACATTCATTTAACAACATAAGATGTAACATAATTCACAACGTTTCACTGTAAATTGAAAGATGCTTCTTCTATTTTGCTTCCAAAACTGTATTTTACTGTAAAATTATATCAAATGTCCAAATAGATCAACCAATTAATAGTCTTTTAGTGTTAAAATTACAATAATTTTTACATTGAGGCCACAGGATTTACTATATTAATATTCTCATTTAAACAGCTGTATAAGCATCAGAATATTTCTGTAATTTATTTGAATGGCATTTTCTGAATCCCATTTTTTTTAGGGAACCATTTTGTTGATAACAATTTGCAATAAGGTTTAATTTGTTAACATTAGTTACTTTAGTTAACATGATCTAACAATGAACAATAATTACAGCAATTATTAATCTTAGTTACTGTTAATCTAAACACGTACCAATGCATTATTAAACGTTATGTAACATTAGTTAATGCAATGTGAACAATCATGAACATTTAATAAATGCTGTAACAACTGTATTGATCATTGTTAGTTTATATTAGTTCATGTATTGACGCATGTTAACATATAACAGCTTATTGGAAAGTGTTTTATTTTGAGTCAGAAAACAAGAGACACTAAAATCAAATCAACAGCTTTATCATAAAGCATGAATTTGCTTCTTATATAAGTTAATTGATCATGTAGGCCTAATCATAAACATGTTGATCAGGTGTGATTGAGTGCGTGCGTATGTGTGTGTGTGTGTGTGTGTGTGTGTGTGTGCGCGTGAGAGAGTGAGTGAGTGAGTGAGAGTGTGTGTGTGTGTGTGTGTGTGTGTGTGTGTGTGTGTGTGTGTGTGTGTGTGTGTGTGTGTGTGTGTGTGTGTGTGTGTGTGTGAGAGTGAGTGAGTGAGAGAGTGTGTGTGTGTGTGTGTGTGTGTGTGTGTGTGTGTGTGTGTGTGTGTGAGAGTGAGTGAGTGTGTGTGTGAGAGTGAGTGTGTGTGTGTGTGTGTGTGTGTGTGTGTGTGTGTGTGTGTGTGTGTGTGTGTGTGTGTGTGTGTGTGCGTGAGTGTGTGTGTCTGTACACCATGTTCTTTCGTAGAGTTCCAGGATGGATCTGAGGTGACAGACTTCGATCCTGTCGGAGAGACATGCTGATGTCATCGATGGGAATGATGATGTCATCACACAGATTCCAGCCTCCAGGTACTCGCACATCAGCGCTCAAACACGTCTGTGACGTCACATGCGTTTGGGCGTTTCATTTGCATTCTTTACCGAGGTGAGCTCCGAAAAAATGCTTGCAATTCAAAACATCTGTGATAAATTTTTGTTTTTTAAATGCATGACATTCTTTATTTGTACACACTCAGTAAAGCATTACTGAAACATTCTTAAAGATCAGTAAAAGGAACTAAGCGTGTTTATCTAGTTTGAAATAATAAGGCGTTTTAAAGAAGAAAACATTTGATTTATTATTTGATATGCTTCAATCCATGAAAGACTATTTTCTGAAAACAAGTTCCTGTATTATCTTAAAGTCCTCCTGTAGTCAACCATTGTATCCATTAAACTCATCTTTGATCACCAAAATTACATATTTAAAATTTCTTCATGCCTTAAAATATCTTGAACTCGACACCCTTGCCTCATTTAGTATGCGCGGTTCTATGAATATGCAAATTAGCCCCACCTCCACTCACTCCCTCAGCTCAGAGATCCACTGGTTGACGATCACACGTTGATCTGATTGGTTACAAGGTAGTTTGTGACGTCAGAAACACCAGCGATTTCAAAGCTTTGCTTCTCAATTAAATATATCTTGTTTTAATGCGTTTAGACATTGCTACTGGAAAACAACAATAATAAAAAAAGAATAGGTTATATATATATTTGCAGTCTGAAATATTTATATTTAAAAAAATATTGACTAAAATCATGTTTACTAAATATCAGATAATTTAAAAAAAGTTATACTAAAAATTATTTCAGTAAAACATCAAAAGTACTGTTACTTGCAATAAACTGAAATTGTTTGTATTCTAGTTTAGTCAGGATTTAAATGTCTTTAGAGGAGAAAACCATGAATGATGAGACTTTTAAAGATGTTTGTAATTCATATTCCTATATCTTATATAATATCGATATTATGATAGTTCTTTGGTTAATTACAGTTTTTTTCAATTGCTTACACACTAAAATTAAAACTTTCCCACAATTAGCAAAACCTTACACTCACGGAGCAAAACACCGGCCTAGATTTGCACGATTGTAAGCACATGGTCAGCTTCACACTTTTTGCAAAACATTACACACACAGTGATTTGCAAAACACTAAACACACTTGTATACATTTGACACAGAAATGTATCATGATGTCATTTCCTTGCAATTTCAAAGCAAAGGCTTTCAAATGAAGACACCCATGAACCAACTGGTTAAGCACAGCCACCAGGAGTGCACACACACTGGTGCTTAATTGTAGACACACCAATCAGGTTTACGCACTATAAAAAGGCAACAGGTAAGTTCACCTGTCTTCAACAAAAATGGACGGTGTCAGAGGAAGAGGGAGAGTGCGGATGAGAGGGGGAATCCGGAGAGAACAAGGTGGAGGAAGAGGAAGAGGGAGAGGGAGAAGAAGAGGAAGAGGAAGAGGGAGAGGGAGAGGGAGAGGAAGAGGGAGTAGAAGAGGAAGAGGGAGAGGGAGAGGGAGAGGGAGAGGGAGAAGAAGAGGAAGAGGGAGAGGGAGAGGGAGAGGAAGAGGAAGAGGAAGAGGAAGAGGAAGAGGGAGAGGGAGAGGGAGAGGAAGAGGGAGAGGAAGAGGGAGAGGGAGAGGGAGAGGGAGAAGAAGAGGAAGAGGAAGAGGAAGAGGGAGAGGGAGAGGGAAGACAAGCAAATCCGTGTAACGAAATTCGTTTTCATTTTTGGAAACAAGTGTGGACCATGTAATAAACCACGGACTAATACTGAGGGAGGTGAATTCGTCACTCCAAAAGATTCTTCCCACGTTGCCTTGCAAATGAAAATCTAGCCTGTGATGTTGACAAGGTTGAAAGTTGAACTTTTTTTTTGGTACTGAACTGGATTTGTATTTTTATGTCACAGTATTACTGTAAGCTTACAGTACAAGGGTATGTTCGGTAATACTGTATGAAAACTGGAAAATGTTTTGTTATGAATGTTTTGTGTGAAATGTTCAGTACTGACTGACTTGAGTACATGAAAAGAAATAAATATTTTCATTAGTCTGCACAATTGGTGTCATGTGGTGTTGGTGAATATATTTTTACACTCTCTCTGTGTAAATGCTAAAAGTGTTTTAGGTTGAGCACAGGAGTGTTTAACTGATTCAGACAGAATTAGACCATATGATGGTTGTGTTTATGTTATGACAACAAAATAAGGTTTTATAAGACATTGTATAGTTTGGACGAAAGTGCTCCATTTTGCATATGATCTGAGGTGTTGTGCTACTTTGGTGTAGTGTTGTGCTAATTGTGTGAAGGGGTTTGACAAACCGGGCCAAAAATTTTCAAAATTGTGCTTAAGCAATTGAAAAAAACTGTAATGTAAACCAGTTTTGGCTGCCTTTGTTATACTGTAAATCTACTTTAAAACAAACAAACAAACAAACAAACCAGGAGTTCTGAAAGCGGTAAGTCATAAAAATGGCACATTTATTGCTACAGACGGTCGTGTACATGAAATCATTACAGGATGAGAACAAACAGGTGAAGATGGAGGATGAACTTTAGAGAAAACGACACGCTTGCACAAAACCTGCTCAGACACTGTCTGAAATTACCACATAAAACAAATAAAAAAGAATGAGCACACACACACATTGCGACACACATTAGACAGGACGTGTAAAGGCCCGTTCACACCAAGAGCAATAACTAGGCTATAACGATAACGATATAGTTCTAATGATCGTCCAAAACACAACTATAATGATGACGGCACAGAAGAACGATACTCTCAGATGATTTTTTTCCCCCAGCTGATGAAGTATAAAAACATTGACAGCCAATCAGAATCCATCCGTCTTTAACGAGCTCGAGCATTTAAAGCGACAGACACAAAACTGCAGCGCGCAATTAGAATAAACAGCGATTTCGTCGGCTGGTGTAGTTATCGTTCCGTGTGAACGGGCCTTTAGTGTGAGTTTTGAATCACGTTTCTCTCGTCAAACACATCAACTCATCCTTCGTCTCCAAATCAACACTTTAAATAGCTAAATAAAGTAAACGTTTACTCTGAATTATTCCAAAACATCTATAAAGTGGAGTCTTTATTCAGACGTGTGCACCGTTTGTGTAGTTTTCTCATTTTGTCATCAACATCACTGGTATAAAAGGATCGCAAACTGTAAAATATACGCCAAATATAGTCAGATTTGAAATGTACTTGATGTTTTTCTTAAGAACAGACTGCACTCGTCTATTTCATAGCAAAAAATGGACTAGACAAAAGAAGCTTTATAACAAAAATCCAGGCACTGGTACACGGTGATTCTCTGATGGTCACGATTCTTCACTTAGTTGCATCACAAGTAACAAGAATAAAAAGGCCACGGTTCATAAATGCTCACCATTACGCCTATAAACATGTTTAAACCACTGCACAAGCTTGACGGCAAAGAAACACAGAACGGTGAAACCGGCTCGACATATTCGGTTAGGTGATTTGTTGATGTTTCATTCCTCCTGTCTGACTGTATTGTGCTTGGACTTGCTCACAATTATCAAGCGGTTAAATAGGATTACATTTGTCTTTTTTTTCTTCTTCTCACCTTTTATGATGTGAAAGGTTAACCGTCAAAAACAAACTGGTACGGAAGACTAGGGTTTGCATAATTAGTAGACCTGTTTTCAGAGAATATCCCTTGAATTAAGTTTTTTTTTTTTTGCATTGCATTTTGAAAAACATTTGCCAAGATGATAAAAAAAAATGAACCATTCAAGATATGTTATCTTAAAACAAGTCTTAAAATGTTATGCAATTTTGTTTCTCAAGTAAATGCATCTTGTTTTAAAGGTGAAGCATTTCATAATGACTGTTTTCAAACAAGTTTCCGATATTTTCCATTGGTCACACTGTAAAAAAAATGTTAAGTGTACTGAAAAGTACAATCAACTTGGAGGTTTTTAAGTCATTTCAACTTAAATTACATCAAACTGACTTTAAATGGGTTGAATCTTGTATAACTTATAAAAAAAAGTAGTGCTGGGCAACGAATCACGATTAATCACATCCAAAATAAAAGTTTGTATTTACATAATATATGTGTGTACTGAGTATTTTTATTTTGTATATATAAATACATACATATGCATGTTCATATTTAATAAATATTTGCATGTATATACTGTATATATATATATATAAACAATTCATATTATAACACATTTTTCTTAAATATATACATGTATACTGTGTGTATTTATATACACAAAATAATTATACACAGTACAGACACACATATTATGTAAACGCAAACTTTTATTTTGGATGCGATTAATCGTGAATAATCGTTGCTCAGCAAAAAAAAAAAAAAAAAAAAAAAAAAAGTTTAAAATTGATCATATCATTTTTTTTTTTTCCAGTGCAGGTAGTCTCACCCTAAACTAATAATGTTTGGCATCACAAACTTCAATTGTAAAGAGATTTTTACCTGAAAATATGATTATATGCTGTGCAACCCTTCATTGTTGGTTTGTGTGTGATTGACATCTGCACTTTGATCCACTTTACTGATGTGAAAAGGTCAGCGAGCTTCATCTGGCAGTGGATATCGAGGATGATTTGAGCGACTCTCTTTATTGAAATCAATGACACGAATAATCACAAAGCGCAGAAGTGTCGACCTGCTGCACACGTTGAGAAATCAGCAAAGACCAGTTGTACGTCGCTGTTTGCGTCAAATAATCTTTATCTCACAATCCTCCATGTGAGGAGCACTTAAATAAACAGAGATGACACTGCCCAGGGTTGCTTTCTGAGAATGGAAAAGATCGCTTACATTTCAGTTCTGCATTTGACTAAAAAAAAAAATCAGTTCATAAAAGCAAGAACAAGTATGTACATTATGAACAACCAAGAGGAAAACATCATCTTTTCCACTGCAATCATAGTAATTCAATTGGCTACAACAACATGATGTGGCACAAGGAGAGAATTAGTCAAACATCTTTAGCACTGGCAAAATACAACTTCAGATGTCCAAAATTTACTGAAGGACGAGAACACTAGCATGTCTGAAGCAATGCAAAAGTACAGATGTACCACACTTTTCAATATTAGGCTTTTGCTGGAGTGTCTTTTTGAACCTGCAAATAAAGTAGAAAAACTGACATTGTGCATGTTGCGGAAAATGTTTAGGCATAATATTTAATATTTATGTATTTGGATTGAATGTAAATTTTCCATGCATTTAGATTACACCGTTTTAACAATAAACTACTAAAAATTAACGCACTGCATATTTGTCAGTCATACATGATTTCTGCACGCATGGCATAGTTTATTATTAACTATTTCATCATTTTAATTTGATTTCAATAATCATATTTTTTAATGGATTTATTCAAATTGCTTAGAATCAGGATCTAGGCTACTCGTGAAAATAAAATGTATTCAGTTACATTTACATTTTACATTTACATTTAGCAGACGCCCTTATCCAAAGCGACTTACAAATTAGGACTAAATTCAGCGAGTCATCATAAAGAGGCAAAAGCAACAACAACGCAGTTAAAGGGACTATGTAAAAATGGTCATGTAGGGCCTATTAATCGCTTTTTATTGCCACTGTGTGAACAGCTTGTAAGTAAACTTAAAAAATTAGACCTTCCCCGAATTCCTAGGTTGTCTATGAAAGCCTGAAGACTGATGTTTTTATTACGCGGGACGTTTTTGCCGGGAAAATCTAAAGTGTGTCACGGTAACGCACGTTCCCGAGAGCCCGGAGATAATGCAGAAAGAGCTATTCTGTACTGTCAAGTCAATGTGTCTGGCAAAGAAAGGTGATTATTCAAACTATTGTCTCACATAATCAGGTCTATATAGTCTATAGTCTCAAATATAAGCCTACTTAAAATCAAACTATCATAACAGTGTAATCTGAATGACCTCGTCTGACATGATGCCGTGAGTTGCATCGCTACGATTCTGAACTGCTGTTTCTCACCGCTGTCTCTTTTTGTCGTATTTACATATTTATCTAAACGTCGCTCTCAGCAGCGTCAGGATGTTCGTTAACAGTGTATCGATGCAAAGGCATTTCTACCTGGTTTTTACTTGTAAAGCGAAGAATGAAGTAGAACTTCGGCGTGAGGATATCAGGGTCTTGAATGAGTGCTTCTCAATATCCCTCCTCGCTCCTCCATCCTAACCCGGAAACCGATCGAGCTCAGCCATCTTGAAGGATATCTCAATTCTCTAATTGCACGGCGAGGATTGAGGATCGAGGAGGCTTCCTGAGGAGTTATGAGCGAGGACGCACAGGTGTATCTTATGCGGAAGAGTTTTATCAACTAAACGTGAAATATTCTACTCCCCTTCACATCGATCACAATCATTTTAATGTATACTTTACCTTTGCAGTTTATATAAACCACACATCTCACAACAAGGTATCTTGCTTTATAATTATTTATTATGAATTTCTTAAATAACCAAACTAATACAACATAAGGGCAGATTCTTTGAGCGCTGCTGCTGACGCTGTGAAGTGACGCGCGAGTGATCAAGTATTCCAATGTATAAAAAAAAGCTTTCATTCGATTCCTCCGTCCTCCTTTTCTTTCCTTGCGTCATTCCCTCGCATCCTACAGGGGTGGAGCTGAGACGCGAGGATAGGAAACGAGGATGTACAAGTAAGAATTGAGAAGCACCCAATGAATCACGTTCAGTCTCTTGTACGTCACGTGTGCACGAGACGAGCACGCGCAGGAAGTCACAGGCTGCAGTTCACTTAACGTCCACCGATGTCGCTAATAACAAGGGTTTCTGAATTCTATATAAAATATGGCTAGCTGTGGAACAAGTGATATTGAGTTAGTTAAAATGTATGAGATTGAAACAAATTTGATTTATTGAGGATAAAAATATAAACATGGTTACTTTGCATTAAAAACACATTCAGTTTATTGGTATTATTACAGAAATCTGACTTGTTTCATTTATGTATGACAGACAAATATGCATAGTTTGTTTGTTAAAATGGCATCATCCAAATGCATGGAATTTTTATATGCAATTCATAGACATCGATCTTAAATTCAGGCCCGAGTATTTTTTTATTTTTTTTTTAATGTGAGGGCATCCGAGTCGTCATTTCAAAGTTGAGTCGAGTCGATTCTTTCAGCGATGTGTCACGAGTCTCTTTACAAAAAGTGATAACGTAAATTAAGGTCTGATTGTTGACACACGTTAAACGCTAATCAATCACGTCTTGACCAGGCCACATGATCAACGGCAGGGAACGCAGCAAACAAACGTCGTCAGCCCTGCTCGTGACTTCTATTTACACAGAAAATACTCAATTAAAAAATGACAATGAGGATGAGAGAATTATCATATAGCTTTGATTCCCGACCCCCACCACCCACCTTTAGAAAAGAAAAATGTTCCCAGAAATATAAACAAAAAAAATTTTTTTTTTGCTTTTGTTCTCACTACATTTTCAATGTGACACGTTTCAACACACAATGAATTTTTTTTTTCCCAAAAAAAAGAAAGGAAAAAAAAACTGATACAACGCATTTCTAAACACAAAATAACAACAGCCTACATGTAAAAATATAACTTTTACATACACAATTTCAAAATAATGGTAAGTTTGCATTTGTTGCATACAATTTACAAATGTCCGTGTTTCCCTTGCCGGCCGCAGCTTTAGCGAGAGCGACACTTCGGTCCCGTTACGATCGCGCCGACTTTATGAAAAAAATATCACAACAGAGTCACACGTCTCTCTCGGACGTCTCCAGAAAGAAAGAAACATCAATCCTCGTGAACTCTCCTTTCCGTCGGACTCTCCTTTTGTTTATATACTGTATATATTTCTACATTTATATATAGCGATTTTTCTAATAGACTTTATGTCCACTTTCAGTGCCTCCCGTTGATAAAACCACCGCCGATCCTCAAAGATCGCCTGCGGGTTCGTGATCATCTTCTTTTTTTTTTTTCTTTTTTTTTTTGACAGAGAAACCAGTACAGACAAAGAATAGAGAGATAAAAAAAGAGAAAAGCCATTTTACACGTACGACCACACATTTGTACTGAGGACTACAGCGGCTCAACAACAAGCCAGTTTTCATAAAAGCTGATATCTATAATACAATGCTCAATAACGACGTGGTGACAGGTGGGCGGGGCTGTGGGTGGAGCCACGAGGGGGTGGACACACCTTCTAATTACATATAGCCATACAGTACATTAAATACAGTTTATCCCAAAAAAATACTTTTTTTACCTTTTTACTTGTTTTTTTTTTTTTAAATCCCAGGCCGCAAAAAACCTGACTGCATAGACCTAATGACTAACGTTTTCCTAAGCTTGCATCCTAGAAAGTTCTGATAATGTTCTCCTCCAGTTGTGTGATGATATGAGCTCTAAAAGGCACATTGGTTGAAGTTTAGTCATGTTAAAATTGCATCTTCGGGGTCCGGAAGGGCTTGAGGAGAGAAGAAGGAACGAATGAACGCAGAGAGAAATGACGTAATGAAGCACATCTGACCTCTAAAGTGACCGCGAGGTCTTCAAGAGCAAAGCTGCGTTCGCTGACGGTCCGGTGAGGGAACGTTCTGGCCTCTAAACCTTCTGCTGGTTTCAAAACAGCGTGACGTCCCATGCCAGCTTTTTTTTTTTGGGTGGGGGGAAGGAACTAAAATAACATTATTGCGAACGGTTTTGTGAAATTCTACAGCCTAATTCCGTCGTGCGTTTGATTGACAGCCCCTCTCGTCCCAAGGTTCCGATTCGGAATTTTCAGAGTTCTATTCTTCCGCGAGGAGTTCCGTGAGGCACAGCTACAAAAGTTCCACAGTGTGGACAGGATTGCCATTGAAATCAGAGGGCTGGTCTCGAGTCGACCTCCAAACGTCTGTACAACTTCATGATATGTTTGAAGAATCCTCCGTCTGTCTGTCTGCACCTTTCAAATCTTGTGTGTGTGTGTGTGTGTGTGCATAAAAATGTCTTCTTTTTGAACTGGGAATGCTCGGAGGAAGATATGGACAGCCATCCCACGTGACTCTGCCGTGTTTCCGTAATTTACAGTATATATATATATATATATGTATGTATATATATATCCGCACAGATGGCGTGAGGAACAGGAACACATAGAAGTTGGTCGGTCAGATGGAAGTTTGATTGATTGGTTGATTGTTTGACTGACGTTCAGGGGCAGAAATAACGCTGTCAAAGGAAGTGATCGCTCATCATTTTGATGAATTCTGGCAGCTTTGACCTGATAGAGAGAGAGGGAAGTTAACATACAGTACATATTCATATAGTAAAGTATCGCAAACACACTTGAAAAGTGGTGATGGAAAAAATATGAGAGGTATTTCAATGTTTTCACATTCTCTCGCAAACATTTCAGTGCAAAACGTCTGCGAGAGAATGAACGCAAAAGCATTAACATCATTTTTCTCATTTTTTTCCCCATAAATGTAGATTTTCACATTTAATCATAGATTGTGTAATGAAAAAAAACTCATTACTGTCATGCAAAAAACATGTAATGTAACACAGTAATGAAAATTATACTTTATGGACACGATGATTTTGTTATATTAAATTCAGCAACATTTAAATGCAATATGAGAAAATATCACACCTAATACTGTTATTTAAAAAATCCCTATCAATCTCTAATAAATTTGTGTTGATTTTAGGTTCAAATATAAAAAGTGGATCTCTTTCTATTCACACTTCAAATCAAACTACAGATTCTACAATTTAAAGATTTGATATATACTGTATATATATAAACCCTAAAGAATAATATAATGTCATGCAAAACAACTTAATAGTCCTAAAAATATGAAAAATACAAAATATCATTTCTTCGTTCTTTTTTTTCTGTCGATTTCTCGAATATTTAAATAAAACAAAGGTTAATGAAGTACAGTAGTGGCTTAAAGTGATTGTTAATGACCCTACAAGTTCATTTAAACCATCAAAGTATGAGGAAAATATTTTCTTATATTTTTATACAATTTCTATAAAATATTTATAATATTTTATTAATTATTAAACTTATTGAATATGAATTATTTTCTTTTTTTTATATATGAGGGAAGAACAAAACACTAATCTTGTACAGTATTTATCTGAGAAAATTATTTGGCAAAAAAAAAGGCATAGAAAAAGAAAAAGCTGACAGGAAAAAGACTAGAACATAATCAGTTAATAATATCTGTCTGGTTCTCTCTTATTTTTGCATGTTTATAATTCCTTTGTATGATTGTCGGCACAATTTGTCATGTTTCATTGCGTTATTACCACAAATACCTACAACTACGTATGTTTACAAAAAATATGCTTACAAAATCTTGACATATTTAATAATTTGAGTGAAGGGTGAAGATGTCAGTTTTGGCCACTACTGTACATATTACAGAAACACTATTTCAGTCTTTCTACTTCAACATTTCACATTTTATTCAGTTACTTGCCATGTCTTTGTACTTAAATGTGAAATCTACTAGCAATATCTGAGTGAAAATGACTTTTCATATCAGTTTTGGTGGAACAGCTTTAAATGATCTGACACTGATCTGACTTTCAAAAAAACAGATCTTTCCTCTCTACTTTCCAAACAATACGCCTCTAAAAATGTGATCTTTAAAAATATCTACGGAGAATATTTGCTTAATTCTATCATAATATGCAAATGATTCCAGATGAAAGAACTGGGTTTAATTCACACCTTCAATTCTACCTTAATTATACGTTGTAAACTCATTACCGGCACATTACAGTCACTTACACGGGGAACATGAACCTTTGGAATCTGTTCCCACCCATAATGCCATGTGAACATTGCACTTTTCAGCTGTTATCTGACTGTACACACACACACACACACACTTACAGTATAAAACAACAAACAATAAAACAATAAAACATATCATAAACATCTGAATGAAATGGTCAGTGATATTGTGTACATGAACCTTTTAATGTTCAAATGTGCATTGTGTACAAACATCATCTTTTAGCTTTATTAATTGAATCTATTGTGAATTAATAAAATTTAGTCTATAGTTTGAAAGCAAAATCTATATGTACACGTATTATAACCCACACATACGGCCAATCTGTTGTTAAAATGCGCCCATTGTTACACTTTTATAGGTTATTTTAAGGATTTGTTTTTGTAGCCACCAACAGAAAACCAGTCCGTTGAGTTAAAGTGGCATGAGACCAATGAGGGGGAAATCCAAACGTTCTGCATCACTTTGCCCAAATATTCTGTTCAATCGTGCCAAAGTTTGAGACAAAACACGTGATTGCAGTGAAAAAGCTTGTTTCCTCAAACCGAATTGGAGGTTTTGGTTTGGGTTAAAGGCACATCATGGGACATGTACAACAGCAGATTAGTGTAGAGTGAAATATTCTGACCATTTACGGGGGGGTGTGGCTCTTTACATTTGTCCCATGGGATTGGACGCCTCGCCCATGCTGTGGTGGGAACCGGCCAATGAGAGCGCAGGACCGTCCGACGACCCCTTCTCCTCTTCTCGTCTCTTCAGACACGCCGCTTTTGGATTGAGATTACGCTCTGGAACGAGAACACACACACACACACACACACACACACACACACACACACACACACACACACACACACACACACACACACACACACACACACACACACACACACACACACACACACACACACACACACACACACACACACACACACACACACACACACACACACACACACACACAGTCACTCGAGTGCAGTGGTTTAAGTGTGTGTGCAGGAGGAGAAATGCTGTTTCACGGATACGCCGCCATCAAGAGGGACAAAAGTGTCATTACGGCCGAACACAAGCAACATTTGGTGCAGGATTTACTTTAAGACAATTTTCACTTGTACATTTCACAAATAATTACAAAGAAACGACAAGGAACACATGGAAATTAACGTGAAATTTAGAAATTTCCTTGTAAAACATTCCAATAATGTGTTTAATTTGCAACTTCGAAAAATACTTTTTTATAGTGTTAAAGACTTTAATATTTCTAATATCATTGAAAAATAATATTACTTATAAGATAAGATATTAATAATTTGAATATATATATATAGTTTATATATATAAATATAAACAATATGAAATTGTTTATTTTTAATATAGATCATACTTTTTTTATATACATATAAATAAATATGAAATCACATATATATATAAAAATGATTATTATAATGATATTCTAAATATATATTACTAGGCTATATTATTAAATATAAATAATAAAATTGCTTTCTTTAAAATTCTTTTTAGTATTATAAATAAAATATAATTTTTCAATCTAATTTTGACTATTAATTATAAATAATTACCGGTACTATATTAATTTTTTTTATTTTTTTTATTGGGGAAACACTTAATATTATTATTTATAAAATATTAATAAAATAATAAATATATTAATATTTACAGTATCATTGAAAAATAATATTATTTACAATTATTAATCACATGAAATATAATAATAATAATAATATAAAATTGTGTATAGAATAAAAATATATAGTTATTTTATTAAATATAAATAATATAACATTTTTCTCATTATTGTAAATAAAATAATATTAAATATAAACATTATTTTGACATATGAATCATTATAAATAATTATTACTCTATTAATTATATTTGCAATAATCAAATTTTTAAGAAAAGAAAAACACAGTCTGAGCAAACAGTGACAAAAAATAAAGAGATGCTAAAAATCATAGTTAATATTACTTTCTGGTTCATTGGTCATGCTGGAAATGGAAGGTGAAGTGGAGCAATGCATTGTGGGATACAGTATTCAGTGAACTGCAGGATATACACTGACTGTAGGATGGGTCATGCTCTTACAGGGATACTTCACCCAGAAATGGTTCTCTGAGTGAGCTGGCGTAGTGTAACAGCGCAGCGCTTCTGGGTTGTACGTCAGAACGGAGGCTCTCTATTGGCCGACGCTGGTCATGTGTGTGATGCGTGTGATGCTGGCCAATAGTAAGCCTGCGTTCTGACGTACAATCCAGAAGCGCTGCGCTGTTACACTACGTGAACTCGTGAAATTTTTGCGCACAGAAAGTATTCTCGTGGCTTGATAAACTTAAGGTTGAGCCACTGTAGTCACTTGGACTATTTTAAACTGTCTTTACTAACTTTCTGGTCCGGCAAGTTTCGATCCCATTGAAGCCTATGGAGGAGTGAGACAGCTCTCAGATTTAATCAAAAATATCTTAATTTGTGTTGAAGATGAACTAAAGTCTTGCGGGGGAGGAAGAACACGAGGGAGAGTAATTACTGACAGAACTAACCCTTTAACTCTTCTGGTTCCTATACATCAGTATTTCATTCTGTGTAACGCTTGGGTTATATACAGTATGCATGTTTTTTTTGACTCAGTGTTATAATTGTGGACTAATTCCACATAAACATAACATTAGCGAGTGAGTGTGCAGTGAAGGCACTGACCTCGGACCTGCTGCTCGAGGCTGAGGATGACTGCGACGGCCTGGTGCAGGATCAGGAGTTTGGTCTGGGGTTTGTCACTCTTCAGGTGGAGTTGCACCATCCGGCCCAGCTCTTTAAAGGCCTCGTTGATGTCGCGCACGCGCAGCCGCTCGCGGGCGTTATTAGCCATCCGCCGCTCCTTCTCACGCTCCAGCTTCTGCTCCGGCGTCAGGTCCTCGTCGTCGTTGTTACTGTGGGTTTAACACGGACCAGAGCGCTGTCTCACTACTGTACTCGTACTGTATCATCTCTCTCTCTCTGGGACACATTCAGTCCTGCACACTTACACTGGACATCATCATCAGGACATATTTATAATAGATTTAAAAAGTAGATCAAATTCTCTATATAAAGTACATTCAAAAAGTATATAAAAATTATATATATATATATAGTGTATAAAAAGTATATAAAAAGAGACAGTATATTAAATACTAGATAAATGGAATATAAAAAGTACATAAAAAGAAAATAGAAACAAAAACTATATATTTTTTGGGGATATATAAAGTATGTAAAAAGTTATAATAGATTCTCCAAATAGATTCTGGAAATTCTATAATTACAGATATTTAAAGGTATAAAAGTATATACAAAGGTATATCAAATTCTCTCTCTCTATAAATATATAAAGTACTTTTTTAATAGATTCAAAGAGTATATAAAATACTAAATATATCAAGTATATAAAAAGATATAATGGTTTGAAATATATAATTCTCTCTCTCTCTCTCTCTCTCTCTCTCTCTATATAGTATATAAAAAGATATAATAGATACAAAAAGTATATATAATTCTAGATATATAGTATATAAAAAGTACATAAAAAGATATCATAGATGCAAAAAGTACTGTATATAAAATACTAGATATATAAAGATATACTAGACAAAAAATATTAAAAATTCTCTCTCTCTCTCTCTCTCTATATATAAAGTATATAAGAAGATATTGTAAAGAACATAAAATTTTAATTCAAGATTAAATGCTAGAAGATCATGTTATCTCTAACAGTGCATCCCTGGAAAATGTTATGTTGATTTTAGGTTAAAAAGATAGCAAAAGCATAATAACAACAAATGGCATGAGAAATCACACATCAAGTCACAAATATCGTCTCTTGAAATTTGAATCGAATGAGTTGAATCGAATTGGTCATTCCAGGTGGAAATCTATAAACCCTGTCTGGCGTTTATCCTGGAAATGTCTGGGAATGTTTGGATGAATTTGGGATCCAGGACGTTCCCTACTCTCATGTGAGATGAGAAACAACTAAAACCCGGCTCAAGACCGGAGGAGATGCGGAACAACCCAAACGAGTCCTGAAGACATGATCAGTAAAGAGAAGCACATGTGCTCTGATTAACACTGATGCTAATGTATGAGCTGATGCTAATTATGTGTGTTTATTATAAAACTACAGAAACGTTAATAAATGCTGTAAAATATATTTACTCACTGTTAATGTTAGTTATTGTCAGTGGTATGTTATAGTTTAATATTAATTAATATTTTGAATTAGTTTTATTTTTATATTTTCAGTGTAATTTAATATTTTTATTTTTTAATTTTAGTTAAAGTTTTAGTTATTTTGCTATTATTCAAGTTTAAATTTTGTCTATATAGTTTTTATTCATTTTCATTTCAGTCAATCAAAATTGTATTGTATTTTAAAACTTTTATTTTATTTAATTTTAATATTTAAATGAATTTTCTTTTAAACATTTTTTTTTACTTTAAACATTTTATTGTATTTTTTTACTTTTATTTAACTTAGTAAATTTTATTGTATTTAAAAAATATATTTTAAATTTTACTTTTAAAATTCTATTTTATTTTTATTTACTTTTAAAATTCTATTCTATTTTACTTTACTTTTTAAATTTAATAAAAAAATATTTTACTTTAAAAATGTTATTGTATTTTTAACTTATATTTTATTTCACTTTAAAAATTCTATTTTATTTTACTTTTAAAATTCTATTTTATTTTTACTTTACTTTTTACATTTTATTGTATTTTTAAACTTTTATTTTAAATGTTATATATTACTTTTAAAATTTAATTTAATTTTACTATTATTTTACAAAATTTTTTACATAATATTTTTAGTTAAAGTTTCAGTTAACTATATTAACCCTGAAATGAGACCTTATTTTAAAGTGTTATATTAAACAAATCAATTAAAAATGAACATAAATATTTGATGTGTTTTTCCTGCAGTAAAACTCCGGATGAACACATGCATATATCAGCCGTTTTATATGGATTTCGTTTAGAATTTTCTGTAAAGCTGCTTTGAAACGATGTGTATAGTGAAAAGCACTATAGAAATAAATGTGAGTCGAATTGAATTGAATTGGGTTTGTCATCTGTGCGTTTAGCTGCCTCTCAGAACACGCGTCACTTCATCAAAGTCCAGCGGGCGTTTGAATGAAGCGAAGCTCTCGTACGGTTTACCTAGATCTTGACCTCTCTAAAGCGTTCAGGTCCTTGTCCAGCTCCTCCTTGCTCTTCGCTCCCAGAGATTTACTGTCCTGGAGATTCTCGTCTCCTTCATCTTCAGATTTGATCTCGGAGCTCACAGATGAGGTGCTCTGACCCTGAAGACCGCTCGAGAGAGCTGGACACACACACACACACACACACACACACACACACACACACACACACACACACACACACACACACACACACACACACCGTTAGTGAGGAACATCTCCATCATCTCCTCAAACATTATCATTCTGATCACCTGGACATTATTAAACGTCTGCATGAATTATTCTGACAGCAGTTTCAGCAGAGAGAACATGAAAGAACAACAGAATGTGTGTTTGTGTGTGTGTTTGTGTGTGTGTGTGTGTGTGTGTGTGTGTGTGTGTGTGTGTGTGTGTGTGCAGCGGTGGGAGGATGAATGGAGTTCTAGAGTTGTTTCAGACAGCTGGTCAGACTGGATATGAGGAGAAGGAAGAGGAAACAAAAGCTTGATTCGGGACAGGCGTTTATTCTCCTTCACGGCTGGTTTGATCTGGTTTGGTCTGGTTTGAACCGGTTTGAACTGGTTAAGGCTGGTGAAGTTTAACCAGGCTTGTTTCACGCTTCGCTGCTTACAGGAAATGACATCGCTGGGAAAGACACTGCGACTAATGGGAAGCACTTTATGAAGACGGGAGAAAGTTCTCCTTCAGCTTCACAAAAGACTTACATTAAAAAAAGCATGGTACTTCATGGTACACATAAATATGGTAAAGAATGATTACCATATTCATATACTGTTATATTCAGAGATTTACTCTAGGGTGCTTCAAAGAACACTTGTGTTAGTTTGGCTGTATTGTAAAAAGCGCTATATAAATAAAGGTGACTTGACTTTGGCGGATGTCAAAAAACTCCACAATATTTTCATGGTATTTGCATAAAATAAAAAAATGATAAAATACACATTTTTCATTTCAAGCATATGCCAAAATAAACTAGAATATTCATTATGCCAAAATAGAACAATAAAAAAAAAAACATTACAAGTATACACCAAAATATGGCAAAATAAATAGTATTAGTATAGATGTAAAAAAAAAAAACAAAAAAAAAAAACACACACACAGTTTTAAGCATAAAAAAAATAAAAAATAAAAAATATTTGTTAAAAGTACATGCCAAAACAAAATAATATAATAATTCATTAAAAGTTTATGCAAAAAAAAAAGAAAGAAATTAAAAAAATTGGTATTTCAAAGAATTATGTATTAGTAGATATAAAAAACACAATAATATTACTTTTTGGTACACGCCTATAAATAAGTAAATATAGTAGATTTATTACTATTATTATAAAATAAAATAAAATTTGAAATAAAAAACACAATAATATTACTTTTTGGTACACGCCTATACATGAATAAATATAGTAGATTTATTACTATTATTATAAAATAAAATAAAATTAGAAATAAAAAACACAATAATATTACTTTTTGGTACACGCCTATTCATGGGTTTCATCAGGTCCCTTTCCACAGGTGTATAAAATCAAGCACCTAGATTATGAATGCAGACTGCATTGTGCTTGATTAATACACCTGTGGAAAGGGACCTGATGAAATACATGAATACATGAATAAATAACATTAGTGTATGTCCAGAAATATGATATGAAAAAATACTGTGGTGGTACCATGATACAGTGATGTTAATACTGTGTTACTTTAAAAAACACCATGGTACTGACCTGAACATACTGTGCCACTATATTTACATATTATTATTTACTCCGAGGCATTTCAAAGAATACTGTGATATTAGTTGGTATATTATCATGGTAAATGCCTACAAATAAATACTTTTAATTAAAAACAATGGTATTACTGTACATGGTAATATGGTCACAAAACACAAAATGACCAGTTTACTTCAATCAGTGACTTCCCAAATATGATATTTTTCTTAAGGAAAAGTAGTTTGGCGGCACCACCGTTGTAAATGAACACTGTGAAAAAATTATTGTTGGTTTAACTTAAAAAAGTAAGTTACCTGGTTGCCTAAATTTTGAGTTAATTGAAATAAAAAAAATTGAGTTAATACAATGAAGGAGATTGCTTTAATAAATAGAAAGTCAAAATATGATGTTATCTGAACCACGACAGTTTGAAGTTGATTTGACGAAAGATAAAAATCATGAAAATATATATTTTTTTCACAGTGTACACAAAAATGCTAATGTAGTAAAAACACAGACTATTTAACCCTATAGATGCCTAAAATACCATGGTATAGTGTTGCTATACGAGCTCCGGCGGGATGAAAACCACATCGTGATTCATTCCTTCTGGATGCCATTCACAAATAATCATCTGTGATCCACAGTCCTATTATTTATAATGTTCTTTTTCATATTTTCCAGCACTCAGCACCTCATTAACTGTTTGGCTGTGTTTTCCAGAGAGGAGAGCGTTTGCCAAGATCTCCGTTCGGAGAGAGTAAGTGCTCCGCTTTTAAACCAGCCTGGAGTTTTTACGCCTCACTTCCCAGGTCATATACAATTTCCTTTTACATATTCATATTTGAAATATAGCGCACGGTTTAACGCACTCATAATTGTTCACACATTAGGCTGGAGGCCGGCCAGCGGACGCAGGGAAACGGGCAAATCAGCGCTTTGAGCTTTAAAACCAATGAAACTGTTTCTGACAGAGTCTCTTCTGCTCATCAAGGCCGCATTCATTTCATCAAAAATACAGTCAAATCAGCAAAATTGTGAAATATTATTACAATGTAAATCAGATGTTTTCTATGTGAATATATAGTAAAGTGTAATTTATTCCTGTGATCAAAGCTGAATTTTCAGCATCATTACTCCAGTCTTCAGTGTCACATGATCCTTCACAAATCACTCTAATATGATGATTTGATGCTATTGAGGGCAAAATTACTCTCTAATTCAATTAAGAATTTTAATCTAACCCTAAACATTTATAATTTATAGATATACCAGATATAATTTCTGATATTTTTTTACTAGTGTGATCAGGACACTATAGTTCATTAATGTAAGTGAGGAGAGCAGTATAAAGTAAACTGTGACATATTATACCCCAAATATTCTTCATACCAGTCAAATTTATTACAAATTTGGGACACTTTGATCTGATCATGTTTTCTTAAGTGTTTTTTCTTTAATTGCTAATGCTCTTTTTACACACAGACTGAACACAATGAAGCATTGCTTGGTGATTGGTTGAGCTAAACTGGTATTATGTAATTGTGTAGTTAAATTTAAAAGCTGACAGATATTCATCATAATTCATGTGTGAGACAGTCTAACAGAAGGACGGACAAAACCAGTCAAATATCAACTGAGTTCTGCTCATATTTCATTACCATTTTCTAAACTATAGCGAATAAACTGTGATGATGTGAGAAATGTTGACGGTTTCCGAGTACATTTTGGTTTGACTGTATATATGTGTGTGTGTATAGTGTGTATATATTCATTTCCAGGCCTGGAATAGAAGAAATCCCTGATTTTTCCCTGTTCTCCATGAGCGTGGGAATATGCTATACGTGCATCTGTGTTTGTGAAGATGCTCTAAAATGGCGGCAGATGGAGAGAGAGAGAGAGAGAGAGAGAGAGAGAGAGAGAGAGAGGGTTGGCATTGAGCCCGTTCTGTGCCCACACTGTGCCAGCCTGAGTGTGTGTGTGTGTGTGTGTGTGTGTGTGTGTGTCTCACCCCTGTACGGGTCGGGCTGGCTGAGGTCGGGGGAAGTGGCCGACGGCACAGGAACCGACCCCTGATTGGTCACGATGGGATGAGCGGTCCTCAAACCCACACCGTCCTCACGATGGCCCACCTGGACACACACACACACACACACACACACACACACACACACACACACACACACACACACACACACACACACACACACACACACACAGAGAGAGAGAGAGAGAGACGTTACAAAACATCTAAAATGCAAATGCATTGGTTCAAAAGCATATAAAATCATCTGGAACATTCAGTCCGTTGCACACACAGGCCTTAAAGTTCAGTGCGCTCATGAGCGGCCAACAGAGGGCGCCGTACACCTTCACAACACACACACACCCTCACACACACACACACCTCCATTTTACATCCTCACTCTCGCTTCAGATTTATTTACTCATAGTGTTTCTGTATATATATATATATTCTGCTCAGGATGCTGATTTTCTGATGCATGGAAAACTGAATAATGAACAAAAACGAGCCGTGTGTGTGCAGAATAATACATCCCATAATGCAATGCACTCAATGTACCATTTCCAATGTGAATGAAGGTTTTGGTTGAATTAAAGCTGATTTGTAATAAATAAACGTGAAGAAAAAGACACAAAAAAAAAAGTATTTAAAAAAATATTTAAAATAAATATATAAACTCTTATTATGTATATAGTCAAGACGGGATCAACATTTTTTTAAAGTAAAAAATTAAATAATAATTTATTAGTTACATATGACATTACCATTATTATTTATACATTTATAAATAATATGATCATAAATACAACATTTATTATTATTTTTTTTTATAATTATTTTTTAAATAAATATTGAAAATAATAATAAAAATAGATACAAAAAACTAAATAAGTGCCAAGAAAGAGACAAACACAAACAAAGTAATAATTAAAATAATATTTGAAACATATTTCAGAGTCAAGAAATAAATAATATAATAATAAAATGAAACATTAAATAATGATGTATTAGTTGCATATGACTAACCATTATTATTTATAAATAATAATTTATAATTACCATTATCATAAATAATAATAATAATAAAGATACATAAAAAAATAATGTGTCAAGAAAGAGACAAATTCAAACAAATTATTTAAACATAATTTTTTTCATATTTTAAATAATTACTTTTTAAATAAAAACAAATTCAAAATATATTTCTAAACCCCCCGTTGATGTCACTTCTGGTGTGTTGGTCACACTGGATTGAGTTGCATTGTGGGATTGAGTGTTTCGCACAGCATGATTTTTGTACTGTATATAACGGCATATTTTACCAAACATACACACAGAAAATCCACATGCTGCACACACACACACACACACACACACACACACACACACACACACACACACACACACACACACACACACACACACACACACACACACTATAGAGATAGCGTATGTGAACACAGCCAAACTCTCTCTCTCTCTCCTAATCTTTCTTCTTTCTCTGTTGGTGAAAACACTGTGAATTTATTCAGGCAGGTAAAATCCAAAGTAATGTCCCATGGTGCCGAGCGTGGAGCGGGCTGAGTCTGATCCATCTGTCTGCCATCACGTTCGCCAACACAACTGACAATTATCTTAATGCCCATATGCTTAATTGTGGGCTCCCTAATTCCCTGGATAATACACACATCCAGCAGGAATTGTGATTTGGCACAAGTTTGCTTCTCTCCGAGTCGCTCTGTTTTTGTTTTAAGGACACAATCTGAGAACCTGCGCAGTCTCTCTCTCTCTCTCTCTCTCTCTCTCTCTCTCTCTCGCTGTAATTCCGGTTAATCCGATGACAGTGTGGCGCTGGGACGCTTTTGTCTCCCGCTGGCTTCATGCAAATATCACGAAATGTCGCCGAAAGAAGATGGAAAGGTGGCATCGCAGCCAGTGTTATCTCAGTTTGAATTTTTTAACTTTAGTTTTCATGCTTTATTTTTCATTTTATTAGTTTTAGTAAAAAAAAAAAAAAAAAATTCAGTTTTAGCATTTATTTCCAGTTAATAGTTTTAGTGCTTTTTATTGCTTTTTTTTTCGTTTAGGGTTTTCAACTAATATTTTTTATTATTATTATTTTTATTTTTATTTGTGCACTTATTTTATTGCCTCCCCCTCCATCTAATATTTTAGTAATTAACATAAATTAGTATAATTCGAAAATGTAAACAGACAAAATTCCTCCTATGGAAACCGTTTTGAAACGGACAGAGTTTTTGGATCATGCAGATTTAAACGGGTAAAATGTGTAAAATGGAGGAGAAAGTACTAGAAAACATTGTCAAAATGAAGGATTGAAGGAATGAAAGGAGATTAAATTTGTATCTATTTTAATCTAATATTTATATTTTGTTGTATTTCAGTTTTATTTCAATTAATGAAAATTATGGTTCATATATCCTTATGCACTATTTTATCATTTAATACGTCATTATCATGTTTTCTTTTGTGTTCTAAGAGAAACACGATCATGTTTAGGAGTAAATAATGACAGGATGTTCTTTTGTGGCCGAACGATCCCTTTAAAAGTGATTGTGGGAAACTAATTCTCCCGGAGTTCCTGCAGTTTCTCAGTCTTGTAGTTAATTAGGGGGTTAGTCGTTAACCGAGACCTTCGAAGACTAATGGTGTTTATTTGTGTGTGTGTGTGTGTGTGTGTGTGAGAGAGAGAGAGGAGAGAGGAGAGAGGAGAGAGATGAGGACCAGACGTCCTACTGACAGCACACACACACACACACACACACACACACACACGGTTAAGAATAGGTAAAAAACAGTGTGTATCTGTTGTAACAGACTTGGATCTTAACGTATGAAGTATAAAAGTCTTTAAATGATCATATCAGACTTTATCCTTCCAAAGTTATTTAAAAGCACTTTTATTTTGAAATAAAGGAGTCTGATGTTCTCCATGATGTTCTCCATGATGTTCTCCATGATGTTCTCCATGATGTTCCGTGAGGTTCTGTTTAGAACTCAATTTCAAAGAAATCTTGATTCCAAAAAGGTTGTATTTAAGGAGAAATTGTTTAATGGGTTATTTAAAAATGTTTCTAGTGATAAAGTATGTTTACGAGATGTTGAATTCATAACATTCAATTAAGTTATACATTTTTACAAAATAATTTGGACTCCAAAATTGCCAGAGAATCAAAGAGGTATGTTCCAAATTTAAAGTGGATATCACAAAAATATAGTTCGATAAAAGGGTTTAAAATGCCATTTCTAAACGGTTTTCACGGGATGAATCTTGAGAGTTTAAGCTTTCAATGATACCTAATTTATGATGATTTATGATTTATGATGAAATATCTGAAAGAAAAAAAAGGCAATAAAAAATGTGCGGTATTAATTAACTGAACATAAATCCATAAAATGATGTAATCCATAAAAGGTTCTTTATATGAAACGCCAGACGGAACCCTTTATAATATTCCATATAGAACCTTAAAGTTGTACAAAAAACAATATTTATGGAAACTAAACTGCTAAAACGACTCATCCTGACTATGACATCACAACTCATTAA
>NC_138740.1:33721056-33741056 GCF_965113295.1 Leuciscus leuciscus | reverse complement strand
AAAATGAGTCCCGCTTAAAGTTGCTTCTGCGCTCTACACTGTCACTCATCACATGACCGTCTGAAAGAATCCCGTCTGTGTGTTCCTGAAGGATATGAGGCTCAGCGGGAATAGACACTGAAGCTTTCATGTGGATCTGCAGCACCAGGGGGCGCCGGAGAGCCGCTAAACACACCGAATGAGTGTGTGTGTGTGTGTGTTGTGGAAAAGTGTGATGACAAAGCGGGCTCTGTACGGGCTGCGTTTCCACGGCGATGGGAGAGGCGAGTCTGAGCAGCGAATAGTGCGTCTTTGTGCGTCCCAGACACACACACACACACACACACACACACACACACACACACACACACACACACACACACACACACACACACACACACACACACACACACACACACACGGCGTAATTACGTGCTGTTTCCTGTGTTGTAGTCATGGCTGGCTGTTTGTGCGTCTCTGTGGTCCTAAACATCATGTTCTCAGGCTGAGAAAAGCTCTGCAGATTTACACACACTTATAAACCTCACCTGAGTCTCCTGAAGGACGGGAATCATCCTTAAACTGGTTTAGCGCGCAAATACACACCAGCAGGAAGGAGAAATCCTGCTAATATCTCACGTGATTCTCAAAATGATCTGATCTGCTCCACATTTATTGTATATTTCTCATTTGAGTGTATTTCTCCAGGAGTCAGAGGAGAAACATCAGAGTATCAGTAGACTGTTAGGTAAGGGTTCGGGTTAGTAGAGTAAGTTGACTTGTAGTTGTAAAGTTACTCATAGTTAGTGGTAGAATGTCTAAAGTTGACCATCAAAATAAAGTTTTACTGAATAGCTACTTATTAACTTATTAAATAAATCCTGTACTAACGCGGATGTATTTGTCACTGTTGGTTAATGTCAGTAAATGCATTGACTGACGAGTCGTTGAAATGTTCCCCAGAAAATCATTTCAACGTTCCCTCAGTTTGGAAACACAAATATAAATGTTTACAGTGTGAAAATTTACAATGGAATCGTTTTGGCATAAAAATGTTCTTTAAAATTGAGTTCTGTCTAGAATCTCATTGAACCTTTCTGGCATAAAAGGCTCTTTAAAACTGAATCAAGAACCACAGAGTTCTATGTAGAACTGCATTGAACCTTTTTCTTTCTAAGAATGTCACCAACAAGATGTAAACATGAAAGCAAACGTGCAAATTTCTCTTTTTTACATCCAGTAAAAGCGTCTAAAACCCCTCAGATCAGTTCTGAACTCGTGTGTTATGTTTATTGTTTTCTTCTGTGAGTGTGTGAGTGCTGAACTCTCTCTCACACACACACACACTGTAAGCGTATCAGGCGTTTCGAGGCCCGTGGATCTGATGATGGCTTTGAACACAATCAACCCTCGGCTGAAGATTTACTGGAGCTCAGACTCTCTTTATCCTGAAACGAGCGCTTTTAAACGCTATTACTGTGTGTTTAAAGCTCTAATGCCTCAATCTCTGCATCTCCTGCGGAAGATCGGGCCGTTGACCCGCTTAGAGGAGCGTTCAGAATTACTGAAGCACAACTACTGACACACAGACTGAGTGTGTGTGTGTGTGTCTGAACCCTGGATTAAACAGCAACTTAGAGCATCTTTAACAAATGTTTCCTACAGTCATGTGATGATAAACAGCAGTCACATGACCTCACCTCGTTACGGTGCATGTTTAATTCATTAATCCGTTATGTCAGAAATATGTATTTTCACCACAAAAACAGTATTTTTGTCTTTAAAATATCTTTAAAAAAAAACATTTTATATTGTTTTACTGCAATGGCAGATCATTTCACTGGTTTTTAACTTGTTTATACTTAAAACGTGATTGCGGTGAGAAAATACACTCGTAGTAAAGAGACCTGCAATAAACTAATCTTAATATATTATGCAATGTTGCTTCTCAAGTACAATGATCTTATTTTAAGGAATTTTTTATATTGTAATGGGAAAACAACTCAAAAGGGACTGCTTAAAAATGGCAAAAAAATTCTGTTCTTCCTCAGTATTTCTGTCTTGTTTTGTACAACAAAATCTTAAATCAAGATACATTTACTGGAGAAGCAAAATAACTGAAGATATTAAGTCTTGCTTTCTGGAAAAGTATCAAAATGAAGTGAGTTTATGCTTAAAAAAAAAGAACAAATGTTTGGTCGATGGGCTCAGAAAAATAAAGGGAAAACAAGTTTATTTTTCTGACTCCATTTGGCAGACACATTTTTTCTTTTTCTTCAGAAAACAAGACCTAACATCTGAAGTCATTTTGCTTCTCAGATAAATGTATCTTTATTTATGAATGTGTAGATGTATGTACTGGAAAACAAGACAAAAATACGAGGGAAATATTTATTTTTTGCAGTGTTGTTTTTTAAAAATATTTGTTTTTGATGTGCAATAATATTATGCCACCCATGATAATATAGAAGAAAAATGAATTGAAATATTAATATGAACTAAAACCAATGCGTCAATCATAACCCAAAAAGAATGCTTTATTTTTAATGTCATATTGGCAATAGAAGGTCAAATTGCTCTAGTTGCTTCTTGCGAATTTGGGAAAACTGCTCATCTGGGCATCTATGCGTACTGAAAATCCACATACTGCAGTACACATATCATGTTACTGTGAACAGCCATTTTGTGTAATGTTCTCAGTGTGTGTGTGTGTGTGTGTGTGTGTGTGTGTGTGTGTGTGTTAGTGGTCTCCTCTCATCATGTGAGCACCTGTTTTCAGCATGACCTCAGCTCTCTGACCGCTCACTTCAGCCTCACAGAACAACAGAGCAGCAAATCTGATCCAGCTGTTCCTCCAGCGAAACCACTGTTCTTAAAGCCACAGTCCACACATTCACTGCAGCATTCACACACACTAGATCCAGAGTCACATTCACACACACTAGATCCAGTCACATTCACTGCAGCATTCACACACACTAGATCCAGAGTCACATTCACACACACTAGATCCAGTCACATTCACTGCAGCATTCACACACACTAGATCCAGAGTCACATTCACACACACTAGATCCAGTCACATTCACTGCAGCATTCACACACACTAGATCCAGAGTCACATTCACACACACTAGATCCAGTCACATTCACTGCAGCATTCACACACACTAGATCCAGAGTCACATTCACACACACTAGATCCAGTCACATTCACTGCAGCATTCACACACACTAGATCCAGAGTCACATTCACACACACTAGATCCAGAGTCACATTCACACACACTAGATCCAGTCACATTCACTGCAGCATTCACACACACTAGATCCAGAGTCACATTCACACACACTAGATCCAGAGTCACATTCACTGCAGCATTCACACACACTAGATCCAGAGTCACATTCACACACACTAGATCCAGAGTCACATTCACACACACTAGATCCAGTCACATTCACTGCAGCATTCACACACACTAGATCCAGAGTCACATTCACACACACTAGATCCAGTCACATTCACTGCAGCATTCACACACACTAGATCCAGAGTCACATTCACTGCAGCATTCACACACACTAGATCCAGAGTCACATTCACTGCAGCATTCACACACACTAGATCCAGAGTCACATTCACACACACTAGATCCAGAGTCACATTCACTGCAGCATTCACACACACTAGATCCAGAGTCACATTCACACACACTAGATCCAGAGTCACATTCACTGAAGCATTCACACTCACCAGATCCAGAGTCACATTCACTGCAGCATTCACACACACTAGATCCAGAGTCACATTCACTGCAGCATTTACACACACCAGATCCAGAGTCACATTCACACACACTAGATCCAGAGTCACATTCACTGCAGCATTCACACACACTAGATCCAGAGTCACATTCACTGCAGCATTTACACACACCAGATCCAGAGTCACATTCACTGCAGCATTCACACACTAGATCCAGAGTCACATTCACACACACTAGATCCAGAGTCACATTCACACACACCAGATCCAGAGTCACATTCACTGCAGCATTCACACATACTAGATCCAGAGTCACATTCACTGCAGCATTCACACACACCAGATCCAGAGTCACATTCACAGCAGCATTCACACACTAGATCCAGAGTCACATTCACACACACTAGATCCAGAGTCACATTCACACACACCAGATCCAGAGTCACATTCACTGCAGCATTCACACATACTAGATCCAGAGTCACATTCACTGCAGCATTCACACACACCAGATCCAGAGTCACATTCACTGCAGCATTCACACACACTAGATCCAGAGTCACATTCACACACACTAGATCCAGAGTCACATTCACACACACTAGATCCAGACTCAAATTCACTGCAGCATTCACACACACTAGATCCAGAGTCACATTCACTGCAGCATTCACACACACTAGATCCAGAGTCACATTCACTGCAGCATTCACACACTAGATCCAGAGTCACATTCACACACACTAGATCCAGACTCAAATTCACTGCAGCATTCACACACACTAGATCCAGAGTCACATTCACTGCAGCATTCACACATACTAGATCCAGAGTCACATTCACTGCAGCATTCACACACACTAGATCCAGAGTCACATTCACACACACTAGATCCAGACTCAAATTCACTGCAGCATTCACACATACTAGATCCAGAGTCACATTAGTTTTCATTGAAAAGAGCAGCGTTTTACATAGAAGGAAAAAACGTCATACGGGTTTGGAAGAATATGAGGGGGGCCTTTCAAAAAACTAAAGCTATGTAGACACTGAAAAACTATTAAAAATGAGAAAAACACAACAAATTACTAAAACATTAACTATTAAAGATATCTGCTATTAAAAATATCTTATGCAGTGTTGCTTCCCAAGTACATTGATCTTGTTAGAAATATATATATATATATATATATATATATATATATATATATATAAACGAAAGGGATATTTCACCCAAAAAGGATCATTTTGTCACATTATTTTAGTATTACTGATCAGTGATACTAAAATAATGCGACAAAATGATCCTTTTTTATACTGTATTAACAAAAATAGGTAATCAATGATACTAAAATGCGACAAAATTATAATTTTTGGACTAGTCCTTTAAGGAAACTAAACAAACAAACACACACACACACACACACACACACACACACACACACACACACACACACACACACACACACACACACACACACACACACACACACACGTGAAAGTGAACAAATAAACATCAGCGTCACTGAGACATTGAGCAGAGATCCACACTGCAAAAAATGCTTTTCTTACTTAGTATTTTTGTGTTGTTTCCAGTCCAAAAATCTAAAAATTCTTAAATCAAGAAGCATTTACTAGAGAAGTAAAACTACATAAGAAATTATAGTTTGTTTTCAGATAAACAGAAAGTATATTAAGTTATTTTTGCTTAAAACAAGCTAAATTATCTGCCAGTGCAGTAAGAAAAATAATCTTGTTTTAAGATTATGTTTTTATTAAGTTTTTTTGAATTAAGTTTTTTTTTCTTACTGCACTGGCAGATAATTTAGCTTGTTTTAAGCAAAAATTACTTAAGTTACTTACTGTTTATCTGAAAACAAAAAATAATTTCTTATGTAGTTTTACTTCTCTAGTAAATGCTTCTTGATTTAAGAATTTTTAGATTTTTGGACTGGAAACAACACAAAAATACTAAGTAAGAACAGCATTTTTTGCAGTGCAGGACCTTGTCAACAGCCGAGCTCGTCCAATAAAACGCCTGAGCAAACCCACGCCTGCATTTATTCATTTATGTCATTAAAAACAGCTCGTTAACACTGGAAATATGCACACACAGAGCGCACTCACACGCCTCAACCAAAAACAACTTTAAAAAGAGCAGTTCCTCATGAGAAACACATGAAAACAACTGGCAGAATATTTCTTTACGTTTCACTTACTTGAGCGACACTTTCTAGACTACAAGAATGCTACTCGAAAACAATTTTGCAACTTAATTTGTACAATTTCTGAAGAAAACGTGCAAGATGCGTTCCTGAGCAAAACATTCATTTTCAATAATTCAGTGGGACAATTTTTATGCATTTAATGCAATTCACGTTCTGATGACTACTTAAAAACATACGGGTGCATCAGAAACAGTTTCGTTTGTGTATAAATGTGCATGTAATAAGAGAACACAACACTACACTGTGTGTGTGTGTGTGTGTGTGTGTGTGTGTATGTGTGTTATGAGCATTATATCTTCTTTTCTTTATGTATTCTCTTTCTGTGCTTTATTCTCTCCAGCTGTCTGAAGCTTTATGGATTGTTTCAAGTCTTAAAAAAAGCCTTAAATATGGAAAATATTACCAGCATCTTCCCTGATGCTTTGAAGTCCATTCCTCCCCCTCGTTCTGTCTCTCGCTCAGATATTTCCTGTATTTATTCCTGCGCTGCTCATAACTTTCAGTCAGAAGAGAGTCCACACTGCTAACCTGACCTGATAACACTCACACATTACAGGAGCTCAACAGTGACGTCATGCACACTGCATTAAGCTTGACTTTTACTGCAATTGATGCAAAGATTTAGAGTAGATTAGTCTTAAATGTTTGCATTAAGATCATCGTTCAACAGGAAGTGGCTCAAGCATTTCACTCGCATTTACGACTACAAATAGATGCACTGCAAAAAATGCTTTTCTTACTTAGTATTTTTGTCTGGTTTCCAGTCCAAATATCAAAAAATTCTTAAATCAAGATGCATTTACTAGCTGAGTAAAATGACATAAGATATTATGTCTTGTTTTCTGGGGAATTAAACAAAATTAAGTGAGTTAATAGGATTATTTTTCTTTCCCCATTAGCAGATCATTTTGCTGCAAATTGTATTTAGGAGTATGTGTGCGAAAAAGTAGATCCGAAGCTTTTAAAAGCCTTAAATTCAATTATAAGTATCTTAAACGGTATAACAAAAGTCTTAAAATGCCCTATAATGCTATTTTAAAGGCTTCTAGTTTAGTTCTGGAGTCTCTACAACAGGTTTACATGCATCAAAGATCAAAACACACTTTAATTTCCTCATAATCTCCACTGCAGGATCAGCTCTTTTCTCTCAGTGTCTGAAACGCTTCGTTTGAAGATTCAGTCTTTCTAAAGAGTCTCCAGAGTCTCTCTGGATTTGCTTTGTCAGCAGAAAACAGCGTCTTCTCCACATGAACAACACGAACCAAACTCTTCCAGTCTCAGATAAACTACAGTGTTTGAGGGCGGAGCTAAGAGACGCTGTTCTGCCAATGAAAACCATAGACTGGCATTATGCAAATTATTAACAAACCTACGTAGGTTCACCAGCAGCCAATAAGCATGAGACCAGCGGTTCTTACCATGAGCGAGTGTCTGTTGGACGGCAGCAGTCCTGCGCTGTATCCGCTCATGGCCCCGTTGTGCGAGTGTGATGGAGGGATCAATGCGTGCATGTCCGAGTGAGCGCCGGGCATCGCTGTGGACGGACCGACCGCGTGACTCCGCAACACGTGGATCGCATCATCCAGGCGCTCCAATCTGTCCTCGATACGACTTTGCTGGATGGAGGATGAGAAACAGAATAAATGCACAGATTCCAATGAAGGATGTATTTAAAGTTTTTTTTTACTTGGTTGCGTTCATTATTACTATTGATTCATTTTCTTGCACTGTATCTACTTTCTTAGGCATGCATGTGAACATTTCTGTACAAATAGAGTATATGGTTTCTGTAAAACACATATTTGGGTAACAATTTACAATAAGGTTCATTAGTTAACATTAGGTAACTACATTAGTATGGCATGAACTAATAATGAACTGCACTTATACAGCATTTATTATCTGTTCATGTTGATTTCAACATTTAATAATTCTTTATTAAAATCTTGTTAACATTAGTTAATGCACTGTGAACTAACATGAACAGCTGTGTTTTTATTAACTAACATTAACAAAGATGAACAAATACAGTAATAAATGTATTGCTCATGGTTAGCTCATGTTAGTTAATAACTAATGTTAACTAATGAACCTTACTGTAAAGTGTTACCCATATTTGATACCCAAAATGCCTCTTTTTATGCAATTGTTTTCTAATGCTTAATCAGTATCCTAAACTAAGTTTACACAGTTTTATTGCAATAACTATGGTATTTTGGCAAACATCATGGCAAAGCCTGTGTTATTTCCTGAAGGCTGAACAGAATTGACAGGAACAGAGTTTGATCTCTTACCAGTGAGTGCAGTGGCGGCTCGTAACTGGGAGATGAAGGTCCCTGACCGTTTCTGGACCAGACGGCCGTACTGGCAGCTGGAGGAGCGAGACCAACATCATCATCATCACTGTCAACATCTACACTCCTCAAACACATTTATTTCAACGCAGCTCACAGTGATTCACAAGGTAGAATACAAACAGAAAAATCTAAAACATGCAACAGTTATAATGTGATTTTAAATGTCAACACAATATCAATAAATGCTGATATTAATACTCAAAAGCAGATATGTCTTGACTCTACTTTTAAATATTTAACTACTTGTAGCCGGTCTAATGTTGTTGTCCTCTTCTTTTTTGTGCAAATAGATAGATAGATAGATAGAGAGACAGCTGGATAGATGGATAGATAGATAGATAGATAGATAGAGAGACAGCTGGATAGATGGATAGAGAGATAGATAGAGAGATAGAGAGACAGATGGATAGATGGATAGAAAGATAGATAGATAGATAGATAGATAGATAGAGAGACAGATGGATAGATGGATAGAAAGATAGATAGATAGATAGATAGAGAGACAGATGGATAGATGTATAGATGGATAGAGAGATAGAGAGATAGATATAGAGATAGAGAGACAGATGGATAGATGGATAGATGGATAGAAAGATAGATAGATAGAGAGATAGATGATAGATATAGAGATAGAGAGACAGATGGATTGATGGATAGAAAGATAGAAAGATAGATAGATAGACAGATGGATAGATGGATAGATATAGAGATAGAGAGACAGATGGATAGATGGATAGAAAGATAGATAGATAGATAGATAGATAGACAGATGGATAGATATAGAGATAGAGAGACAGATGGATAGATGGATAGAGAGATAGATATAGAGATAGAGAGACAGATTGATAGATGGATAGATGGATAGATAGATAGATTCCCCATATATCCTCTAAATCAGTTTTTTCCCGTTGATCCGACACTCAAACCCGACCAATTAACTATCATTCACTCCAGCGGAATAAATCATCCCGTCTTTCTCTTTGTTGTCCTCTTTTCTTTTGTGTGGTTCTCCATGTGAGATCGGTGTAGATGTGAAGCTCATCAGCTGGTGGGGCGACTCTGCCTTTGATAGGTGACGACCCCAATGCTAATAACACCTCGTTATTCTTCCCTTCTTCTCTCCTCCACGCGCTCATGTTAAGATGCAAACGCGGCCCGGTTCACGCCGGTAATTAAAGAGGAGTGGCGCTCATTTATTCCTTCTCTCTGACCTTCACCTGTTTGCGTTTGTGCATCCGCTCGTCACGTATATCACGCCTAATTATGTTGTGTTTTTTCAAATTGTTCTTCTTTATAGAAACATGCATTTCAGACGCTTCTCTGTATTATTAAACCTCATTTCCAAATGCTAATTAGCACATAATTATAGCCACATTCATGTGCAAATAAATTTTGCATGTATCCGCGCCGCTGCCAATGAGAAAATTATTAAATTAGTTACTTAAACTTCTCTCGCATGTTTAAGTTTAAATATTAATTTGTACTTGCGCATTTAATGGTTGTCGGTCTAATAACTTTGGCACTCTGAGACATTGTAATTAGCCGGCGGTCGTTTTCATGCCGACTCGAATAATGACGTGATAATCAGGTATTGAGATGAAGTGCGTTTACACTCTAAAAAATCTTGGGTTATTTTTTCTACCCAAATCCTGGGTTGAGCTTATTGGGTAAATTTCTGGGGTTATTTTTTCAGTACTTGGGTAGTTTTTGTGTTTCCCAGATCCTGGGTCAGATGTAACAACCCAGTGTTTGAGTAGTTTTTGTGTTTCCCAGATCCTGTGTCAGACGTAACAACCCAGTGTTTGGGTAGTTTTTGTGTTTCCCAGATCCTGTGTCAGACGTAACAACCCAGTGTTTGGGTAGTTTATGTGTAACCCAGATCCTGGGTCAGACGTAACAACCCAGTGTTTGGGTAGTTTATGTGTTACCCAGATCCTGGGTCAGACGTAACAACCCAGTGTTTGGGTACTTTTTGTGTTACCCAGTTCCTGGGTCAGACGTAACAACCCAGTGTTTGGGTAGTTTATGTGTTACCCAGATCCTGGGTCAGACGTAACAACCCAGTGTTTGGGTACTTTTTGTGTTACCCAGTTCCTGGGTCAGACGTAACAACCCAGTGTTTGGGTAGTTTATGTGTTACTCAGATCCTGTGTCAGACGTAACAACCCAGTGTTTGGGTAGTTTATGTGTAATCCAGATCCTGGGTCAGACGTAACAACCCAGTGTTTGGGTAGTTTTTGTGTTACCGAGATCCTGGGTCAGACGTAACAACCCAGTGTTAGGGTAGTTTTTGTGTTACCCAGATCCTGGGTCAGACGTAACAACCCAGTGTTTGGGTAGTTTTTGTGTTACCCAGATCCTGGGTCAGACGTAACAACCCAGTGTTTGGGTAGTTTTTGTGTTACTCAGATCCTGGGTCAGACGTAACAACCCAGTGTTTGGGTAGTTTTTGTGTTACTCAGATCCTGGGTCAGACGTAACAACCCAGTGTTAGGGTAGTTTTTGTGTTACCCAGATCCTGGGTCAGACGTAACAACCCAGTGTTTGGGTAGTTTTTGTGTTACTCAGATCCTGGGTCAGACGTAACAACCCAGTGTTTGGGTAGTTTTTGTGTAACCCGGATCCTGGGTCAGACGTAACAACCCAGGGGTTGAGTTAAATGTATGCAATATGTATTCATAACCATATAAAATATGCTATACTGTAAAATATGACAGAAAATAAAGGAATTCTCAAGCAAACCAGTGGTTGTGTGGAGTATTTTTTTTTTTAAGTTTAGAGAATTTAAGTTAATCTGTAAACATTAATTCATGTATGAAGTAAAAAATAAATAAAAAAGAAGCTAGTTTTATAAATGAATCAACTCAGTATGCTGGGTTAAATAAACAACCCAATTTGCTGGGTAAAATTAACCCAACATGTGTTCTGTCCTGTATTTACCCAGCCCTTGGGGTAAAATTGGGTTGTTTTTGACCCAGTGTTCTTCAGAGTGTAGGTGGGAACATCCTACGGAATACGAAAAATGCAACATACGAAATGCTTTGAATTGCACTTTAGTTAACTATAATAACCTCAGTGGCACCTACTAAATGTTGAAAATGTTCATGATCATCATAATGTTTCAAATACTCGTATAAATAATCATACTCATTATAATGTATAGTAAACAGTGAGCAGTAAAGCAGAACTAGAGTGTTATCAGGTGACTGACATCAGCGCAAACAGTGTGTGTGTTTAAAAATCTGTTGAGAATAAACACACACACACACACACACACACACACACACACACACACACACACACACACACACAGTTACCTGTGAGCGACGGAGGTGATCCCACAGGAGTGGACGGGTTGGATGAGAAGCTGTTATTGGTGTGGTCGGGGGAATAGATCTACAACGACAACAAACACACAGCAATGACAAACGAGAACGCCCCAAACACACAACATCATGTGCAAACTCCCTACAGGAGCGTTTGTGTGACTCCTCTGAAAGATTCTGCTGGCTAAGATGTTTAAAAGGCAACATGAAATCACATTTACTCTCTTAATAAATGTCTGTTGTGCATGATGCATTAAAGCCCGCATGAAACAGAAGTTGCGATAGTCTTTTCTCGTCTGTTGTACCGTATATCAAACAAGAACAAATGTAGGCGGGGCTTGATTTTGTCCATGAGGAATTGACTGGATGGTTGAATGGTTGTGGTTTGCTATTGGTCGAAGCATAAAACAAGTTGTGAATGTGGTTTCATGTTGTCTTTTGCAGCTGTGTGTTGCTGAGATGAGACCTGTTGACTCACTGAAGCCAGGGCCTTTCCTAACGCGTCTCCCGTCTGCGAACTCGTTCCTGCTGCGCTCGACGATCGATTCGCTGAAACACAACAGAGAGAGAGAGACAGATTACAGAGCTTTCAAACTCCTATCCGTTTAAATAAGATGAAGACAAAAGTGCTGACTTTAAATGAACACTTCAGAGCAGTGATTCTCAACCAGGGCCCCAATGGGACTTGGGGCTAAAATGGCTTAAAACTATTTTATATAAGACAAGCTTTTAAATAAGATCTTTAAAAAACAACAACAACAACAACAACAACAACAACAACCAGTGTCCTCTCGGTCTTGGAAAACCGGGATATGTATTAACAAAAAGCATGGAAATTAATACAATTAACCAAAAATCATTGAAATTTCTATAATGAATACACATTGTTCTAGTTACGTCAAGCTCTGAAATATTATATTGAGTAGAAATTGCTGAGAAATCGTTAAAAATGAATTTAAATAGTTAAAAATATATATATTAAATATAATAAATTCATATAAATTCATTACTGAACCCTGAAGAAGATTCAGTTCTTGAAACTTTTAAAATGTATAGAATATAAATGTTTTGATTTTGATATTTAATTTTAATATAATTATTTAATCCTTTATTTACATTTTTTATTCTTTTTTTTTTTATTAAAATGTCAATGACAGAATCTAATTGGTTTGATTTTAGTGAATATTTTAACATAACTATTTAAACATTTATTTTTAATTTAGTTGAGTTTAATTTAATTTAATAAATTGACACCCCTAATTTCCATAAATAAAAAAACTTTGAAAACAAGCTTTTTTGACTCCAAGGCCCTCCATGTTGGCGAAGATAATTATGATACTTCTGCTGTTATTGTCATAACGGCAGAAGTTTCATATTTATCTTTGCCAACATGGAGGGCCTTGGAGTCAAAAAAGTTGAGAACCACTGCTTTAGACAATTAACTTTTACTCAGTATTCACAAAATCATTTTGAAAACAGAAAACGTTTATGTCAATACTAAGGCTGATTTTGGAATTGACAGATGGAGGAATGACCAATGATGTTGATCAGCTGATCAGAAACAGTTACTGACCATCTTTACATGACTAAATCGGTTTATTAATAACTAATGTTACTGAGCAGCTAAACCTGATCTCCTGTAGCTCCCTTGGCTCCTTCTCTCAAAGCAATTATCCTAATATTCTTCCATCCATCGATCCGACTGAGATCGTTCCGAATGAAATTTCGATCCGATTGAAAGGGGTTTATTCCTTAAGAATGTGGAGTGGAGCAGGACAACGTCCACCAGTTCCAGACGCTCATCCACACATGACTGGTTTTGGGCATTTTTACTGTGTGATCAATATAAGCAGCGGCACAACAGTTCATACGCTCACTTTCCCCAAATTATTATGACCAGAAATGGATAAATATTAAGTCTGCTGTTTGAAACAAATAAAGAACCAATGTAGGAGAACAGTTATTACATTTCTAACGTAAATCAAGCAAGCTAGTATGCATAAGGCCATGAAGTGTTATAACACACTAGCGGTAGCGGACCAGAGGGAATAATATTGAGTAAACTTATAAACTTCTTGAACAAAATAAATTCAAGCAGTTTCAAGGACCTGGATCTATGTGTGTTTATTTTCAACAACTTTCCAGGGTCTTGAATTTTTTTTTCAGATTCACAAACTTTCAAGGATTTCAAGGACCCGAGGGAACCCTGATACATGTGCGCAGGCGTGTAGTCTTTCTTTACAAATCGACCTCAACAAATTACTTGTCTGGCCTTAAAAAAGATTATTTTTTTTCGCTTCCATGTATCCCTGTGAACCTGAAGTCACTCCAGACTCACCCATGATGCTGTCGGTCCCGTTAGTGGTTGCGGAGCAAGACGCCGTGCTGTAGTGATTCGACCCGCCGCTCCGATGGAAACTGGACATGGGAGGAAGACTGGGGTTAATCTCAGCCGACGAGTGTGACGGGTAACTCTGCAGAACAAAGAGAGAAAGAGGGTTATCCAACAGATGAGCCAACCCCATTATCCAACAATGGGGTTGGCAGATACTTTTGCTAGTTTTAAGCAAAAACTCACTTAATTTTGATTAATTCCCCCGGAAAACAAGAAATAAAATCTTATGGTATTTAACTCATCTTGATTTAAGAGTTTTTAGATATTTGGACTGGAAACAAGACAAAAATACTAAGTAAGAAAAGTTTTTTGCAGTGCTATCATTGGACACAGTTTAAAAACTCACAAGTCTGCTGAACTAATCTTAAAGGTGCATTGTGTAATATTTAGGAGGATCTGTTGACAGAGATGCAATATCATATACATAACTATGTTTTCAGTGGTGTATAAAGTCCTTACATAATGAACTGTTATGCTTTTATTAGCTTAGAATGAGCATTTCTCTCTACACACACCGCGGGTCGCCTTACATCGACATGTTTCTACGGTGGCCCAAATGGACAAACGTGTTTCGTCACTGTGTTGTTCTTCGTGGAAAGCAAGCTAAAGTCAGCGAATAAAACACTGACACAATGATGAACAAGTAACAATAATATTCGCAATAACATATCGTTTTACTGAATAATTAAGTAAACCTAATTTCTTAATTTATCTTAGTAAAGAAACCTCATTGCTGAACTGGCTACTCTCTGCTGTCTCAGACGACGACATCACTTCCTGTCGGCTACTGTAACTTCTGTTGGGTGAAATTCACAACCTCACCACTAGATTCCGCTAAAAATGACACAGTGCACCTTTAAGCTGGTGAAGATATGCAAGTAAATGCGCTCACGAGTCTCTCGTGTGGGTGAAGGCCGCAGTAGCTGCTGCTCTGAGCGCTGTGTGTGGAGTTTCCCAGCATGCTGTTGTATCCGGGCTGGTTCATACTGCCGGACGAGCTCCATGGGTCTGTACTGTGATGACCGTCTGAAATCATTCATGAAACACACACAGAGAAGATCAGAGTTGAATCGGGCTTTGACTTGTGGACCTGAGAGGTCCAATAACATGGATATTTTGTTCTGGCTGGTTTGTTTCTGCTGTAGTGAAGCACCCTTCCATAGTTAACAAGTGTTTTAGGCTGTTGCTATGGAATCGGTAGGGGGTTCTGAGTGTTTTAGGCTGTTGCTATGCTGATTATAGGGGGATGCAAGTGTTTTAGGCAGTTGTTATGGAATCGGTAGGGGGTTCTGAGTGTTTTAGACGGTTGCTATGCTGTTTCTAGGGTGATGCAAGTGTTTTAGGCTGTTGCTGTGCAATCGCTAGGGGGTTTTGAGTGTTTTAGGCTGTTGCTATGCTGTTTCTAGGGTGATGCAAGTGTTTTAGGCTGTTGCTATGCAATTGCTAGGGGGTTCTGAGTGTTTTAGGCTGTTGCTATGCTTTTTTTAGGGTGATGCAAGTGTTTTAGGCTGTTGCTATGCAATCGCTAGGGGGTTCTGAGTGTTTTAGGCTGTTGCTATGCTGTTTCTAGGGTGATGCAAGTGTTTTAGGCTGTTGCTGTGCAATCGCTAGGGGGTTCTGAGTGTTTTAGGCTGTTGCTATGCTGATTCTAGGGGGATGCAAGTGTTTTAGGTAGGTGTTATGGAATCGGTAGGGGGTTCTGAGTGTTTTAGGCTGTTGCTATGCTGTTTCTAGGGTGATGCAAGTGTTTTAGGCTGTTGCTGTACAATCGCTAGGGGGTTCTGAGTGTTTTAGGCTGTTTCTAGGGTGATGCAAGTGTTTTAGGCTGTTGCTATGCAATTGCTAGGGGGTTCTGAGTGTTTTAGGCTGTTGCTATGCTTTTTTTAGGGTGATGCAAGTGTTTTAGGCTGTTGCTATGCAATCGCTAGGGGGTTCTGAGTGTTTTAGGCTGTTGCTATGCTGTTTCTAGGGTGATGCAAGTGTTTTAGGCTGTTGCTGTGCAATCGCTAGGGGGTTCTGAGTGTTTTAGGCTGTTGCTATGCTGTTTCTAGGGTGATGCAAGTGTTTTAGGCTGTTGCTATGCAATCGCTAGGGGGTTCTGAGTGTTTTAGGCTGTTGCTATGCTGTTTCTAGGGTGATGCAAGTGTTTTAGGCTGTTGCTGTGCAATCGCTAGGGGGTTCTGAGTGTTTTAGGCTGTTGCTATGCTGTTTCTAGGGTGATGCAAGTGTTTTAGGCTGTTGCTATGCAATCGCTAGGAGGTTCTGAGTGTTTTAGGCTGTTGCTATGCTGTTTCTAGGGTGATGCAAGTGTTTTAGGCTGTTGCTATGCAATCGCTAGGGGGTTCTGAGTGTTTTAGGCTGTTGCTATGCTGTTTCTAGGGTGATGCAAGTGTTTTAGGCTGTTGCTATGCAATCGCTAGGAGGTTCTGAGTGTTTTAGGCTGTTGCTATGCTGTTTCTAGGGTGATGCAAGTGTTTTAGGCTGTTGCTATGCAATCGCTAGGGGGTTCTGAGTGTTTTAGGCTGTTGCAATGCTGTTTCTAGGGTGATGCAAGTGTTTTAGGCTGTTGCTATGCAATCGCTAGGGGGTTCTGAGTGTTTTAGGCTGTTGTTATGCTGTTTGTAGGGGGATGCAAGTGTTTTAGGCAGTTGTTATGGAATCGGTAGGGTGTTCTGCGTGTTTTAGGCTGTTGCTATGCTGTTTCTAAGGTGGATGCAAGTATTTTAGGCTGTTGCTATGCAATCGCTAGGGGGTTCTGAGTGTTTTAGGCTGTTGCTATGCTGTTTCTAGGGTGATGCAAGAGTTTTAGGCAGTTGCTATGCAATCGCTAGGGGGTTCTGAGTGTTTTAGGCGGTTGCTATGCTGTTTCTAGGGGGATGCAAGTGTTTTAGGCTGTTGCTATGCAATCGCTAGGGGGTTCTGAGTGTTTTAGGCTGTTGCTATGCTGTTTCTAGGGTGATGCAAGTGTTTTAGGCTGTTGCTATACAGCTTCTAGGGTGTTCTGGGTGTTGTAAGACTGTTGCTATGTGGTATTTAGGGTATTCTGAGTGTGTTAGGCAGTTGTTCTGTGTTTACCTGGCATAAAGAAGGAGCTGGGAAAGCTGCTGCCCGGTGCTTTAGAGGACGGGTAACCTGGTGAGTCTCGGTTATAATCGGCAGTGCTGGCAGACGGGGCGTATACCTGAAACACACACACACTGATCAGGACGACTGAAGACACACGCTCTCAACACTCACTTTAGATTTTTATGCAATCAAGATCACCATGACATGCATGAAGAAGCATTAGAGAAAAGACAGAAGCAGCCAGCAAAACTGCTCTTTGTAATATCAGGAGAGAAACACTTTCCCAGGAACAATTTGCCGTGTTGCAACACAATAATTTAGTGCGAGTGTGAGAGGAGCAGCTGCGGCGGATCAGTGATGACATCAGCGCACAAATAGCAGAGCATTCCCGTCTGGAAAACTGTGCTGTAATGACTAGCAGGAACACTGGGAACATGCCGGATGGGAATATTGTGCTGGGATAAACACACAGTGGGCGTACGAGGACAGAACGACCCTCAGATATACAGAAACAGAAGATCTTCCCAAATTCACCTCAAATGACAAGTAAAACATCACAGATTAGAGATTTCTCTAACGTCTCAAATGCAGCTCTGTGACTAAATGCAGAGCAAACAAAAACTTTAAGTGGTTTCTGATGAGAAAATGTTGTTGATTTTTTCCCAAGGAATTGAGGGAGAAAAATCTGAGACTAACCTAAATGAAACTCAAAAGAGAACTTGTGATGTCTCCAGAGCTCTAGAGCGAAGTTTGAGGAGTTTTATGGAGACCAAGAGACTTCAGCACAGATGGAGGACTTTCCCATGAAGCATCTCACACACACACACACACACACACACACACACACACACACACACACACACACACACACACACACACACACACACACACACACACACACACACACACACACACACATCTGTGAAAGAGATCAGACTATGACTCTGGGGGGGTGGGGTTCAATAACATGGAGATTGAGTTCTGGCTGTATTTTTCTGCTGTAGTGAAGCACCTGTCCATTGTTAACACACACATTCCTATGCGCTTGAAGTGTTTTATGGGCTGTTGCTATGCAGTTAGGGTGTTTCAAGTGTTTTTAGGGTGTTGCTATGCAGTTAGGGTGTTTCAAGTGTTTTAGGCTGTTTCTATGCAGTTAGGGTGTTTCGAGTGTTTTAGGCTGTTTCTATGCAGTTAGGGTGTTTCGAGTGTTTTAGGCTGTTTCTATGCAGTTAGGGTGTTTCGAGTGTTTTAGGCTGTTTCTATGCAGTTAGGGTGTTTCGAGTGTTTTAGGCTGTCTCTATGCAGTTAGGGTGTTTCAAGTGTTTTATGGGCTGTTGCTATGCAGTTAGGGTGTTTCGAGTGTTTTAGGCTGTTTCTATGCAGTTAGGGTGTTTCGAGTGTTTTAGGCTGTTTCTATGCAGTTAGGGTGTTTCGAGTGTTTTAGGCTGTCTCTATGCAGTTAGGGTGTTTCAAGTGTTTTATGGGCTGTTGCTATGCAGTTAGGGTGTTTCAAGTGTTTTTAGGGTGTTGCTATGCAGTTAGGGTGTTTCGAGTGTTTTAGGCTGTCTCTATGCAGTTAGGGTGTTTCGAGTGTTTTAAGCTGTTTCTATGCAGTTAGGGTGTTTCAAGTGTTTTAGGGTGTTGCTATGCTGTTAGGGTGTTTCAAGTGTTTTAGGCTGTTTCTATGCAGTTAGGGTGTTTCGAGTGTTTTAAGCAGTTGCTATGCAATTAGGGTGTTTCGAGTGTTTTAAGCAGTTGCTATGCAGTTAGGGTGTTTCGAGTGTTTTAAGCAGTTGCTATGCAATTAGGGTGTTTCGAGTGTTTTAAGCAGTTGCTATGCAGTTAGGGTGTTTCGAGTGTTTTAAGCAGTTGCTATGCAGTTAGGGTGTTTCAAGTGTTTTAGGGTGTTGCTATGCAGTTAGGGTGTTTAAAGTGTTTTAGGGTGTTGCTATGCAGTTAGGGTGTATCGAGTGTTTTAAGCAGTTGCTATGCAGTTAGGGTGTTTCAAGTGTTTTAGGGTGTTGCTATGCAGTTAGGGTGTTTTGAGTGTTTTAGGATGTCTCTATGCAGTTAGGGTGTTTCGAGTGTTTTAAGCTGTTTCTATGCAGTTAGGGTGTTTCAAGTGTTTTAGGGTGTTGCTATGCAGTTAGGATGTTTCAAGTGTTTTAGGGTGTTGCTATGCAGTTAGGGTGTTTTGAGTGTTTTAGGATGTTGCTATGCAGTTAGGGTGTTTCAAGCAGTTGCTATGCAGTTAGGGTGTTTCGAGTGTTTTGCAGTGTTGCTATGCAGTTGTTAATGAGTTCAGGGTTGCTAGGTGTTTTCTTCCTGTTTGGTCTGTAGATGTCGCTCTGGTTCTCCTTCGATGTGTGTCTGTGGGATTTTTTGGTCCAGCAGGTGAAATCGGAGCATCATTTAAAAGTAGCAACACACCTCTGCTCAACAACACACATGATTTGAGGAATCATTCACTTCTGGAGAACAAATGCTGCAGGAGTGCGTCTGTTTACTGCTGCAGATCAGGAGCAGATGGAGTGAAACCAGAGCAGTCACGAAAGCCACAACACACACACACACACACACACACACACACACACACACACACACACACACACACAGTCTCTCCCTCTACACCTTATCAGTGTGACTCGCTTGCTGCACCTGTGCTGAACTGACCCACAACACACACACATGAAATAATCATACACATGCATGAAAACACACACTTTTAAGATAGACACTTAACAAACTAGCCAACTAACATTCATTCTTTTTTTGCGGAAGTTCCAACTTCCTCCCCTCACTTTGGACTTTATTCCATCAACCTGCAACTGCCATAATGCTGTACAGATGTAGAACAACATCAAGAGCTCCAACACACAC
>NC_138740.1:33706056-33708556 GCF_965113295.1 Leuciscus leuciscus | reverse complement strand
CACACACACACACACACTCTCTCTCTCTCAAGGCCACTCTTCACATCTCTCAGGATAACACACTTTTCCTCCATTATTTGACAGATCGCAGTTTAAAACAACCTTTCAAACACATGCAGATCTGGGAATGTCCTTTCTCCCGCTGCAGGGATTTTTCCCACAAACTTTTGGCGTGTTTTTCCTTCTCCACAGATTACAGCAGCAGATTCAGGATCTCCGAGTGTTCCTCCTCCATCTGAGGTCGACTCGACTCGAGCTCTCGCTGAACATGTTAACAGATGCTGATGTCCATTATCAGACGCTTTACACAAGGCATGTAGCTTAAAACAACACACACCTCTTATCTCACACACACACATACATTTTTCCCCGTCTCATCCCAATTCAAAGACAAATTTCCAGCAGATCTCTCTCTCTCTCACACACACACACACACGGATCAGAGGTGAATGACAGTCAGATGTACTCACCGCTTTTCCATTATAGTAATACATGAATGATCCGCTGCTCACTCCCGGGATGGTGTACGCACAATACATGCTTCTGTTCCTCTAGTGTGTGTGTGTGTGTGTGTGTGTGTGTGTGTGTGTGTTTTATCCGCTTCAGACGCTCTCACACAACTTTGTGTTCAAACTCGCTGTCCCCCTTTTTTCACAACAATTCCTGCAGTTGCATTTTTCCCATATGGCCGGCCTGATCGTGCTGAATATGCAAACGAGGAGAAGATTCCTGACGTCGACCAGTGGGAGGAGAGAAGAGCGAGGGGGCGTGTCCTAACTGAGCTGAAGCCCCTCCCCCTCCCTCCCTCTCTCTCTCACACACACACACACACACACTCTCTCTTTCCTTTCCATGGTAAATCTGGAACTGATCCTGCTCTGAATTTGTCGGCTTCTCAATAGGGACTGAAAAAGTGTGTGTGTGTGTTTTTCAGGAATGTTCACACACACACACACACACACACACACACACACACACACACACACACACACACACACACACATTTATTTACACACCTACTGTAACATATAAAGATCATTATAATGAGCACGAACAACATGATTTACTATAGTAAAACACACACACACTCTCTTTTTCCTTTCCATGGTAAATCTGGAACTGATCCTGCTCTGAATTTGTCGGCTTCTCAAATAGGGACTGAAAAAGTGTGTGTGTGTGTGTGTGTGTTTTGAGTATTTAATTGCTGGAAGGTTCACACACGTTTATTTACACATCTACTGTAGCATATAAAGACCATGAGCACGAACACAACATGATTTACTATAGTAAAACACACACACACACACACACACACACACACACACACACACACACACACACACACACACACACACACACACACACACACACACACACACACACACAGAGAGAGGTTGAGGGACAGTGAAGTGACAGTAAAGTCTGTTATAGAGAAGAACACAAACGCCATTAATAAACTCTGTCTGTCTCTCTCTCTCTCTCTCTCTCTCTCTCTCTCTCTTTGCTTTAATTTGATTAAAAGGCGAGTTGCAGGGAGGGATTCATACGTGCACATCTAATAACTCCACCATCTGTCCTCAACGCTGGCAACACACCAGAACTCAGAGAGAGAGAGAGAGAGTGTGTGTGTGTGTGTGTGTGTGTGTGAGAGAGAGAGAGAGAGAGAGAGAGAGAGAGAGAGTGTGTGTGTGTGTGTGTGTGTGTGAGAGAGACATAGAGAGAGAGAGAGAGAGAGAGAGAGAGAGTGTGTGTGTGAGAGAGAGAGAGAGAGAGAGTGTGTGAGAGAGAGAGAGAGAGAGAGAGAGAGAGAGAGAGAGAGAGAGAGAGAGAGATAGAGAGAGAGAGAGAAAGTGATTGACAATTTTTTTTAAAGTGAATCCAAAATGTCAGCAATTTTTTATTCTACTTTAGTTTGTTATTAATAATAAAACTGTAATAATAATAATAATAAAAAATGGAAATGTAATTTTTTACCAAGCCAACAAAACTACTAAAATACATATATATATATACATACATATACATATATATATATAATTATATAGTATATGTAAATAGACTTTGGCAATGTAAAGGCTGAGCTGATGCACCTGAGAGCAAGACAGCAGTGACGTGAAACACACACACACACACACACACACACACACACACCGTTTCAACTACAATAGTCACTACAGTAATTGTTACTACTGCAAATTTCAGCAGAACTGTTAAAAAAGGTTTCTTCATTTTCAAGTAAGGTTTTCCAGTCGTGTGTGTGTGTGTGTGTGTGTGTGTGTGTGTGTGTGTACAGTTAGTGATTTTAACACACATGGACGACGTCACACTGCCAGCATCTGAAGGGAAACTGGCTGAACCGTTGGGGATCAGATCCCAAATGAAACTGTCATTTGCATATGCCGAGAGCCGCTGCTATTCCCAGAATAAACTTCAATAATTCAGCAGTAAAAGCTCGTCCGCGGCGCAAGTGTGTGTGTGTGTGTGTGTGTGTGTGTGTGTA
>NC_138740.1:33671056-33703556 GCF_965113295.1 Leuciscus leuciscus | reverse complement strand
CAAACACACTCACACACACACTGGGGGAACTGGGCTTTAAAGTAGCGGATTAATAAATATGCATATAACAATTTAATGATGAGATGTAACTCTTTATATATATATATATAGTCTAAATCTTGACAAAAAACTCAATTATGACAAATTAAGAATCATGACAAAGTCGAAATTGACATACTAAGATATAAAAAGTAAACATTTTGACATAAAAACTAAATTATGTCAAGATGTCAAAATTATGAAAGAAAAGAACAAATATGAAATGTCAAAAGTATGTCAAGTCGAAATTATGACATACTAAGGCATAATTAAGACAGAAAGTCAAGTCAAGTATGTCCAGTCAAAATCATGACAAAAAGTATGAGATAAAGAGTCATAAATATGAAATGTCACAAGTTTGACAAAAAAAGGTGAAATTATGACATATAAAGCATAATTAAGACAAAAAGTTTAAATTATGAGAGAAAAAGTCAAATATGAAATGTCAAAAGTATGACAAGTTGAAATTATGACATACTAAGGCATAATTAAGACAAAAATATATAATTATGAAATGTCAAAAGTGTGACATCAATTGAAATGACATACTAAGACTAGTTGAAATTTTGACCAAATTATAATAAACTTGTAATCATGAGGAAAAAGTCTAAATTAAGAGATAAAAAGTCATAAATATGAAATGTCAAAAGTATGACATAAAAAGTTTAAATTATGAGATAGTTATAAATATGAAATGTCAAAAGTATGACAAAAAGTCAAAACTATGACATAAAGTACTAAGACATAATTATGACATAAAAAGTTGAAATTTGGACGAAATGATAAACTCGTAATCATGACACAAGTCTAAATGATGACATAAAAAGTAATTAATATGAAATGTATGACAAGTCGAAATTAAGACAAAACGTTGAAATTATGTCATAATAAAAGTCCCTGACTGACACTGAGGTTAACGGGGTCGTTAGTTGAGCTTTACAGCACTGGTTAGTCGATATGCGTTTAACAGTTTAACGACGAGACGTACAGAAAGTGTAATCCAGAGCAACAGAAGCTCCGACAGAGGCTCGCACGCAGGGGGAATGAGTTCAGAGTAACACCACACACACACACACACACACACACACACACTCTGACTGGTGACACTCGGGTCCTCGCCAGAGCCATGTCTCTCTCTCTCTCTCTCGCTCGTTCACACTCTCCAAACGACACCAATGAGATTCTCAGGGATGAAACCAGGAACACAAGGAGACTGAAGCTGTATGTGTGGAAGCCCAAAATTATGAGATAAAACAATCATAATTATGAGATAAAAAGCCAAAATAATGGCATAAAAAGCCAAATGATGAGAAAAGAAGTCAAAGTTATGAAAGATTCATAATTATGAAAGAAAGCCTAAATTATGAGTTAAAAAGTCAATTTATGAAAGAAAAGGTCAGTCGTGATGAAAATTAGGAAATCATAATTATGAAATAAGTCGAAATATGACATAAAAAGGTGAAATTATAAGATAAAAAAAATCATCCTTATGAGAGAAAAAGCCAAAGTCATGACATAAAAAGCCAAAATTATGAGACAAAAGTCAAAATTATGAAATAAGCTGAAATTGACAAAAAGTCGAAAATCATGACATAAAAATGTGAAATTATGAGATAGTAAGTGATAATTATGAGAAGTCAATTATGAGATAAAAAGTCAGTCACGAAAGAATGAACGTCATGACAAAAATACCAAAAATTATGTGATAGAAACTCATTATTATGAAATAATTTGAAATCTTGTTATAATCAAAATTATAACAAATTGAAATTATGACACACCAAGTCATAATAATGAGATAAAAAGTCAAAATTTTAAAGAAACTATAAGATAAACAGTCAATTTACGGCACAAAATTATGAGACAAAATCTAAATTCATAATTTTCTGAAAATGTCGTAGTTTCAACTTTTTAATCTCGTAATTATGATTTGATATCTCTTAATTTTGACTTGTGTCATAATTATGATTTACCAAGCATGAAAATGGGCTTCAATATACAGTTCTCCTTTCAGAAAAGGTCTCAACAACGTCTCAAACTGTGCAAAAGTCAGAGAGTTCTCAATATGAACTCAAAGATTTCTCATCAAATCTCCTGACTGAGTTTATCTCTCCTGAGGAAGAAAAGAAAAAGCAGATTCTTCATGTAAGTCTCAAGAGCAACATATGAGCAATAGCACACGATCTGTGATTAGTTTCCCAGCATTCATCAGCTGACACAGATCCTCTCTCTCTCTCTCTCTCTCTCTCTCTCTCTCTCTCTCTCTCCCCAGTGCATGCTGGGACACCTGAGGCTGTAGACGTTCAAAGAGATCTTATGTATACAAAAATTATAATACTAATGCAAGCAAAAAATTACAATACTAATGCAAGTAAAAAAAAAGAATATTTATGCAGGTAAAATACATTTTAGAATAGTAATGCCAGTGAAGATAAGAAAACCTATGCAAGTAAAACATATTTAAATATTTATGCAAATAAAAAATTTGAATATTAATGCCAGTGAAAGTATGAGAATAGTCATGCAAATAAAAAAAAATTAGAATATTAATGAGTAAAAAAATTAGAATAGTCATTCAAGTAAAATAAATGAATGTTTATGCAAATATATATATATTTTAATATTAATGCTAGTGAAAATTTGAGAATATTAATGCAAATAAAAAATATTAGAATATTAATGCAAGTAGAAATAATGAATATTTATGCAAATAAAAAAAAGATTATTAATGCAAGTGTAAATAAATAAGCATGAGAATATTCCTGCAAGTAAAAAAAGTAATACAATATTACAATATTGAATATAATATTACAAGCTAAATATTATCATTAATTATGTTTTAAAAATTTGACAACAAAGATCTTTATAAATGTACACTGATCGTTTACAATAAGTTAAGGAACGTTAATTAAGAAAGTAAATAGAGTCAATTTTGTTACACACACACACACACACACACACACACACACACACACACACACACACACACACACACACACACACACACACACACACACACACACACACACACCTGTTCCTGCTGAAGCCAAACCCACAGGGTAATAAAATACATATTAGCACGGATAAATTTGCCCAAAATTGACTGATGTTTTAAAAACTGTGTTTTCAGCCAATTAACAAGCGCATCATCACCTTAAAATCAATCATGGCATTTCTATGAGCGATATCAACTTTAATTCTGTTCCGCATAGAAATAAATCTGCTGAAACAGACAGTGAACTGGCAGAGATGTGCGGAGAACATTCCACATCGGTTCTGAAGCTGGAGCTGATCACACACACACACACACACACACACACACACACACACACACACACACACACACACACACACACACACACACACACACACACACACACACACACACACACACACACACACACACACACACACACACACACACACACACACACACACACACACACACACACACACACACACACACACAGGAAACTGACTTCATTTCCTCTGTGCATTGCTCAATGGAAAACACACAGTCCACTGGACCTGGTTCATATAATTCTCTCCTGGACTTCATCTGAGCTTCAACACACACACACACACACACACACACACGGTTTGATTTGACTATGTTTATTTGTATCGTTATATTCCCATTGGCATATGGATCACATATTGTATATTTATCGACATAGATCGTGGCTCATCCAATCAGAATTGAGAACTGGGATCTGTTTTAGTTTTTTGTCAGTGCAAGTTGTATTATTTGAAGGTTATGTTTTATCAGAGGACAAACTACACGAAAGACCCAAGCAAATTTTTTATGACTAACTTTTAAAATGAAACCATATTTCCAAGTGTTGAGATTCCTAGGCTGAAACGATTATAAACCAGTTTCAACTCTATAAATTCTGATTTCTGAAATCAGATAAAATGTAGATACACACACACCTCAGAGCGGACGTTAATCATCAGACGTTTAAGAAATGAATATGTGCTACTTCTCAGGAATACAGCAGCGCTTCTGAAACAAAGTCCAATGAACTGGATCAGAAACCGTCATATCTGTGATCCACAAACATCAGCTCTGATTCTTTACAGCCAAATATTTCCTGACAGGAATGTTGGGAACGTCAGAGAGAGAGAGAGAGAGAGAGAGAGAGAGAGAGAGAGAGAGAGAGAGAGGGGGGGGAGTGAGAGAGAGAGAGAGAGTGTGTGTGTGTGTGTGTGAGAGAGAGAGAGAGAGAGAGAGAGTGTGTGTGTGTGTGAGAGAGAGAGAGAGAGAGAGAGAGAGTGTGTGTGTGTGTGAGAGAGAGAGAGAGAGAGAGAGAGAGTGTGTGTGTGTGTGTGTGTGTGTGTGTGAGAGAGAGAGAGAGAGAGAGAGAGAGAGAGAGAGAGTGAGTGAGTGTGTTTTATCCGAACTGAAAGCACAAAAACAAAAGTTCTCAGCGTGAACAAACAGGGCCGAACGATCAAGACATCAACATGAAATGGCGGCTGCGGAGGTGAAGAGAGAAACAGATGCTGCGCTGGAGGAGAGGATGGAGGGATGAGGAAGAGGAAAAACTGAGGAAGAGAATGTGGAAAGTATTTGATGGCCATCTAATGACCGACAGAGGAAAATGTTATTGCTCAGATGTTTCTCTTTCTGTCTTTCTCTCTATGAGGGGATGAAGGGATGAAGGGATGAAGAGATGAAGGGATGAGGGGATGAAGGGATGAAGGGATGAAACCAAGAACTAATGGATCTGGATCTGTGTGGAAGCCCATTTCACCACATAAGAAACATAAATCCTGCTTCAGCAAGTCATAATTAATGACATAAAACCCCTAAAAAGTCTAAATCATGGCATAAAAGGGTTCAATTATAAGATGAAATATCATAATTATGACATAAGTCGAAATCATGACAAAAAAAACTATTACTACATAAAAGTCTAAACCATGAGATGTCGATATTATGAGATAGTCATAATTATGACATAAAAGTTTCAATTACAAGATAAAAAAATCATAATTATGATATACTGTAAAAAGTCATAATTATGACATCATTTGGACATGTCAAAATCAAGACAAAAGTCATAATTATGACATAAAAGTCAAAATTATGAGATAAAAAGTCATAATTATGATACATTAAGTCCAAATTGGCCAAACCACACGATACAAAAACACGATCAAAATCAAGACAAAACTGAAAATTATGAGATAAAGTCATAACATATTTATGACACAGAAGTCGAAATTATGAGATAAAGTCATAACATAATTATGACACAGAAGTCGAAATTATGAGATAAAAGTCATAATTATGACATAAAAAGTCATCATTATGATATATCCGGTCTTTTATCTCCAAGAAGTCATAATTATTAGTCGAAATGACACAGAAAAATACAAATTTAGACATCAAATTTCAACATTATGACGCACGAAAATATTACAAAAAGTTGAAATTATGAGATAAAAAGTTTAAATTCATAATTTCTATGTCAAAAAAAAATATGATCTCATAGTTATGACTTAGTATCTGACTTTTTCTTATGAGGCGGAAATGGGCTTCAATACACACGTCTCAACAACGTCTCAAACTGTCCAATCAAAAGAACTCAAACACTGCTCACATCTCTCCTCAAATAAAAGCACACAAACGAAAATTGTACCAAATTAATGTGGACAACATATAATATTCATAAGTTCATACTGAGACCTAAGGTCAGAGGATATTCGGATAAACTAAAAATGGTTATTTTTCCGTAAAGGAATGAATTCATTATAAAAGCGATTTAAGGGGATAATAAAAAGAAAGGCTTATTGTATTAGTGAATTAGTTAAACTATATTTCAAATAATATTTTATTTTTAAGTATGCATACATTCTCTCTACATGAATCAAGGAAATTATAGCATATTTTCAATTCAAAAAGGCAAAGTTTAACAAAAATGTTATAAAGTTGAGTAATTTGCGTCACCGGATACTGTCGGTGGTTGAACATTTCTATTGTAAAACAGTTGTCAAATCTACTTACATTTTACCAGGCATTCGTTCACTGTTAAGCCCCGCCTTCTGTGAACAGTAAGCCCCGCCTTCTGTGATCACTTTGACACTGATGAGCGAGACTGCTGAACAGAGCGGTGCGTGATGAAGTGCATCAGAACAGTGTCAAGAATATCAAATATATTGCAGTGAATCTCTTATTTGCATCTTAAGATTATTGCCAATAATAATGACAGGTTTGCGTATGTGTAGAACTCTGTGAGCTCACGCAAAACACATCTTCAGCACAGAGACTCATTTAAATGCCTCTGATTGGCCGATGTGCTTATCAGACATGTCTGTGATTGGCTACAATGCTCAACGCTGCAAAAGCACGTCGTAAGTTCCTTTAATGCAAAGGGAAACATATAAATAAAACTGTAATATGCACTGTTCATGATTAGGTTATCGCGGCTGCTGTAATCTATCCACATTAGTGAATGTCTCTATGAGAAAGACAAGGTGACAAAATATATTTGGGGCTTTACTAAAAACATTCGGGTTTAGGCCTAGCGCCGCCCTAGCCCTGCTGAGACCTCTGTGTGTGTGTGTGTGTGTGTGTGTGTGTGTGTGTGTATGTGTGTGTGTGTATGTGTGTGTGTGTGTGTGTATGTGTGTGTGTGTGTGTGTGTGTGTGTGTGTATGTGTGTGTGTGTGTGTGTGTGTGTGTGTATGTGTATGTGTGTGTGTGTGTGTGTGTGTGTGTGTGTGTGTGTGTGTGTGTGTGTGTGTGTGTGTGTGTTACGCTGGAGAAGATCCTCAGTGTTAGGTGTTTCGATGCCCATGACTGTGAGTGTGTGTGTGTGTGTGTTACGCTGGAGAAGATCCTCAGTGTTAGGTGTTTCGATGCCCGTGACTGCGACGGCTCCTCAGAAACACAAAGCTCTATTAATAAACGACACAGAATCCTTTCAGAAACTCGTCTCTCATCAAACCCGGATCTGATGTGTTCATATCCGCAGGACCGAATGAAATCTGACCGCTTATTTCATACGCAGTCGGACTGGAAGATTTTCCTCAAACGCAGCCAGACACACACAGCTGTTTCTCTTACTTATTTTCACTCGCTTAAAACACACACACACACACACACACACACACACACACACACACACACACACACACACACACACACACACACACACACACACACACACACACACACACACACACACACACAAGATCATTTCCAGCCACACTCTCTTCCCTTGACGGTGTGACAGGTGAATCAGCGTGAGAATACGACTCACTGTGCTTCATTTACACACTCACACAACCGTTGATCTGTTTCCTGATGTTCACGAGTCTGGGAAACAAACGCAGCGGCTCCAAAACACACAACAACTCACATACACACCCGTAAAATGATCATTTTACCATCAAAACTATACGGCTTTCTTCTGAGGAGCACAAAAGAAGAGGTTTAGCAGAATGTGAACGCTGCTCTTTTCCACTGAGTGAAAGTGCGTGGAGGAATCTGAGCTGCAAAAACAACCAAATCACCACACAAGAATCATAACACTCGTCCATCTGACTCATGCACAACTCATCTGAAGTCTGTTCCTCTGGGGAAATTATGACTTCATAAGACTTGCAATATGGTGAAATATAATATCTGTTCCATGTAGTGAAAGTGCATGTGAATGGAGGCATTTGAGCTAAAAAATGACAGAAAAGCATCATAACAGTCGTCTATTGACTCATGCACAATATTACAATCTGTTTCTCTGACAGAATTATCATATGACTTCTTAAGTCTTGCAATATAGTGAAATATATATTTCTATATAGTATGTGAATGAAAGCTTTTTAGCTGCAAAAATGCACAAAAAAAGCATTTGACTCATGCATTATTATATCACATCATCAGAAGTCTGTTCCTCAGACGAAATTATCATTTGACTTCATAAGACTTGAAATATAGCGAAATATAATATTTTCCATATAGTGAAAGTGCATGTGAATGGAGGCATTTGAGCAGCAAAACTGATCAAAAAGCATCATAACAGTCGACTATTGACTCATGCACAATATTAAAAGTTTGCTGAAGTCTGTTCCTCAAAAGAAAATGATCCTATGACTTCATAAAACCTGCAATATAATGAAATACATTTTCCATATAGTGAAAGTGCATGTGAATGGAGACATTTGAGTGGCAAATAAAAGCTTTTAAAAGCATCAAGTCTGTTCCTCTGACAAAATCATCACGACTTCATAAGTGAAATATATATATTTTTTCATTATAATGAATATGGATGTGAAAGGAGGCATTTGAGGTTCAAAAATGACAACAACAAAAAAAGCATCATAACAGTCATCCATTTGACTCATGCATTATTATATCATCTGAAGTCTGTTCCTCAGATGAAATTATCATAGGACTTCATAACACTTGAAATACAGCGAAATGTAATATTTTCCATATGGTGAAAGTGTATGTGAATGAAGGCATTTAAGCATCAAAAATGACAAAAAAAGGTCATAAAAAGCAAAAATCAAGACATAAGTTGAAATTATAAGATAAAGTCATAATTATGACACAAAAGTTGAAATTATGAGATAAAGTCATTATTATGACATATGATGTCCAAATTGACAAAGAAATTGACATAAGGCATAATCATGAGATAAAAACTCATAACTATTAGTTGAAATTATGACACTGAAAAATCTCAATTATGACATATACATTTTGTATGCCATAATGACAAATATGATATCATTACAAAAAGTTGAAATTATGAGCTAAAAAGTATAAATCCATAATTTATATGTAAAAAAAAAAAAATAGTATGTCATAAAAAATTGTCGGTCATAGTTATGACTTAATATCTCATAAAGGAGGCATTTGAGCTGCAAAAATGACCAAAAATCATCATAAAACTCGTCCATTTGACTATATTACAAGTTTGCTGAAGTCATATTATGATAGTTTTGTTTGGGAATCATAATTCAGATTCACATGCACTTTCCCTACATATAAAATGTATAATATTTCAGCATGTTCAATAAAGCCATATGATCATTCTGTGTGAGTAAGACTAAAGTGTAATAAAGTGTGTAAAAGAGCAGCGTTCACATTCTGCTCAACGTCTCCTCGTTTGTGTCGTACAGTCCGTGAGTAAATGATGACAGAATCTTCATTTCCGTCTGAATTATTCCTTCACGAGTCTCAAACACTAATTAAACTTACTGAAATTAGTAATTTCCCCTTTTTAAATTCTTTATGATCATGAAATAGACTTCATCTGTGTCAGTGGAGCATCGCTGCAGGAAACCAGCAAATGACACGCGCTTGTTCACTAATATTTCACCAATCTCACACAGGAAACCAAGCACATGTTCATTAAGACGTAGTCCAAAACGACGAGGTTCTGCAAGGGTTCACACACACACACACACACACACACACACACAGGTTCTCACACTCGGGTTCCAACACAAGCGCTGTCGACAGCTGGTGTGAGAGGCTGTTTCTTTCTTTCGCTGAGTTTTGGGACGAGGCCAAAGTCTTACCTCCGTCTGCACGCTGCCCGTCCGAGACCTGTCAATCAAACCGTCGCCATGGAGACACACCTGACCCCCCCCCCTCCTCCCCTCCCCTCCCCTCCCCTCCCCTCCCCTCCCCTCCCCTCGTTCTCATCGCTACCTTCATCAACAGCAGCACAAACAGAATTGTTTGAGGGTTTCATTCGTGTTTTAGTGGCTAATGTGTGTGTGTGTGTGTGTGTGTGTGTGTGTGTGACTACAGATGATCTGCATTTGAGGATGTGAACGGCAAAAATCACATTCAATCTGACCATTTTTATTACGATCTTTATGGTTAATCTCACAAAACCCATTAAGAACGTGTTCAGGACATATTTAATCTCAAAAACAATAAAAAAAAATGTCCTTGGCAAAAAATATATTTTTTAAAGACAATTTTATTAATTTTTTTAAAGACAATATTTTAACTACTCTTTATATCACGTGTGCCAAAACTATTACTACAAGTAATTATAATAAAAATAATATTTGTTACAATCCTATTGTAACAATCAACAATTTTCACCTCAGATTCTCGTTGCTGAAATGAACAAAACCAACATATTAACATATTCAAATGTGATTTGAACGGTAAAGCACTGATAGATAATGATATAAATTGTTGTTCTGCGTATAATTTATGGTTATTTAAATTTAATTAAAATATATATTGTAGTACAGCTGTGAGAATCACATCATTTACAATCAAACAAGCTTCATTTTCCTATTTTTTTTCTTTTAAATTTGGCATTAAACATGTTTTTATGAGATTCACTTTCATAAGTGAAAAATAAATTAAGATTAATTGTAGATTAGTAGAAATATGTGTGAGATTGAAGGGGAAAAGGACTCAAACTGCTTCAAACAACAACATATAAAAGTTTACATTGTAAAGCTAACGCATAGATGTAAGGCTGGAGTTCTTCTTATTTTAACACATCATCATATTTAATTATAATATGAAGTTAGTTTGATGATGTTTGATGATGAACATGTTTAAAGAGTCGCGATCATGTGAATGAAGTTTCTATTGTGTGTTCATTTGGTGGAAAACCACAAGATCATGATTAACACACACTGAAGAGTCTTTAGTGCAGTATGAACACACACACACACACACACACACACACACACACACACACACTTTCTCTCTCTCGCTCTCTCTCTCTCTAACACTCACACACACACACACACACACACACACACACACACACACACACACACACACACACACACACACACACACACACACACACACACACACACACACACACACTCTCTCTCTCTCTCTCTCACACTCACACACACTCTCTCTCTAACCCACACACACACACACACTCGCTGCAGTGCCTCTCTCCGCCTGAAGGGGGAGTTAAAGCTCAGTAAATGAGGAGTTCCCGCAGATCTCTCTAGATGAGTATATTCTCCAGAACAAACTTCATTTAATTAAAGCTGTAAACCTTCAACACTCTGATGAGCGCAGACGAGCAGAAACACAACGTTCTGATGTAAAAACACCTGATGAACACACACTCATCAAAATCATCAAAAACCATATTTCTCTTGTCAAAACATAGACTTCTGCATTCCTTGTTTTGTATATTTCTCTGGTCAAACGTTGAGATTTATTGTGTGTTTCTGTCGTTCTGATGGTTTATTTCTACTCTAGTACTTCTGTTCTCTTACTGAACAAACTGAGACACACACACACACACACACACACACACACTGAATCATGCAGAAAGATTCAGTGCGGTGACATCATGAATCAGAGGCTTCATGTCTGAGGAAAATAATGTGTATAATAATAATATCAGACAATATTATCTCTGTCCTCCACGTCCATAACATCCGAAAACTGCATGGAATTACATAAACATGTAATATAATACAAATATAATCTAATAAACGTAAACGACAGTATTTGTGCCAAATCACTTCTCTGAACACAAACATGCTGTACATTTTTAAAATAAACGGAACAGATTTAGAAATTGATTTAATACATTTTTATTCGTTTTAAATGAATAATTTGTGCTAATTAAAACAGTGAACGATAGATACACTGAAGGCTGAGTATAACGCTAATATAATATATCATATAATAATTATTTATTATTTAAAGTTAATAATGATAATAATAATAAGTATAGTAGTGTTATTTTCATTATATGCACAACATTTAAAGATGTAATAGTTTGCAAAATTTAAATTTATTATTGTAAATTTACACACACACACACACACACACACACACACACACACACACACACACACACACACACACACACACACACACACACACACACACACACACACACACACACACACACACACACACACACACATCAGTGTTGATCTCAGTGAAGATCCACAGACACATTCACACTCAAATATCCCCACACTGGTTTAAACATCAGCAATAAGAGTTCAAGTGTAGAGAGAGAGTGTGTGTGAGTGAGTGTGTGTGAATGTGTGTGTGAGAGAGAGTGTGAGAGAGAGTGTGAGTGGGTGTGTGTGTGTGTGTGTGTGTGTGTGTGTGTGTGTGTGTGTGTGTGTGAGAGAGAGTGTGTGTGTGTGTGTTAGTGTGTGTGAGAGAGAGTGTGAGTGTGTGTGTGTGTGTGTGTGAGAGAGAGAGTGTGTGTGTGTGTGTGTGTGTGAGAGAGAGAGAGTGTGAGTGTGTGTGTGTGTGTGTGTGTGTGTGTATGTGTGTGTGTGTATGTGTGTGTGTGTGTGTGTGTGTGTGTGTGTGAGAGAGAGTGTGAGAGAGAGTGTGAGTGTGTGTGTGTGTGTGTGTGTGTGTGAGAGAGAGAGTGTGTGTGTGTGTGTGTGTGTGTGAGAGAGAGTGTGAGTGTGAGTGTGTGTGTGTGTGTGTGTGTGTGTGTGTGTGTGTGTGAGAGAGAGTGTGAGTGTGTGTGTGTGTGTGTGTGTGTGTGTGTGTGTGTGTGTGTGTGTGTGAGAGAGAGTGTGAGTGTGAGTGTGTGTGTGTGTGTGTGTGTGTGTGTGTGTATGTGTGTGTGTGTGTGTGTGTGTGTGTGTGTGAGAGAGAGTGTGAGTGTGTGTGTGTGTGTGTGTGTGTGTGTGTGTGTGTGTGTGTGTGTGTGTGTGTGTGATCTGATGACTGAAACACAGGCTGGCGATCACAGAAGAGCTTCATCGCTGTGATAATCAAACACTGAACACAGGACTTACTGACGACGGCAATCCAGGGGGAACTTTCCGAACTTTCTTCGTCTGGACCTCTAGAAAAACAAAGAAAAACAAAGTTTAATGTCACCGATTGAGCATTAAAGAACGTTAGATCACGGCGCTCGCAACGCCAAGGTCACGGGTTCGATTCCCAGCGAATGCATGAACTGATCAAGAGTCTGAAAGCAACATCTGCCGAATGCATGAGTGTAAATGACTCACAAAAGCCTTCAAAATCACAGAATGTGTGACAGACATGTGTGTGTGTGTCTGACAGAAATAAAAGCGAGTTTGTTTTGCCCTGAAGGTTGACACACACCTCCTCAAGGCTGGCACCTCAAGGCCCGAGGTGACACGAATAAAAGTCTTTAAATGCACAAAAAAGAGAAAATCAATAATCACTGCGAGCCTCTTTTGACAGAACAGATTAAAAAATAACAAATGAAAAATCTCTGTTCTTGAGGATCTTGACATGGTAGAACAGACGCAAGGATAAAGCAAAGACAATGTGTGTGTGATGATGATGATGATGATGATGAAGGACTCACCCATGGAGTCGCTGTGCATGGCTCGCCGTCGAGGGTTTGCTGTGTAATGCTGGTAATACTGGGAGCCCAGTTTAGTGGGAGACACCGTCTCGGGACTGACCATTCCCACCTCGCCTCCCATGAGACTCGACTGGACACACACACACACACACACACACACACACACACACACACACACACACACACACACACACACACCCACACACAACAAGAGCCAAACGTTACACACACTGAATTAACAAACACGACAGACATTCCTGCAGTTAAACACCTCAGAGAAACACACACATTATACAAACTAGTGTTCAATGTCAAAAATTGTTGTATTAAAGCACACGTTTATTATTATTATTATTATTAAAGCCTTTGATTAGCATTATGCAAGATGTGAAATTTGAGACAGTTTGATCAAAACAACCTCAAACTAGTCTTGAATAATTATGGAATAATACACTGAAATTCTGAAGCTGTGCAACAAATGTGCAAAAATACATTTTGCACCAACAAAAAAATATTTTTTATGAGACAGTTTCCCTTTGAGATCATCTGTCAAACAACGTCTGCGATGAACCCATGATTTCATAAAAAAAAAAAAATTACAGGAACGTAATTAAAGCCACAATTTCATCAAAAAAATGACAGATGCTCAAAATAAAATGTTCAAATGTTGTATCAAAGCACACTTTTTTTTTGTTGAGAAAAAAAGGTTAAAAAAGGTGTTTAATTGGGATTATGAAAGTTGTGACACTTAAAATACATTTTACCTTCATAATTAAAGCCACAATTTCATCAAAAAAACAACAGATGCTTGAAATGCTAATTTTGTGTTCAAAAAGTGATGCAACGTAGTATTAAAGCACACAATGTTTTCAAAAAGCCAAAAGGCCTTTAATTAGGATTATAAAATGATGTGACATTTTTACCTTCATAATTAAAGCCACAATTTCATCACAAATATACAAAACATGCATGAAATGCTAAAAGTGATGGTGTTGTATTAAAGCAGACAAAAAACTTTTAATTAAGATTATTAAAGTTGTGATGTTTAAAAGACAGTTTGACCTTCATAAAGCCACAATTTCATCAAAAATGACAGAAATATACAAACTCGTGCATGAAATATCAATTTAAAATTTTTGTTTAAAATTACACAATGTTGTATTAATATGACATTGTGTCACATTTAGTGCAAATTTTACATTTCAAGCATCTGACATTTTATGATGCAATTCTGGCTTTAATTATGAAGATCAAATTTGAAATTTCACACTTTTATAATCATAATTAGGCTTAAAAAAAACAACAACAAAAAACGTTTTTTTAATTAGGAGTTTAAGAGACAATTTGACCTTCATAAAGCCACAATTTCCACAATTTACTGATGGTGGAAATGTCAATTCTGCACTGAAATGTGACACAATGTTGCATTAAAGCACACAATGTTTTTACAAAGTCAAAAATGCCTTTAATTAGGATTATAAAAGTTGTGATGTTTAAAAGACAAATTGACCTTCGTAATTAAAGCCACAATTTCATAAAAAAAAAAAGACAAACAGATGCTTGAAATGTCAATTTTGTGCTAAAAACAGTGATCCAATGTATTAAACCACACAATGTTTAAAAGGCCTTTAATGATAATTATGAAAGCGTTGACGTTTACAAGACAATTTGACCTGCATAATTAAAGCCATAATATGTCGATATGAGACGACAATCCAGCATCCGTGTGTCCCAGAGAATCTCCGAAACAAACTTACCCAGCACACACTCTTCCCATCATTACACTGTTCCCAGCACACACTCTTCCCATCATTACACTGTTCCCAGCACACACTCTTCCCATCATTACACTGTTCCCAGCACACACTCTTCCCATCACTACACTGTTCTCAGTTAACACTGTTCTGCTAATCAAGCCTAGCTAACGAGCGCTCGCTCCAGAGGAAAGATGGCTAGCAGAAACGGGTGTGTATTTGTCCCAGTCGGGAGTGTGCGAGGAACGTAACGTAAACTTCCTACCCAACTTTTCCGGGAGACTCGGGGGGGGGGGAAGCGTCCCGGGCCGGGGCTCATTAGAAGATGTGATAAAGTAGGGAGAATGTTTGCGCTGAGCTGAATTCAAATGACGGCATCTCTCACAACAGACTTAGCGATGCTTGACTAGCGCCGCATTCACATGCAAAACAAGCTAAATAGGCCAATTACGTGGCGGCCCCTGGTCGCAGGAGGAGAGCGGGGTCTGATGCCTTTCACAGGCTAAAACAAAAGAGTCCTTGTCTTAAATAACTCGCCCCTCTCACAGTTAAAGAGGTTTTTTATGCAAAAGAGGGGGAGTTTTAAAACAAAAGTGTCTCGTTTTCTACGGGACGGTCGGTTTATCTCAGGCGCGCTGTTGCCGGGCAACTTCGGGCGGATGAAAAAACAAAAAAGCCCGTCGTTCCCGGCGCGTTCCTCATGCCCAGTTTGGGAGCCGGCTGGCACGGGTACCCAGCTGGCATCCAGAGGAAATATTAACAAAGATAAATGACACACACCTGAAGACGCCCGTGAAGGATTACCGGCCCGCATTAATAACAGCAGGCGCATGCTTGCATGGACACCAAATGATGATTGCGAGAAATGGAGAAGACATTAACGTAATTGGAAAAGTGCAACAAACAACAAACAAAAAAACACGGGACAAAAATTCCAGAAAGAGAGAGAGAGAGAGAGAGTGTGTGTGTGTGTGCACGAGTGTGTGAGTGAGAGAGAGAGTGTGTTTGAGAATGTGTCTGAGAGTGTGTGTGTGTGTGTGTGTGTGTGAGAGAGAGAGAGAGAGAGAGAGAGAGAGAGAGAGAGTGTGTGTGTGTGTGCACGAGTGTGTGAGTGAGAGAGAGAGTGTGTTTGAGAATGTGTCTGAGAGTGTGTGTGTGTGTGTGTGTGTGTGTGAGAGAGAGAGAGAGAGAGAGAGAGAGAGAGTGAGTGTGTGTGTGTGCGCGAGTGTGTGAGTGAGAGAGAGTGTTTGTGAATGTGTCTGTGAGTGTGTGTGTGTGTGTGTGTGTGTGTGTGAGAGAGAGAGAGAGAGAGAGAGAGAGAGAGAGAGATCGATCTCTGGAATCTCTCAAATGTTTCTCCTGGAACACAATGAGATTATAATGAGATTAAACGGAGAAGAGAATAAAGGTCTTGTAATCTGTAATCCTGTAATCTGATATGAATGATGTGAACGCTGTTTTCCGAACTCAGCGAAGTCCCAGAGACGGCCTTTGCAATTACTTTAGATCTACTTTGTTATATTTCACAGTGTCCTTGTTACATGTGTTACATGTACTTACCATAGTAATAACAGTAAATGATGCATAATTACATGCAACTAACCCTCAACCAAACCCTAATCCTATAGTAAGTACATGTAGTTGCTTATTATTACTCAGTACTTAAATATATAATTACACTGTAACAACGACACCTTCAAATAAAGAGCAACCTTCAACAATATTATCTCATATTTCACTAGTAATAGTCTATTTATAAATGCATTCTATCTCTTTAACCATAATCATAACCAAGTCAAATATGAAACTAAACCGGCAAATCTTGACGAGCGAGTCGTCTAATCATTCAGTCAACCGATTCGTTCAAACCGGCTGATTCATTCAGGTATGAGTGAGTCGCTGAGTCATCCATTAGAATGATTAGTTCAAAAACGTAGATTCATTCGGTAACGAAACATCGTTATTGAACCGTTGTTTAAAATCAATATGACATTTGTAAACGCGCTGATATTCCGGAAAACAGCACTCTTGCTGATATGATATTGTTTCACTAGGTATATCCTTTATAAATATTAAAAACAAGAACTCACAAAGAAACTCCGGCATCTGCGCGTCTTTTTGAGTTTGTTTCTGAATGTAAAAATCTCGATACAATGTAACAATGTATTTGCTCTAGCTCTTGTTTTAAAAGATTTGTTCCGCTGTTGCCGTGATACCAGCAGGATGTGGCAGTTGGTCGGTGAGGTCGATTAGTCCCGCCCCTCCTCCACTGTGATTGGATGGCTGGGTAAAAAGTGACAGTGATGAGTGCTGTGTTTTACCCGGGGGAAAACAGCAAGTGCTTTGGTGAACACACGGCCTAAGTGTCAGTTCTCAAACACTCTCACGGAAGAGATCTCAACAATGTCTCACGCTAAGCTCGTGTTTGTCAAGATAGTCTGCAATCAAAAGTCTCCAAATAAATTTTGAATCATTATTATCACTATGTACAGTACAAAAAAATAAAATAAAAAAATCACAAATGAGATCTCTTTAATATCTCACGTGTCTCCGACCTAGACTGCAATGCGAATAATAAGAGATTAAACCAAGATTCATTGTTTGACAAAATCTCTCTCTCAATATATAAGATTTATAATATATAAGAGTCTAGATTTCAATGTCTCACGCTAAGCTCATATTTGCCAAGATACCAAAGTCTGCAATTAATTTTAATATTTCTTACCATTCATTTTTAATCATTTTGTACAGATAAAGAAAAATATATTAAAAAAAATCACAAATCAAATAAAGATCTCTTTATGATCTCACATGTGTCTGAAATGCGAACAAAAAGAGATTAAACCGAGATTAATTGTCGGAAAAAATTGTCGGAAAAAAGACTCGTACCGGATGACATCGGAGTCTGTTTTAATCAAAGCAAATCAGATCAAATCAAATTTAATTTATAAAGCACATTTAAAATCAACCTTGGTTGGCCAAAGTGCTGTACAGGAACGTAAGAGAAAAAACTAAACAAAGCAAGAAAAAAAAAGCAAAAAAAAAGAAAAAGTTACGGTAGATTAAAGAGAAAAGATGCGTTTTTAGCATGGATTTAAATTCAGCTCATGTGAAGCAGTTTCGACATGTGACCATTAAATCAGAAAGGTATTTGCGGGCTTGGTTGCGGAGAGATTCATAAAAGAATAATACATTTTTTTAAATCAGTTCTGTATCGGACTAGTGATGTGATCTCGCTTTGGAGACGAGAGACGGAAGAGTCGAGTCGTGTGGAAATAAAAGCGTTATAATTCTCCTAATGAACTTCTCAACACTTACACACTTCAATCCTTCAGAGCGACCTCTGAGCAATACAAGTTTCCGGGGGAAAGCAGAGGAAGGAGGAGACAGGGAAAGAGCAGCGAGATGGATGTTGTGAAGGTGAAAGAAGGAGTGCGGAGGGAAGCAGGGAGGCTATAAAGAGCAGGAGTGCTGAAGCAGACGAATGAGGACCCCGCGAGCACTTCATCTCCTCGGGTCGGGAATGCTAAATGGCCCTCGGTCTGCGGTCTGGCGGACCCACGGGGGGCCGTTCCCCTCGGACCCGACGCCCTCCGACACACATGGGATTTGTCCCCGACGGGCCACCGTAGACGAAGCCCAACACGCCTTTACACTGCAGACAAACTCACTCTCCGTCCACACTCGCGCTTTCCAAATGTTTCTCGTCCACTACATCCGGTTCATTAGCTAACTACATTAATTAGGACTGATAATGAAGTGCACTTATACCGCATTTATTCACGTTAATTTCAACATTTACTAATACTTTATTAAAATCTTGTTAGCATTAGTTAATGCACTGTGAACTAACATGAACAGGTGTATTTTTATTAACTAACATTAACAAAGATTAATAAATACAGTAACAAATGTATGTCGTTCCAAACCTGCATGACTTTCTTTCTTCTTTATTGTGAAGGAAGAACTTTTTGTCCATATAATGAAAGTCAATGGGGTCCAAAACAACACTGGGACATTGTCCACTATATGTTCTTTTAGGGTGAGTAAATGATGACTGAACTGACAGTTCCTGGATGAGATATCCATTTAATTGTGATTTATTTCTCTTTCTCAACTGGGGTCAAGGTTTGGCTGTGTGTTATGCTTAGGCTAACCACTGATGTAGCTACACCGTTAGGAGGTGGACATTTGATTAAGAGATAATTTGATACAAAATGAGACTAAAAATTGTAACATTTAATGATTAATAATATACAATAAAGTGAGATCATAGGACATATGTTTACAAAAATGTTGTATACTGTTTCACTTCAAACAGTATGCAGTATATACTGTAGTATGCAGAATATAGTATGTAGTTTATAGTGTGCAGTTTATAGTTGCAGTGTATAGTTGCAGTGTATAGTATGTAGTGTATAGTATGCAGTATATCCTGTAGTATGCACTATATAGTATTATTATGCAGTATGCAGTGTATAGATTGCAGTGTATAATGTAGTGTGCAGTATATAATATGTAGTGTATAGTATGTAGTGTATAGTATGTAGTGTGCAGCAGGTGAACGCTGCCACAGAATGTGTTCTGATGATGATGATGATGAAGTGTTCACACTGCTCTGGAATGCCATCATCTCTCTCACACACACACACACACACACACACACACACACACACACACACACACTCAGCATTGAGTAATGAGGCAGTGATGAGCGCACCCTGCAGCGCAGGGGTCAAAGGTCAGAGAACTGTCTCAGCTGCTGCCGAGGAGCCGTGATGACACAGCAGAGAGAGAGAGGGTGTGTGTGTGTGTGTGGGTGTGTGTGTGGTGAACTAATCCACCTTTATGCACACAGTCCGGATTGAATCCCCCTCCATTGCTTCCCAAAACACACACACACACACACACACACACACACACACACACACACTCAGCAGGAGGAAACCGGTGCATGTGAGCATCTCAGGAAAGAGCCATTAATTATGAGAACACAAAACAGCACACCTGTACACACACAAACACACTGCAGATGCTGAAACACACACACACACATTCATGTCTATAACATACCAAAACCTTATTTAGATGGAAATATTTGCCATTCAAATGCACTAATTTATAGAGCACAATTACTGCATATAATTATGAGCTGATAACAGCAAATGTGTTTGGATATCTCATGATCAACAGTGTGGCAATGAGACACAGGTGAGAAAAGTTGAGCTCAACTTTATGCAAATGAGGAATCACTTGTTGCACTGACATCCAATGGGACGCTGATGCTTGTGATGGATACAAATGTCAATTAAAAAGCCTACTTTAATTAAAATATGACTTTCTCCATCTGTGAAATGACTTTTGTTCACTGCTGATGTCATCAAGGCTGTGTGGGCGGGATCAATAAAAGTGACCAATAACAGCAAAACAGTTTTTCTATATTAAATTCTGATTAATAAAATCAAGCTCCATCTACATTATTTCTAACTAAATATACATATGTTAAATGCACTGTAATGTTAAGAAAGACAGAAAGAAAGAAAGAAAGAAAGAAAGAAAGAAAGAAAGAAAGAAAGAAAGAAAGAAAGAAAGCCCACAAATGAGATTTCATTTGTGCAATTTCTATCTATCTTAATATTATATAGAATATATATGGTGTATGTAGTATATACTGTATGAATGTATACATATTAAGGGTGTCACGATTTTGATTTTAAATCGAAATCGATCGAAATTAATGCTCAATCTCGATTATCGAATAAAAAAATGGAATCGTCGATGCTGCCACGCCCCATATGTCACGTCAGCTTGGCTTGCCTGTAATAGGTAAAACTCCTTTTCTCGAGAATATTGAAGCCTTTATTTTAAAACGCATTGCAGCTGCACAGCGAGAGCATCATAGCTCGTATGAGCGAGCTGATTGGCTGTGCTGCGGCAACTGCACGAACCTATGGCGAGTAGGAGCGCTTGGCGCCCTGCCAACCTCGAGCGCGCCAATTTGGACGCGGCTGAAGTGTATAAATTCAGAGAAAACTCGCCAAAGGACTTTAGGTTTAAATCGACTTAAGCGAAGTACCTGATATGAGCGAAATAGCATCGCAAGGCAACGCAGTACTCGTTCCCTTATCTCTAAAGGCCAATTTATACTTCTGCGTGGGGTGCGCGTAGAAGGTACGGCGTAGCATACGCATTGACGTGTACCATACGTCGTACCCTTCGCCGTACCCTGACGCGCACCTCCTCAAAAATGTAACTACGCGTCGCGGCGACGCGGACCGCAAGATCTGTGATTGGTCGGCTGGATAGCATCGCGTTTCCTCCTACCCATTTCCGGAATGATCTTCTGCACTCTGCACCGCCCGCCCGCCATTTTTAAATTCCGAAGATCAGTGAAGAGCCATGGAAATAGACCAAGTGACCGAGAGATTGCTTGAAGAAGTGCGGAAATACAGCCATCTGTATGACTCCTTCAGTCGCCATTGCTCGTAGAAACCTAAACTCAAAACAGCCGCGAGGAATGTAAACACAGTGCATTAAGAACATTAAAACCCACGCGCGCCAACTAGCGTTTCGGCGGTGTAACTGCAGAGCAACACAGACATTCGCAGAAGTATAAATGCTCACGACGGCGTCGCCTACGTGCGTAGCCTACGACGTACACTACGGCGTACACTCGACGCAGAAGTATAAATTGGCCTTAAGGGAACCGAGGTTACGCAAGTAACCAAGTACGTTCCCTTACGAGAACGTTCTCTCGTACTGCGTTGCAAACGCTGTGGGAACCCAATTTAAAACTCTGTGCTATTCGCCTGTGACTGCTCTGAGGAGTCCAGGGAGCCCTGGGACTATAATAGGTAATAGGTTATATTGTTTAAGTTTCCAATTGACTGAATATAAGTTATTGTTACATTATGTTGTTAATAAACGTTTTAAATTTGACAATGTAGTGTGTGGTACATTGCGAATAAAGGTCAGATATTATTACATTGCATAAAAGTCTAAAAAAAAAATTTAAATCGAGAATCGAATCGAACCGAACCGTGACTTTAGAATCGAAAATGTAATCGAATCGAGGATTTGGAGAATCGTGACACCCTTAATACATATATATATTTTTTTAATATTAATTATTATATGATACAATAAATTAATTTTTATGTATTATATGTATACAATTAAATTATTACTATATTTTAATATCATTTTGTTACATTATTATTAATAGTAAAAATCTTAGAGTATATATATATATATATATATATATCATTATAATTGATCATTGTAATTATTAATAAGCATGCAACTTATGTCATGTCAGATTAGTGTAGCATTGGTGTATATTTTGAAGATGTGTATCGTTGCATACTATAGTCTTTCACACTCTATTATGATTTCAATAATATGCAGTGTGTGCTAATATAATATTCCATCCTGAACGGACACAGACAGTTGATCGAAACAATCTCCAGAGCCATGAAAGAGAAAAGCAAGGATCAGGCCTATCCCACAATCCTCTCTGCTCAGGACACACATCACACACACACACACACACACACACACACACACCCTCCGGTGTCAAACCGAACGCCAGTCAAAAGACGAGCGAGCGCTTCACACTCAAGCTTTTTCCTTTAGGAAGCGCAGAGAGACAAACACCTCGGAAACGGATCGGCGCCAGAACCGGAGGAAATCTGCATCTGTGTATGTGTGTATCCGACACACACTCGCTGGCACGACGCCTCCATCACACACAGGAAGAGACGCGACGACATCCAAGCCTTTTATCTGAGAGGCAAAATGCAATGAAAAGGTAAATGCGGGTATAAATGAATATTTGTAAACCCATTAAAGTGGAGGTGATGTTAGCGGAGTCTGAAAATACCCACGCTTTTGAGTGTGTGTGTGTGTGTGTGTAAGAGTCCTCACACTGATTTCTGGCTCTCGTCACCTAGTGAAGCTTTAGCACAGGAAGAGGAATTGGATGCAAAGAGACGGCAGGTGAAGATACACACACACACACACACACACACACACACACACACACACACACACACACACACACTCTCACACACGGGCCTTTTTACAGCAGGGCTTTTAACAAGGGGCAATTAACACTTTGACGTGCAACAAGGAGAAAAGTACTCGAGCAGACAAGCAGCTAAATATCAGAGAGACATGAGGAGTAATCACACACACACACACACACACACACACACACACACACACACGCATAAGTGTAAATCACCGCTTTTTCAACAAAAAAAATAACATCTCGAGTTAAACATCAAATCATAAACGAGTCATGAACGTTGCAGTGAGTCAAATAGAGCGCACACACACACACACACACACACATACACACACACACACACACACACACACACACACACACACACACACACACACACACACACACACCTGTACAGAATATACAGCGCCCGTAAGAGAACCTGGACACTAATCAACTCATTTATAGTAAAGAACGGACATTTAAACGGATCCTATTCTGTGTTTTCACATGTTCATCTTTCTTCAGTGTGTGTAATGTCTCTGTTTGAGCTCAGAGTTCTTCTGTATATCAGAGTCAGTGTTTCTGAACTCCTGAAACGCCTCCATTGTAGTCTTGAGTTTCTTCCGGGAATGAACACGTCACAATATTCCTCATTATAATAATTCATACGCAGAATAAAGGGGCGGGGCCTGGTTGAGTTAGTTAGTAGTGTGTTAAACTGGTGGTTATGGGAAGGGGCGGGACATTTCCCAAACACACTCGAAGCGCTCGACCAATCACAACACACTGCTCCAGCCGACCAATCAGAGCACAGTGTGCTTTTCAGGAGGAGGGGCTTCATAGAGACAGGAACTAAACAGAGCGTTCCTGACAGACTGGGAAGAGAGGAGCCGCAACAATGGAGAATATGAGGAAAATAATCAACATTCAAGCTGGAAAACCTGTTCTAGTAGAGCCTGAAACAACATCAAGAATCTGGAAACAATCATAATTTACTTGCTTATAATCATCATTAAGAAGAAGATGATCTGCATAATAATTTTTTGTCAGTTTCATTATCTAGAAGAACCCGAACAGTGTTTGAGGAACTGAGCGTCTAAGTTCACTTCTGATAAAACTGTTTCCCAAACTGAGTTCATGAGGGGTTGTAAATGTATCATTTAAAAATAAAAACAAGTAAATGAGTTGATGAGAAGCTAATAATTAATAAAATCATCAAAATATAAAATTAAATAAATAATTAAAAAATAAAAACAATCAAAAAGTGGATAACTAGTTATTTACTTTTTTGTGATCAACTTTTTATTGTTTTTTAGATATAACAAAAAATCCATTGAAGCAAAGAAATAGAGGAAGAGGAGAAACTAGTTTTTAAATCCTTCATTTCGCATCAACATGTGTCTGCGTTTCATTTTATCTTCTGATTGGTCGACAACGATAGCCAACAAACACCAGCACTCGTGCGTGAGGAGGAACGAGTGGACAGCTGTGTGTGTGTGTGTGTGTGTGTGTGTGTGTGTGTGTCTCAGAGTGTGTTTGTTTGCGGCCTTGACCAGTAACCCAATCACAGTCTGAAACTCTGCACAGGAAACGGACACACACACACACACACACACACACACACACACACACACATTCCTGAGATATTTCCACAGCAGACTAATGCATCACAAACTCTCCCACACACACACACACACACACACACACACACACACACACACACACACACACACACACACACACACACACACACACACACACACACACACACAGATGTTTCCATATCAGAGCACCACTCAACTGCAGCTGTACTCTTTCTCTCACAAACACACACTTTGAGTAAATGACAATGTCATGCGACCGTGAGCATCTTTCTCTCTGCAACGCAATAAAAGTCTGATCCGACTGCTCTGTGTGTGTGTGTGTGTGTGTGTGTGTGTGTGTGTGTGTGTGTGTGTGTGTGTGTGTGTGTGTGTGTGTGTGAGAGAGAGAAATATGTTTATTTGTGTTGCTGTTAACTCATATTCACACTGTAACTCACTTACATCCACACACACAATAAACAACCACACAATAATAATTCATGTCAACTCTGTGTATAATTTCTTGCCGTTATTATTTGTAGGTGTTATATTACAGCATATGACCAGCTGAGACCCTCCGCATGTGTGTGTGTGTGTGTGTGTGTGTGTGTGAGAGAGACTTCTTCGTTCGCACCCTGATTAGATTAATAAACTAGATTCTGCGGTGCAGTTGCTAACGTGTTCTCAATGTTCAAATGTTGCATGTTTGTGTGTTGCTATGCCGTTGCTATGGTGCTGTGGGTGGTTGCTAGGTGCTGTCTTACCATCACGCAAGCTGAACTGAATAGGCCACACCCACAGGAAGAGGAGTTTACTGAAGAAATCAAAGACAGCTCATGCAGTCTATAAAGACGTTCAAAATATATGATTAAAATGTTCTTTATCAAGGCAACACTGAAAGATTGTCTTGTGCAACTTTGCTTTATAGTTAAAAATGAGAGTTATGCACATTTCTTACAATTTCTATTGTTTTTAATTCTCCATCCTGTTTGCATGAAGGAGTTGAGCTGGAATTTAAAAAGCAGTATTAATTCAATTGTAAATTACACAAAAATAAATACAATGAAATGAAACAAAATATTTCTTATTATTTATATTTTATAAAATATATTTTTAATATTTTAAAATATTTTATTTGTAGGGTTTTTCAGAATGAATGATAAACCCTAATAAGAGCAGCAGCGACAGCAATGACTGCTTTAGACATCACTTTATTACATATTTAATGATTGATGAGGAAGTGTTTAAAGCAAGTTATTATCGATAACTATAACTACCGATAACGCGGGGGTCAAAGGTCAGACCTGTCCGCTCAGGTACGAGGAAACGTCCGCACTGACAGCGATGAGAGGAGAGTCGGAGAATAAAACTGAGACGTTTGCAGAAACTCTAATAATAGTGATGATTTTAAAAGCGATATCGAGTGGATGAAAGAGGCAGATGAGGACCATCTCACACTGATATCAGTTTCTGCATGTAATTCACACACACACACACACACACACACACACACACACACACACACACACACACACACACACTCACTAACACAGACATTCACACACACACACACACACACACACACACACACACACACACACACACACACACACACACACACTCTCTCTCTCTCTCACACACACAATGAGGACCGTCTCACACTGATATCAGTTTCTGCATGTAATTCACACACACACACACACACACACACACACTTACTAACACAGACATTCACACACACACACACACACACACACACACACACACACTCTCTCTCTCTCTCTCACACACACACAATGAGGACCGTCTCACACTGATATCAGTTTCTCCATGCAATTCACACACACTTCCCAGAATTCCGAGCGACACAGGATTTTAAAGCGTCTGGAACGCTGTCGGATGCGTTACACTGTCCTGTCACTCATCATCCCGACGGTCCGCCTTCCTCTGATGGCTTTGTCTTGTAAACTGTCAGGAGAGATTAATTTCTGAAGACCCGCAAACACAAGCAGTGAGAAAACTTTCCTCAAACTCCCGCTCACACCAGTCGCATCACTCCATGCTGGATTAATCAGGAGCGTTTCCATGGCTACCATTCCTCTGATGTCAGAGTGAAGCGTGTCGTTTTCCGGATGTTAAAATACTGAGAGTCTGAAGAGTGAAACTCTGTCAGAACATCGATCTGTGTGTTTGAAGGACCAACGACCTTTGACTTACTCAGCCAGAACAACCTACACACTGCACAACAACAGGCTAATCGACAGAGATGCTAATCGACAGAGATGCTAATCGACAGAGATGCTAATCGACAGAGATGCTAACAGTCATTAGCGGGCCAAGCACACGTTACAAACACGGCCGGGCATCAGAACAACTGCAACAATGTGCAATTCAAATGATTTTAGGCATAATGGCCGAAAAACGAGTAAAAAGCAGGAAACTTCAGCCACATCATTAAACAACCTCGATGATATTCTATTATTAATTCTATTATAACAATATTATAACAATCTTGTTATATAGTGTACTTTTATACATAATACATTTTATATATATATATAAAATATGTTGATTACGTATTTTTTAAAAATAAATTAATATGTATTTTTACATATTTTAATACATTTAAAATATCAAATAAATTACATTTTTTAATTAAATTGAATTAAAACTTAATATATCTGCTGTAAATTTATATACATCTATTTTACATCTTGTTATATATTGTATTTTTATTTTTTATCTTTATACATAATGCATTTTATATGTTAAATATTTATATATTTTAATATGTATTTTTATTTTTTAATCAATTTAAAAGATCAAATAAATCACCTTTTTAATTAAATCAAATTTAATTAATTTTTTTATATAGTTTGAGTAAATTGTTATAATATATATATATATATATATTGCAATTTCATATATAATTTATATTTCTTACAATATTTATCATAGAGTAAGTAAATAAAATGCTTTTGGAAGTTGTACATTAAATGAAAGGACTATAACTGAACACAGTATGGAGGGTTAGACTGAAACAGGTCTATTTCTTGACGTTGTATCTGGCGTTTGAACATCCATATGTCTCTTCATATAAACATGATGGGCTGGTGAGAGATCGCACACACACACACACACACACACACACACACTCATATATGTGCTTTAACAGAAGTGTGTTACAGAGGCCATCTGCTAACGGCACCGGCTGCAATGCAAACAAACCGCTTGTTTATTTATTTATTCCAACAGCTGCTATTCACTTAAAATATCACATTTAAAATTTATTTCACATAAAAAGATGCAGAGCAACTACCAGCGCCGGTAATAACTCAACAATGACTGCAGTAATCACTACTGATCATTACCAACTTTTACTCTCTTACAAAATATCAGGATCTCAAGAGACTTTTATCAGAGCCTCTATATTTTAATAACTGTGGATGAATATTAGAAATATTATAGAGAGGAGCGTGCTCATGCATTTCTAGTCGAACAAATACTTTATTACATATAAATAAACTAGAGAAATCACATTTTTCAATATTAAATGTCGATCATACTTTAGATAAGGGTCCAATTCTCATTATTATCTAACTAATAATTAGGACTTTTGTCTCATTAAACTCCTAATTAGTGCTTATTAATAGTTAATAATAAAGTTTAGGTATTGTAGGATTAAGGGATGTAGAATACTGTAAAATAACATTTCTTTCAAGCTTTTTGGTTTTCAAGGACTTCAATCAGAGATCTTACTTATCAAACAATATCTTTAATATCTTTCAAATTCTAAAAAAGGTAAATAGATAAACAAAAATAAACGAATAAGTCAAAATGGTAGAAATAAAGTGCAGCGGATGCAGTGACTTTGGAAACTTTAACCATTGAAAGGAAACTATGACAAAGATATCGCTTTCCTTGTTCAAACTGATTTTTTCTCCCATGAATATATGATTGAGCTGAAGAATGAAAGCTGTATCATATCCTTGGATATTTATGAGCAATATCACACTCATAGCCATGAGAAACGCCTCTATATCAATATCAGACGGACCACAGCGTTCATTTAGTGGGAAACTATTGTTTTATCAATCAAATTAAACACTAATTTCACATATATTGTCTTTCAATAATTCAAGCACTTTTCAATAATTTCATAAATATGAGTTTAAGGGTTTCCCAGGACTTACATTTCAAAAAGTCAAATTAATTTTAAGCACCTTGTACGAACCCTGTCATAATGCATTAATATATGCTTTATAAGCACTAATAAACAGACAATATCCTAGTAATATGCAATATGATAATAAGCAACTTAGTGAGATCTGGACCCTAAACTAAAGTGTTCCCGAAATGTCAAGGTTTTCCAGTATTTCAGCTGTTTTTCCTGAGAAAGACTCACATGTGTTTCAGTGGAGATCTCAAACGTGTCTCAAAAAAATGTGTTCAGATACAAAATCTGCATTTCTCATCAAACGATCTGATGATAAAAATGATTCTGTGGTGAAGTAAATGCTACGGATAAAACTAATGTCATTTCTACATGAAAACGTTAGTTAAAAAAACAACAACTTACTCAACTTTTCTAATACTGGTGTACCCATCATGCACTGGGGCATGAATAATTAATAAGGTTGATTTTCACCTGTTTTTCAGCTGTATTTACACTGTTTTATCATTGCTTTTGTTGTTAGGTTTAGTAACTTGCCATTTTGTGACATCTGGATTAATTTTCTACTCAAAATGACACAAAAATGATATATCGAATGTTACCAAGTATTGAGGTCTCTGTGTTCAGGTGCCATGTTACTTCTATAATGTAGATACAATGTGAAATCTATACAATATATATTGTATTATTTACTTAATGTTTCTAAGTAAAGCACTTTAAAAGTGTGGTTTAGATAATAGTGTTATATTGTTTGAGTAAAACGTTAATTTGATTAAATTGACTTAACTCAGTTAAATAGATGTTACTTAAATCTATATGTGAAATTAAATATAATTAAGTAACATTGACTTAATTACTTCAATTAAATGTTATGTGTCAATTAAATGTCAAATGAATGTTAAGTTCAATAGTAAGCAGATTTGACAGAGCAGTAAAATGTGTTCAAGTAAATCCTACAAGTTATTTTGTTCAGTGTGTTCGGGATGATAGCCAGCGTTTCTATATCTCCTACATCTGAGACATCTTGAGTTAATGAGCAATTACAGTAGCTCTTACCTGACAGCCGTGAACACCGGAGTCTCGTGTGTAAGAGTACGACGCTCGCTCCGTTTTACCTGTTTAAAGAGACCAAAGACAGATCATTAGCTCATCGTTCATTATTCCTCCACTCAATCTAAACATTTAAACACTGTTGATCTTCTAATAACATCCTTTAAACCTGAAAGGACGAGCGACAATGGGCCGAAACCAGTGAGTTCCCACACGGACAGCTGGTGTGAGCCTCGCAAACACTCAAAGACCTTCCAACATCACACGCTCGGTTTATCATCGCGAGCGTCGAGTCGGACGCTTTGACCAACAAACGGACGGAATCTATTTGTGTTCAATGAAAGAATGAAGATGTTTGACTTGTGTTTTTGTTTTACTGATGTCGCGAGAACAAAGAAGCACGAGGGAACGAGGCGACTAGCGGCTCGGGCTCCTTTGGATTCAAGCGGGCATGAGAAATCTGGCATTAGCAGAAGAAAGAGCTTCTCAGAGTCTCACACACACTCATCTACAGGCTCTCAGAGTCTCACACACACTCGTCTACAGGCTCTCAGAGTCTCACACACACTCATCTACAGGCTCTCAGAGTCTCACACACACTCGTCTACAGGCTCTCAGAGTCTCACACACACTCGTCTACAGGCTCTCAGAGTCTCACACACACTCGTCTATCGTCTACAGGCTCTCAGTCTCTCACACACACTCGTCTACAGGCTCTCAGAGTCTCACACACACTCGTCTACAGGCTCTCAGAGTCTCACACACACCCGCTTACAGGCTCTCAGAGTCTCACACACACTCGTCTACAGGCTCTCAGAGTCTCACACACACTCGTCTACAGGCTCTCAGAGTCTCTACAGGCTCTCAGAGTCTCACACACACTCGTCTACAGGCTCTCAGAGTCTCACACACACTCGTCTACAGGCTCTCAGAGTCTCACACACACCCGTCTACAGGCTCTCAGAGTCTCACACACACTCATCTACAGGCTCTCAGAGTCTCACACACACTCGTCTACAGGCTCTCAGAGTCTCACACACACTCGTCTACAGGCTCTCAGAGTCTCAGAGTCTCACACACACTCGTCTACAGGCTCTCAGAGTCTCACACACACTCGTCTACAGGCTCTCAGAGTCTCACACACACTCGTCTACAGGCTCTCAGAGTCTCACACACACTCGTCTACAGGCTCTCAGAGTCTCACACACACTCGTCTACAGGCTCTCAGAGTCTCACACACACCCGTCTACAGGCTCTCAGAGTCTCACACACACTCGTCTACAGGCTCTCAGAGTCTCACACACACTCGTCTACAGGCTCTCAGAGTCTCACACACACTCGTCTACAGGCTCTCAGAGTCTCACACACACTCATCTACAGGCTCTCAGAGTCTCACACACACTCGTCTACAGGCTCTCAGAGTCTCACACACACTCGTCTACAGGCTCTCAGAGTCTCACACACACTCGTCTACAGGCTCTCAGAGTCTCACACACACTCGTCTACAGGCTCTCAGAGTCTCACACACACTCGTCTACAGGCTCTCAGAGTCTCACACACACTCGTCTACAGGCTCTCATACCCCTTTTCCACCAAGGCAGAACTGGTGCTGGTTCGGAGCCAGAGCCTAGTTTCAAATCGGTTCTTTGTTTTTCCACCGCCAAAGCACCAGCTCCGAACCAGTAAAACTGGTTCTTAAGTAGCACCAAATCATTGCAGGGTCTAGAACGGAGCCAAGAAAGAACCGCTTGCGTCAGAGGCTGGGGGCGGGGTTACCGTGGCCAACAAGACTGAAGAGAAACTTGTGACCGCCATTTTTAAATAGCAGCTAGTCGAGCTAATAGCAGCTCGATTATAATATCCGTCTATGTAAGTTACGGCGAGCTGCACGAACGCGTTGGATTCGCCGTGTTTGGATGCCGATTTATTTTCGCAAACCCATGAGCATCCATAGTAACGCAACGTCTATTATTGTTGATGCCTTGTTCGAGATGCATCGGAGCAGCGTGGACCAATCAGAGATGCGGGAGTGTTTGGAGATCATACGACTCCTTGTGCTTTTTGATCGCTTTCGCAGTGCTTTGATTTCATGTGCTGATCGTTCTGCGAGAAGCCGATGCATCTCGAACAAGTCTGGTGTGTTTGTGTTTGGCGCTGCCGGACTAGCGTTGCTGGGCAACATGATACGTATGCAGTGACGTAAGATATAGCTCTGTTGTGGCTCTCTGGCCGGTGGAAACGCAAACCGGTTCTTAGTAAGCTCGTCAGTCGAACCAACTCCGAACTGGCAATAGCTCTAGCTCTGAACCAGCACCCGGTTCTTGTTGGTGGAAAAGGGGTATCAGAGTCTCACACACACCCGTCTACAGGCTCTCAGAGTCTCACACACACTCGTCTACAGGCTCTCAGAGTCTCACACACACCCGTCTACAGGCTCTCAGAGTCTCACACACACTCGTCTACAGGCTCTCAGAGTCTCACACACACTCGTCTACAGGCTCTCAGAGTCTCACACACACTCGTCTACAGGCTCTCAGAGTCTCACACACACTCGTCTACAGGCTCTCAGAGTCTCACACACACTCGTCTACAGGCTCTCAGAG
>NC_138740.1:33656056-33666056 GCF_965113295.1 Leuciscus leuciscus | reverse complement strand
CACACACACACACACACACACACACACACACCTCAAACACATTCTGTCAGCTTACAGCCTGAAAAACTGCTTTTGTGGGGAAATATTGTTGTTCATCTGATGTGTGATTATCAGTTTAGTCAATTTATAATTCTGACAAACTAAAAAACACTCTAATTGAAACATTGACATATGTATAAATGATAAATATGGTGTTGAAGGAAAAAATATGCTGAATATCCCCCCCAAAAATTGTTTTCTTTTTACAATATTTTATATTTGACTAGAAATACACATTTGTACAGACACAACCTAAACTACATGTTTTAAATGTATGTAGTCATAAATAAAAACTAAAATGACTCGAAAGGTCAAAGGTCAAGATATATACTGCCGTTCAAATGTTTGGAGTAGATATACGATTTTTGAAAGAAGTTTATTTGACCAAAAACACAGTAAAATTTAGAAATATTATTATAATGTAAATCAGATGTTTTCTATATGAATATATATCAAAGTGTAATTTATTCCTGTGATCAAAGCTGAATTTTCAGCATCATTACTCCAGTCTTCAGTGTCACATGATCCTCCACAAATCATTCTGATATGATGATTTGATGCTCATTTCTGATTATTATCAATGTTGAAACCATTTGTATATTTTTGTGGAAATCGTAATACATTTTTTTTTCAGGATTCTTCAATGAACCGAAAAGTTCAAAAGAACCGCATTTATTTGAAACATTATTTGTAACTTTCGTGTCCACATCTAAAGGGAAACGAGACATCATCACATCCACCTTAAAGAGACAGAAAACACACACACACACACACACACACACACACACGAGCTGAAGAAACTGAAACGGTTAAAGCCACTCATTGAGGTTGTCCTGGGGAAAAAAGACTGGATCCGGATCTGTAGTTGGGAGAACCGCAGGAAGAGACGGCGGATGCTGAGGGTCGCTCATAATGAACAATAATTTGGAAATGATGTCTCTTGACAGGCAATTTCTTGGAGGAAATTAAGCTACACAATGTTGTGCTCTCCCCGTCCCGACGCGGGAAACAAATATGGATTTGCTCCAGCATGGCAGGGCTCTTCCTCGGGATTAATCCTGTTTGATGCTCACGTTTCTCTCGCCCTTCATCACAGCACATACACACACACACACACACACACACACACACACCCGAGCCACGGGTGACTTTACTGCACTCAGAAACACTGCAAGATCCTGACTGACAGCGCTGACAACACAACACACACATCTGACACGCACGAATCATACGCGTGCATATTAATGCTTTTGTTTAGGCCAGAATCAAGGACAAATAATTAGTCTCAAAGTGCAAAAACAACATCATATAAATAAAACGAATTAATACAAAATAATTCTGTATATAAGCTTTGCTTCTCTAGATGATTTTATGTGTGTGTGTGTGTGTGTATGTGTGTGTGTGTGTGTGTGTAAGTAAATGATTCTGATATTATGTAATACAATTACTAATAGCAAAACATCATAAAAGAGGAGAAAATAACTGATTAATCCTAGAAGTAGTTTGAGATGCACACGAAGTGAGATCTTCTCTTATAATCGTCATAAAGCCGCGTACAGTGTGTGTGTGTGTGTGTGTGTGTGTGTGTGTGTGCCGCTGAGAGCAGGTGCAGAAACACACACATTTACTGCGGAGAGAAAGACAGATTCGTGTTGCTTTTCTAAGCGCTGACGGTCTCGGCTGGGTTTCCACTAACTAATAATGTCTGACAGCTAATCTAAATATTCCTGGAGTCTCAGTTATACGCCTATGAGAGATGTCAGATATTAAATCAATATCTGTGTCTTAAACAACACCTTACAGTGGAGATAATGAAGAAATAAAACACAACGAGATCGGCATGGACAAGAGGATATATTTCTATTTCATCCAAAACAAAGAGTTTTTGTAAATAATATAAATGTGTGTTTGTGTTTGGATATATATATATATTTAGAATTAGAAAATAGATTTATTCTCTATATAGAATGTATATATATATATATATATACACACACACACACACATACACACACCCATACACATGGGTAATATACAATATTATATAAAAATATATTAAATTAAATTAAGAAATGGAATTAATCAAATAAGTGAAGTATACACACACACACACACACACACAATAATAATAAATAAATAAATATACAGTATATATAAAAAAGTGTGTACATATCTAATAGAATTAGATTTAGAATTAGAAAATAGAATTAATCTCTCTCTCTCTATATCTCTCTCTCTCTCTATATATATATATATATATATACACACACATATTCATACACATAGATAATATACCATATTATATAAAAATATATAGAGTAAAAATAGAAAATAGAATTAATCAAATAAGCTTATATATATATATAAATAAATTACACAATATAATGTACAATAATAATAATTTTGTATATATGTGTGTGTGTGTGTATAAATAACGTAAATATGTATAAAATAGAATTAATAAAAAAAAAAAATGAAAATAGAATTAATCACATACATATATATATATATAAAGTTATGGTATACAGTATATACAGCTTAATAAAAAATTATAGCTTAATCAAATTTCAAAATGGTTCAAAATATGTAATCCGCACATTCACCGAACCAGTTTTAACTATAAAGGAAATGTTCCTGTGTACGGTCATGTGCTTTTCTGTCTCTGGGTCACATGATAAATAAAGTTCAATCTTATGAGCTCTACAATATATAATTAGCATCAGGTTGTGTTGTTTTTATAATTATTTTGTTTAATTTCCTTGCATGTACAGTACATATATAGGTCAGTCAGAAGAGGACGACTCGTGTGATAGGCCGGGTTATTTTCTGAGTGTTGTTTATGTCTGATTCCAGTGGGTTGAAGAGCCGAGGATTTCCTAAACGCATTTAGCGGCTCATCGGCTTAAAATAGTTTCGGCGAGGTTTGACGAGGAAAAGGTAGAGCGTTTCGGATGTCGAGTCGGAGAGCTGCGGCGTCTCTGATAGAATTATGAAAGTGGATCTGGCACACGGGCGACCGAGAGAGCGAGAGCGAGAGAGAGAGAGAGAGAGAGAGCCCTGATTGGTCAAGGTCGAGGTTCGGGGGTTGGACGAGCCACTGTGTTCTCATGCCAAGTTCATCTTTAAAGAAGCGCTCAAAGAGCTTTTCATGTGTCAAAGCCAAAACTTACACAGACTCGTTCGGTCTCAAACACACCGGTTATTATCAGATAGCGAAAGTAGTGGGAGTGGGAATGTTTAAACCTGCTCGAACCTCACATGATTAAATGTGTCTTCACGTCCATTCGAGATGATGATTTAAAGGGGGTCCGTGAGGGGGAAGGGGTGTGTGTGTGTGTGTGTGTGTGTGTGGACATGAATCACTCGCTACACACACAGTTTCCATGACATCATGGGCACCGGGCCAGTGTGAGAGGTACAGAAGGAGACGGCTCGATCCACGGGGAGCTGGCGGCACAAACAACACATGCACAACACCACAAAAACAATCGCAAAGCTCTTTATGCCACATCAGAAATTAATTTTACGCGAGTCGCCATCAGCGCGACCCTGCTAGCGCCGAGATTTTGGCATCCTGCATTTCCCCCCCCCCCCGAAGAATGGCATTAAAATTGTGCCGAGCCGAAGTTCTTTTCAAAACGCTTGATTGCCTTCTAGACTGAGACCCGCGTTAGACGTCCCGTACGCAGATCAATATAACCACCAAACCCTAAAACATCCCGGGAGCCGCTTGGCACACACACACACACACACACACCTGAGTTTGGTGGCGTTCAGGGGTTGCGTCGCTTTGAATACGTTTGGCATTCTGGCACGTTAAAATGAACCCCGGCCGCCGTTACGGTCCTGGCTTTGGTTATAAAATCCAACAATTGAGCGTTTGGTTGGAGAGAAGCTTCCGCTGAAGAGACGCGGCACAGTTTACTAGTGTGTGTAAATCTCAGATTCATCATCATCATCAGCAGCTTCAGGACCGAGGACATCTGAGGATATTAGTTCGTCTAGCTGTGATGAATAAACCAACACAGAAACAGACAAGCAAATCTATACTATCTATCTATCTATCTTTCTACTAACTATCGATCTATATTTATTTATATTAATGTAATTGCATGTATAAATTAATTGTAATTTAAGTAATTAACACAATATTAATATAAAAATGTAACACATTTATGTATATTAATAATTAGTTGCTTATATATTTTTTTCTAAACAAACACTTATATTTATAAAGTAAATAACAAATAATTGTGAAATAAAAAAATTTAAAAGTAACATTTACTAACATATATATAAACACATTTCATATATACATTATTTAAATATTTTTATATTATATATTATTTATATAAATTGAATGCACGTTATATATTAAATTTCACATGTATGCAATTATTTGCATTAATATAAAATAGAATATATTAAATTACATATATATGCAAATTTAATGATAACACACACAATTATTTATACATACAATTATTCATTATTTATATGTACAATTATAATACATACATTATTTGTATTAATATAAATATATTTATGTATATTATTATATACATTTAATTTAAATATTATATATATATATAATATATATTTTTTAATTTTTAATTTTAATTTAATTGTATTAACTATTAACTATTTTTATATTAATATAAATAAATGTATATAAATGTATTGCAAATATTATTTATTTATATATAATTTAATAAATATATACACAATTACTTATATTAAAATAAATATATTAATGTATGTTTTTCATATATATTTATATACATTTAATGCAAATCTTATCCATGTATACACACACTCACACACACACTTGCTGACAGTGTTTTCAGTATGTAACAGAAGTAGTGTGTGCACAGGAGAGAGAGAAGAGCTCGAGATTCTCCAGTATTGCTGTCAGTGCTTCAGTAAATCTCATAATCAACATCAGCAGCGCCGCTTCTTCCCTCGTCCACTCGCTTTTGTCTCCTTCTTCTTGAGTCTTTTGTTTTAACATACAATCCAAGACAAAGACAAAGCTGCGTTTTTCTAGTTCCTCTTTGTTTGGCGAAGGATTTGTTGCGTGATTCCACAACATCTGACACACAATAAGGACGCGTGCGGCGTACGAGGCTTTCGGCGCGTTTTTGTCAAGTCTAAAAAGCGAAACAATGTTCTCCATTGTATTTATGTGCGGAATAAAACACAAAAACCAAAGCGGCGGTAGGGATTACGTGTGAATCCCGACAATAAAATACATCACAGATCACAACACATTTTATCCGAACAATGAACAAAGGAACGTCTCACTAAAGCTCGCCATCTTACTTTGTGCAAAAGAGCGCTTAGATGGTCTTAACATCCACATCTGTACCGTATGAGAAACACACACAGAAAGGGATCCGCGCCAAATGGGAACGTTCGACAGGGCTTAGCCGGGAACTGCGATAACTCAACATTTGCATGTGTTTATGAGGGGAAAGCCGCTGTTCGCCTCGAGTCGAGCGCACAGGTCGAGAGCTGTTCCTCTTCTTTAGAAAGAGCATCCAGTTTAACCAGCGTTAAACACTCCTGACAGAAGGAGAAACACAGATCATCTCGCAGAACAACATTTACTTCTCCATTTGAATGTCACCTGTTTTTTGTTCTGTTTGTTCTCGAGGAACGGGATCTCGTGTTAAAGCAACACAGAGGTCAAACACCGTATTGAGGTGTGATCTGGACGCTGTACATTAAACCACATAAAAATGCTTTAATTAGACGAGTTATAAAAGGAAATCACAGCTTGTTTGATGGACTTAAGCGAAAAAAAAAAAAAATCCTTTTCAATTCATTTTTAGTGATCTCACTGGAAAATAAAATACATAGTCCAGTTCAGAAACGTACCCTGATCGTTACGGCATGAATTAATAAAAAGCGCTGATGAACTGACTGACACACACTGTCACACTCTTGCTTTCCTCAACTATTCTGAAGGAAGTGAGATTGATTTATTAATTGACTGATTGAATAATGAAACACTTATTGGCAGGTGAAGTGTCTGAGTTTGATGCTTTCACACATGTGACTGTCTGAACATCGCAAATGTAGATATATGTGAAATCAGTTTTGTGGACTGAGTTTTGTGGATATTAGATAGATAGATAGATAGATAGATAGATATAGGAAGAGGTGAAAGATGTCAGAGAGACACTGAGAGACAAACAGCCGTCTCACTGATGATGATGATGAAGATAATGCGCCTGTCGCTCACTCACTCATTTACATTATTGTACATCTCTCACTCACTATCTCACATTCTTGTACATCTCACTCACTCACTCACACTCTCTCACTCACTCACTCACTCTCTCACACTCTCACTCTCTCACTCACTCTCACTCACATTCTTGTACATCTCTCACTCACTCTCACTCACTCACTCACTCACTCACTCACTCACTCACTCTCTCAATCACTATCTTGTCCATCTACTGTATCTTTGTGAGGACATTCACAATGTATTGTGACAATACACAATGATATCTGTAGCTCCTTACCCAAACCCTACCCATCACAACTAACTGCCTAACCCGAACACTTACCCTAAACCTGCCCATCACAACTAACTGCCTAACCCGAACACTTACCCTAAACCTGCCCATCACAACTAACTGCCTAACCCGAACACTTACCCTAAACCTGCCCATCACAACTAACTGCCTAACCCGAACACTTACCCTAAACCTGCCCATCACAACTAACTGCCTAACCCGAACACTTACCCAAACCCTACCCATCACAACTAACTGCCTAACCCGAACACTTACCCTAAACCTGCCCATCACAACTAACTGCCTAACCCGAACACTTACTCTAAACCTGCCCATCACAACTAACTGCCTAACCCAAACACTTACCCTAAACCTGCCCATCACAACTAACTGCCTAACCCGAACACTTACCCTAAACCTGCCCATCACAACTAACTGCCTAACCCGAACACTTACCCTAAACCTGCCCATCACAACTAACTGCCTAACCCAAACACTTACCCTAAACCTTCCCATCACAACTAACTGCCTAACCCGAACACTTACCCTAAACCTGCCCATCACAACTAACTGCCTAACCCGAACACTTACCCTAAACCTGCCCATCACAACTAACTGCCTAACCCGAACACTTACCCTAAACCTGCCCATCACAACTAACTGCCTAACCCGAACACTTACCATAAACCTGCCCATCACAACTAACTGCCTAACCCGAACACTTACCCTAAACCTGCCCATCACAACTAACTGCCTAACCCGAACACTTACCCAAACCCTGCCCATCACAACTAACTGCCTAACCCGAACACTTACCCAAACCCTGCCCATCACAACTAACTGCCTAACCCGAACACTTACCCAAACCCTGCCCATCACAACTAACTGCCTAACCCAAACACTTACCCAAACCCTGCCCATCACAACTAACTGCCTAACCCGAACACTTACCCAAACCCTGCCCATCACAACTAACTGCCTAACCCGAACACTTACCCTAAACCTGCCCATCACAACTAACTGCCTAACCCGAACACTTACCATAAACCTGCCCATCACAACTAACTGCCTAACCCGAACACTTACCCTAAACCTGCCCATCACAACTAACTGCCTAACCCAAACACTTACCCAAACCCTGCCCATCACAACTAACTGCCTAACCCGAACACTTACCCTAAACCTGCCCATCACAACTAACTGCCTAACCCGAACACTTACCATAAACCTGCCCATCACAACTAACTGCCTAACCCGAACACTTACCCTAAACCTGCCCATCACAACTAACTGCCTAACCCGAACACTTACCCAAACCCTGCCCATCACAACTAACTGCCTAACCCGAACACTTACCCAAACCCTGCCCATCACAACTAACTGCCTAACCCGAACACTTACCCAAACCCTGCCCATCACAACTAACTGCCTAACCCAAACACTTACCCAAACCCTGCCCATCACAACTAACTGCCTAACCCGAACACTTACCCAAACCCTGCCCATCACAACTAACTGCCTAACCCGAACACTTACCCTAAACCTGCCCATCACAACTAACCCACCAGGGGTGTGCGATATCAAGATAGTTGTAAAAGTACACACACACACACACACACACACACACACACACACACACACACACACACACACTTTTGTCACAAAATGTAACTATATTATCACCCAGTTCTTAATATGAAGTTGCATATACAGTATAAGCATTACATTTTACATTTACATTTATTCATTTAGCTGACGCTTTTTATCCAAAGCGACTTACAATTGCTATATATGTCAGAGGTCGCACGCCTCTGGAGCAACTAGGGGTTAAGTGTCTTGCTCAGGGACACATTGGTGTCTCACAGTGGATTCGAACCCGGGTCTCTCACACCAAAGGCATGTGTCTTATCCATTGCGCCACCACCACCCCCATGTCCAACTTTATCTGCATACATACAGAACATTCAAGTAAAGCAATATATATTCAATATAGCAAAAATCCTCTGTTTGATTGTTTATTTTGTTGCAAAATGTGACTATATTATCCCCAAGCTCTAATCTGCTAAATGAAAGGAATAAGATATTATAAACATTAACACCATGGTTTTCGGTAAAGTTGCTTTGAAACAATGAGTCCTGTAAAAATGAATTAAGGCTAAATAGAGACAGTGTGTTTCTCATGTTCAGTAAAAGAGTGAACATTATAAACTGTGTGAGTGTGTGTGTGTGTGTGTGTGTGTGTGTGTGTGTTTTCTCTTTCCCAGGGTCTCTAATGGCTCCTCTGCCTCCCCTGGTGGCAGTAATTACGGACCTGCGGTGGCTTTATGTATGTGTGTGTGTGCGTGCGTGTGTGTGTGTGTGTGTGTGTGTGTGTCTGTGTCTGTAACAGCTGGAGGAAACGGCTACAGCTGCCGAGGAGTCTGGGAAACCTGCGTCTGTGAGATCTGACACTGACCAATCAGCCGCCTGCATCATGATGATGTCATCCTCATTATCAAAAACTGATCTCCTACACCAGTGAATCTGACTCACATGAACACACATTAACTGACATCATCCATCTGAGACCACCTGACCACAAAAATGCCAAGATCTGGAAAAATCTTGCATCTGATTGGCTGGTATCTGCCCCACTCCATTTAACAATAACTCATAAATCGTTAAAGACAGCCTTACTGTGAGATACAAGGTTGTTAATTGACAGTACATGTTTCTGATGAAGCCACCAGTCTGCATTATTACAACATATTTTTGAAAATAAATCACATTTAGCAGCATCAATCCTGGTGATTAACTACATTACCCATGATTCTGCAGAGAAATCTCCACCAATCAGAGAATCATGACAAGCAAACTACACTAATAGAGCTCCGCCCACTTCAGTGAAACACAGCGAATCACGTAATAGAGTCTGGAATATCTTTAACCCCCTATTTAGGCAAGTGGGGCATAAATGACCAAAATAAAAAGCTTGGTAACACTTTATTTTACAGTGTCCTTGTTACATATGTTACATGTACTTACCATAGTACTAACAGTCATTAATGCATAATTACATGCAACTAACTCTAATCATATAGTAAGTACATGTAGTTGCTTATTATATACTCAGTACTTAAATATATAATTACACTGTAACAACGACACCTTCAAATAAAGAGTAACCAAAAGCTCATAAGTCATTCTGAATAGACACTTAACAAACATATACTGGACTGTATATAGCAAGCCAACACTTGAGAGTTTACAGTTCAAGACTCAGAATTACTCAGACTGTTATTAATATCCAGATATATCATCTCAAACATAAAAACAAAAACTAACAAAATATATTTTAAATGTATACAAATATGGCTGTAGTGTAGCGATTTAGAAACACAATGAACCTGAAGCCACAAGTGTGATCATTCTTCATCTCAAATTTGAGGGTGTCA
>NC_138740.1:33650208-33655856 GCF_965113295.1 Leuciscus leuciscus | reverse complement strand
ATAGCCGTGGTTCAGTAAGATAAACATTATAAAAATGTTTAAATGGTAAAATAAATGATAATATATGAGTGATAAATAAATAAATACATGTGTAATATAATATAATAATATAATATAACCAAAATAGACAAATATTGAGGTTTTACAACAATGTGCAAAATAGAAACAATATTTTCTAAGTTCCTTTAAGGTCTGCATTAATGAGCGAGGGCGATCGGCTCACATTCGCATGGTTTAAGTCGAGCTTAATTAGTCTGGTCCGATTATCCGACTCACTGACCATTTGCTCACTGGATGAGGCCGAGACGGCCAGCGGCAAAGCACAGCATTATGGGTAAATGAGTGTGATGTGACCTGGCCCGGTGCGTTTTACCGGATAATACCCGCTGTGAAACCACAAACTATAGAAAAACAACCAAAACTGAAGGCAAGAGGAAAATACACTCGAACAAGAGACATAAATCAGGAATCAAACGCCACCAAAACCACAGCCGAACGTGATTCTCTCATGAATCTGTGAACTGGTTCAAACAAACCCATCAAAACAACAACTCATTCACAATGTAAAGCCAAACAATCCCATAATGCTCAGCGACAGGCGCGGTTCTCCACTCTTACCTGCTAATCTGGAGTTGACGTACGGCGGAGAGATGTTGTCATGTGACCCGATGTCCCGGCCGGGCATGTGACCGTACTGAGAGCCGTCAGCGTAATTCTGCAGGGGTCAGAGGTCAAAGGTCAAACAAACCTTCTAAACAAGACACGTGGTTAAATACAGTAAATATCATGTGACTCAAATTACACAAATTTATACACGACGAAATAAAAATAAATTATATTTTACTAAGCCCATACATGGCTCAAAAAGATAATACTATGAATTAAAATTCAATAAATATGTAAATGATCAAATAAAAAATAATACTTAAATTACATTATATTTTATATTATAAGTGTTTAATGGCACAAACAATAAAAAGAGGGAAAGTCCATGTATTTTAAAGAGAAAAATGTAAAATAAAAATTAATATGCATGTAATATGGTTCATATTACAATAACATCATCAATTAAAATTACAATAAATATATACATGGTAAAACAAATGACAATACATGCATGATAAATAGATAAATGTATAATACAATATAATATAATATAATATAATATAATATAATATAATTTAATTTAATTTAATTTAATTTAATTTAATTTAATTTAATTTAATTTAATTTAATTTAATTTAATTTAATTTAATAGAATAGAATAGAATAGAATAGAATAGCTAAATTACCCATAAATAGTGAAGTGTTTATTGAAGTGTGGGTCCTATTTAAACAAATAATATGCATACATGTACATGGATAAATATTAAATAAAAATGGCAATAAACATATAAATGTTAATACATAATAAACAAATAACATAATATAAAATACTTTAATATAATATAATCAGACAGAAACATATATAGGGCCTAATAGACAGATGTTTTTGGTGTTTAATGGCACAAACAACAAAGAGAGTTCAGTAAAATATAAACAGTTTAAATTATATTTTCTATCTACAGTTAGTCTTATTGTGCACGATGTAATAACTTGTTCCGCCACTGACACACTTGACATCACAAATCCCTCTTCAGTCTTTCTCTTGATCCTGTCCAGCCTTACATTTTTCCCAGCTGAATATTCATAACTGGCATAAACGAGTGCACAGGTCATATGCTGAAGAATTACCGTCAGTCTTGTGTGTGGCTTTTCAAGATAAATTAGTGTTAAAAAAACAAGAGTGTGTCGCGACACCTACAACCTTTCACTGTCATTCAGGAGTAAAGGCTTTTTATCCCCCTTTAACTGCTATTAAGCGAGTCCCGGAGCGCCAGACTCACATTCCGGGTCACTGGAAATACAGTGTGTTGACGTTCCAGCTCGGGAAAGTTCACGGGATGTTTCCCATAAGGGTGAGGATTTGAATTCATTTGCATTCGGTGGACGTGCGGATCTGAGAGTGTGAAAGTGCTCCGTAAGCAAGTCCTTGATTCTCCTCTGCAAACCTGACACTAGTTCTGCTGGAGACACACACTCCTCTACCTCGAGTCACCTTTGACCTTTCAGACACACACAGGCCACGCAGAATCAGCTCTGAAAGACTAGTGTTCATAATCCAACATCACAGATGCAAAGGCTACACCGATGACACAATCCCACAATGCACTGCAACTACATCATAATGCAAGAATGCTCATCCAAGGTGGCAGATGAGAAACATTATTGGTATTAAACGCTTAAATTTCATTTATTTTTGAACAACATCAATTTTCCAATTAATACTTTTTAAATTAATTTTACTTTTTCCAATTAATATAATATATAATATAATATAATATAATATAATATAATATAATATAATATAATGTAGTATAATATAATATAATATAATATAATATCATGTAATATCATGTACTATAATATAATAATAAATAAATAAAATAATTAATTTAAATTAATAAAAAATATATACATTATAATTATCAAAATATTATTACAATGAGAATTTAGTAGTAAATCAAAAAGGGTTGTTTTTCTAATTTAAATTATTATTTAGTATTTTTTAGTAACTTCTAAAATCAAAATAAATTAAAGTAATAATTCACTCAAATTTATCAATATCAATAAAAATATATAACTATATAAAAAATGTTTCATCCAATATTTATCCAATTAATTTCTAATATTATTACATATATATATATAGCATAAATTAAAGAACTAATTCATTCATAAAAAATCTATAATATATATATATATATATATATATATATATATATATAATCTGCATAAATTAAATAACTAATTCATTTAAATAAATATATCATCATCAATATATCATAAAGACATTTTTTTTGTAAAAAAAAAAGGTTTGTTTTTCTAATTTCTATTTTATTAAATTTTTGGGACTAATTTTAGTGATTTTTCAAATCAGAATAAATTAAAGGAATATTTAACTCAAATTAAATGTCATTTATTACTGAACAACATCAATAACAAAACATTTCTTAAAACTATTTCACCCAATAATTTGTGCACCATATGCATGTATTTTATGCTAAACAGAGTTAATGCATCATGAGTTGAGCTGCAGGTTAACATCAAACTCTATCGGCATCAGTTGTGAGTCCAAACGAGTCCAGATTTGACATTTTACATCAGGATATTTCCAGTCCAGAAGCGTCCATGTGTCATGCGTCCGAGGTCTGAACACTGAAACCAAAAGCGTTTATAAATATGTAAAAACTTACTTTTGTGGGACGAACTCCATTTCCCCAAGACGAACTCGCTCTCTCTTCCAAATCTACAGAGAAAAGCAGAAAACAACTCATTTTAGTCATCCATTGATTCATAAATCCTGTCCAAATCTGCATTGAAAATGAAAAACGAGTGTCCTAATTAAATAAAACCATCAGCCATTCAGACACATTTCCCACAATCCCGCTGTAATGAAGGTCGTCGGTGACATAACTGTGATGTTTACATCCAGCGGAGCCGTTTGTGCAGGTCTAATCCTAATGACGGTTTGGGAAACAATGCAACAATGTACACTTTTCTGAAGGCCGTAATTAACGGCGCGCGAGTCTTTACACTGTTTCTGCCTGTTTTATCCCTCGCTTTATTGAATCGCCCACCGCGAAACTCCCGAAAAAACCTCTTCAACAAACTCTCTCCCACTCACAATGAGAGCTCAATCAAAACACGCTTTGCTTCTGGAGAAACTTGACTTCAAAGCGCCGCCGCATGAAAGACGCGCATTCTTTGTCAAGACGTTCATTTACGCTAAAGTCAACACTGATAAAAGCGGCGTACGGGCCTTCGTGACTTACACACCAACACACAGCGTTTAACAGCAGCAGATCTGTCGTCGAGAACACACACTCTCAGCGGCGCCTTCATGACACACACAAACACCCGTTGTAAAGGAGAGATTCATCATAATCCCAAACTATCCCACTCCGGAGCTCCTGAAAGAGCGTCCAGGGCACATTCCAGCTCGAAACAGTAGAAAAAAAGAAATTGTTTAAATAAATAAAGCTTATTTTAAGAAACATTAAGATTTATTACATTCATAGCAATTAAAAAAAAACATTTAAATCACTGTTATGGATACAGACGTTTTACTCAGGTTTGTTTTTCTAATTCATATTATTATTTAAATATTTTTAAAAACAGAATAAATTAAAGGGGTAATTCACTCAAACAAACAAATAGACAAACAAACATGTATATGTGTGTGTGTATATATATATACACACACACACACACACACACATACATAAACTAAAGGAGTAACTCACCCAAAAATATCAATTCGACAGACAGACTTTTTAATTAGCACACATTAAAGGACTAATTGATTGAAATAAATATCCAATTTCAATGAGAATTTATGCGTTTAATTGTCATGAAAAAAAATGACATAATTTCCACATAATTTCCTGTCATAGTCTCTCATAGTCGCTGAATATGAGGTCACACACACACACACACACACACACACACACACACACACACACACACACACACACACACACTCCTCCAGAAGGGTCTTCTCTCTAAAAGCCAGTTCAGGTGAGACATAATGAATTTATTTTGCGCGCGCACACACACACACACACACACACACACACACACACACACACACACACACACACACACACACACACACACACACACACATCCATTATTTATCAGACTTTTCTGTAACTCTCTCTGTAATTTATTACTCTGAATCTCTCTCCTTATCAGCTACTGCCCACACATTCCCACACAGACACACACACACACACGCACACACGCACGCGCACACACACACCTTTCACCTCTCAAACCTCTCCTTGCACCTGGGGTCTCACTACCTAAGGCCAGAACAGACCAATAGAACCATATAACACACACACACACACACACACGCACAGAGAAATTGCATCTCCATCTTAGTGCAGACGGATGGATTGGGGAGAAGTGATGAAAGAGAGAAATTTGAAAAGATCTGTGTGTGTGTGTGTGTGTGTGTGTGTGTGTGTGTGTGTGTGTGTGTGTGTGTGTGTGTGTGTGTGTGTGCGTGTGTGTGTGCGTGTGTGTGTGTGTCAGGGTCTCAGTCAGGGTCTGAAATGACTCGTTTATACACCAGACTTGGGCACATTAGCGTGAGGTCAAACCACAATATTCCCAGCCAGAGGAAAGATAAAATCACACGTTAAATCTCAAATGTTTCTCCTAGATAGCAATGAAACCGAATGAAGACTCTCGCCAAAGTCTCGGCCTTCCTCTGAGAAACACACTCCAGTCACTCCAACACACTCCAGTAATCTCACATGTGTCTCATACACCAAATTATCATCAGTGTAGAGAATGTTACTAATTTGCATAATGCAAATCCTATGGTTTTGATTGGCTGAACAGCGTCTCTTAGCTCCGCCCTCAAACACTAGTTTATCTGAGACTGGAAGAGTTTGGTTCGTGTTGTTCGTGTGGAGAAGACGCTGTTTTCTGCTGACAAAGCAAATCCACTTTGATGAGATTGATACGGTAAAACCCACGCCATCGTTACTGTTCGTATCACTGTGATCAAGAGCTGAGAGTCAGATATGATAATG
>NC_138740.1:33587708-33645208 GCF_965113295.1 Leuciscus leuciscus | reverse complement strand
AACCATTCTAGAACAGCAGCGAAAATGTAAAAGTAGGCTTTATAAACTTTAATATATCCTTTTATTGAAACGGGGGCTTTGCTGTGCAAAGAGACATTTGCGCAGAGACCCTTTATGTCCTATAAATGTGTCGTATTTTTTGATAATCCGCGCAGACTTCAGTTGACGATTCTGTTTAAAGTTATTAATAACAAAACATGAATGAATGAGAAAGAAAATAACAGGATGTGCTTTATATTGAAAATAAATATTAAAAGCGTGATAAGTCGCGAAAGAGAACTGAATTCTACTGACAGGACGCTGTGCGCGCGCTCCGAGCGCAACACGGACAAGTAGCCTTTGTCTTCGGTTGCGCGCCTAAGCGGCCAAATAAACAGAAATATTTCAAAATGGCAAGTCGAGTATTCACGTAAACACAGCAGATGTACTCTGTGCATTCACTCTCTCTCTCTCACACACGCACACATAAGAGGATTTATGCTCATCACTTGGTAACTCAACCTCACAGTGAAAGCCCTGCACAATTAATTCCATATTGCAACTAATTTATTGTTTGCTGAATATTTGTTTGTTTTTAGTTGTCTATGGACCTAATAATTAGCCTACTACTGTTGAATTTTTTATTGAAAAAAGCACGTCTTTAATTTATATATATATATATATATAATTTTTTTTCTACTGTGGCTCTTTTGGAAAAATGCATTATCCAAAAATGAAAAAATGGCTCTTTGGTCAAAAAAGGTTCCCGACCCCTGCTCTAGAACATTAGTTCCCCTCTTCTCTTCTCTTCTCTTCTCTTCTCTTCTCTTCTCTTCTCTTCTCTTCTCTTCTCTTCTCTTCTCTTCTCTTCTCTTCTCTTCTCTTTCGTTTCTTTGGTTCTTAATTTAAACTCAATCTTTCTCCCACATCCTGAGGCCAGCGGCCACAGAGAAGGTCCAGATGATTCATCTCGCGGCCACGAAACGGGAACGGACCGGCCAATCAGAAGCCGTTCCTCGCCTGGTGTTTTTACAGCATTACATAAAGCAGACGAAGTTTCCTGCGAGGAGAAACCACACCTGCAGCTGCACCAAAACCAGCAGGAACACAAACAGAGCGATGGAAAAGATCTGGTGAGGAATAAGCAGACCTGCACCTGCGCTCACTCACACACACACACACACACACACACACACACTCTGGCTTTTATTGCCTGTCGTTGGTGGTTTGGCTTCCTGATGGCAGTTACACACGCCGAGAGCTTCAGAAAGTGTTGAGCTCTAGAAGACTTCTGCTGTCTCAGAGCTTTAATGATCCTCCGTGTGTCAAACTGACCTTCATAAATCAATCATATCTGATCTCAAACAACCAATGAACCGAGCGGACACACACACTAACTCAAACACAGCCGATGATCCACATGATGTCACTAAACCAGGAGCCAGCACAAGTGTGTGAAACACCATTCAGAGCTTTGGGGAATCATGAAACTGACAAATAAACGACGGTGAAGACATTTATGATGTTACAAAAGATTCTCAAAATGTTCTATTCATCAAAGAATCCTGAAAATCCTTATTAAATAAAAAGAAAGAAATAAGCAAAACAAAAATGTTTTTTTTGTGTGTGTGTGTGTGTGTGTGCAGAAAAATTTTGTTGTTATAAACCAATATGACTACAAAATAATAAAATTGGCAATATGACAATAAAATAAGCAGAATTATTATTACTATTATTATTATTCAATATTATTAATAATATATTATTATACATAAATAATAATAGTAAAAATTATCAGTGATACAGAATTAGAAATATTACTATTGTAATGTTTGACTTCAAAATAAAAAAATGCAGCAATAATAATACTTTTATTTTACAGTACAACTGTAAAATTATAATACTTATGCATCACGTTTTCCACAAAACTACAAAGCTCTTTTCAACACTGATAATAATCATAAATGTTTATGAGCATCAAATCATCATATCAGAATGATTTGTGAAGGATCATGTGACACTGAAGACTGGAGTAATGATGCTGAAAATCACAGGAATAAATTACACTTTACTGTATATTCACATAGAAAACAGACGATTTACATTATAATAATATTTTATAATTTTTATGGACTTTTGATTAAATAAACGCAGCCGTGGTGAGCAGAATAATGTTCTTTCAAAAATATATATATATATATAAAAAAAGGTATTCCATGCAACAAAACCCAGCGCACAACATGTTATGATGGTTCACCTCTTATGACTCTCATTTCACGACTCACACATTATAAAACAATGCCGAGAGAATTCCCTGCTTCCGGCTTCCTGTTTTCCCAAATGGGGATTTCCATGCATTGATTGTGGTTTATTCATATCCTGATCTGAACGGGAGCTCGCAGAGACTGAACACGGGTCACGGGCCCAGACAACAAACAAAACAAAACATCACAAATACATGACCTCATGATCATAGACAAGCAAACAGTGCTCATGTCCATATCTATATGACCTCAGTCCTGAATTAATCATCACACAAACAGCACAGATTCACTCTGGATGTGTGTGTCAGGTCAACACTTCAGTCCATTAATATTTCAAAACGGTCTTGACGGGAAAGAGCATCGTTCATCAGCCGTCCTGAACACACATACTGGATTTACTGGGAATGTGCAGGATTTACCACTAATACGTCATACATGTCAATGACTGAATCTCAGGAAAACCTGTGGAGAATATTATGCAACTCATGTTTCACCTCCAAATCAAAGGAAATCATGTTGAAAACACGTATTCTTTTGATTTTGAGGTAAAATATGAGTGTATATATATGTTTTTTTGCAATGTCATTTTGACATTATTTTGAATATTTGAATAATGTCAAAATGACATTGCAAAAAAATAATATATATATATATATATATATATATATATATATATATATATAGTGACATTATTTTCATGTCAATCACACTAAAACCTTTAATTATTGTAATGGAAAAAATATCTATAATAAAGAAAAAATTATGATTTTCTTTATTAATCATTGTAAAAAAATGAAATAAAATTATCGTAATATATTATTGTCACAATGACACTGCAAAAAAAACGTTATGTATTGCATTGTGAAATTATCGAACCTGTAAAATTCTCATTATTGTAACGGAACGTGAAATTCATCATGAAATTAATGTCACAATGACAATGACGGGGGAAAAACAGCTGGCTTTATTTTCAAAAAGTATAAGTAAAATATAAATTCCTAATTTTTGGTCAGTAACCCCCAGAAGTAAACTTCAGAGTTAGTCTTGCAGCAGACGAGTCGACCTGACAGGATTTAAACACATGCAAGAACTTCAATCTTTAAAGTTAAAACTGGCTTTGGCGAGTAAATAATACAGTTCCCTCATTTCTCAGTCACACACACACTCACACACACACCTCAGATCGCCTGGATGCGCCGAGTTTGTGATAATTTGACATTAAATATGAGAGCAAACGCCAGACCATCATCACTCTCTCAGAAAGCAGAAGTGAAGCCGCTCTTCTGTGAGGCTGACAGGAGCTGAAACTAATGTTTACCTCAACAAATTATTTAAAGCTCAGCTCTCAGCTCTGAATGACAGTAAAACACTGAGATGAGCTGCCGTTTACAGTGTGTGTCAAAGCCTTCAGACGAGCCGAGGCGTTCACTCGCTCAGAAAATACTGCGTTCACATTCACTCTGTTATCATGCAGACGCGCATGTTTATTCATTTTTTTGGTTATTTTTTCCAGTGTTTGGGTAGTTTTTGTGTTTCCCAGATCCTGGGTCAGACGTAACAACCCAGTGTTTGGGTAGTTTTTGTGTTACCCAGATCCTGGGTCAGACGTAACAACCCAGTGTTTGAGTAGTTTTTGTGTTACTCAGATCCTGGGTCAGACGTAACAACCCAGTGTTTGGGTAGTTTTTGTGTTACCCAGATCCTGGGTCAGACGTAGCAACCCAGTGTTTGGGTAGTTTTTGTGTTACCCAGATCCTGGGTCAGACGTAACAACCCAGTGTTTGGGTAGTTTTTGTGTTACTCAGATCCTGTGTCAGACGTAACAACCCAGTGTTTGGGTAGTTTTTGTGTTACTCAGATCCTGAGTCGGACGTAACAACCCAGTGTTTGAGTAGTTTTTCTGTTACTCAGATCCTGTGTCAGACGTAACAACCCAGTGTTTGGGTAGTTTTTGTGTTACCCAGATCCTGTGTCAGACGTAACAACCCAGTGTTTGAGTAGTTTTTGTGTTACTCAGATCCTGTGTCTGACGTAACAACCCAGTGTTTGGGTAGTTTTTGTGTTACCCAGATCCTGGGTCAGACGTAACAACCCAGTGTTTGGGTAGTTTTTGTGTAACCCAGATCCTGGGTCAGACGTAACAACCCAGTGTTTGAGTAGTTTTTGTGTTACTCAGATCCTGGATCAGATGTAACAACCCAGTGTTTGGGTAGTTTATGTGTAACCCAGATCCTGGATCAGACGTAACATCCCAGTGTTTGGGTAGTTTTTTGTGTAACCCAGATCCTGGGTCAGACGTAACAACCCAGTGTTTGGGTAGTTTTTGTGTTACCCAGATCCTGGGTCAGACGTAACAACCCAGTGTTTGAGTAGTTTTTGTGTTACTCAGATCCTGTGTCTGACGTAACAACCCAGTGTTTGGGTAGTTTTTGTGTTACCCAGATCCTGGGTCAGACGTAACAACCCAGTGTTTGGGTAGTTTTTGTGTTACCCAGATCCTGGGTCAGACGTAACAACCCAGTGTTTGGGTAGTTTTTGTGTTACTCAGATCCTGTGTCAGACGTAACAACCCAATGTTTGAGTAGTTTTTGTGTAATCCAGATCCTGGGTCAGACGTAACAACCGAGTGTTTGGGTATTTTTTGTGTTACCCAGATCCTGGGTCAGATGTAACAACCCAGTGTTTGGGTAGTTTATGTGTAACCCAGATCCTGGATCAGACGTAACATCCCAGTGTTTGGGTAGTTTTTTGTGTAACCCAGATCCTGGGTCAGACGTAACAACCCAGTGTTTGGGTAGTTTTTGTGTTACCCAGATCCTGGGTCAGACGTAACAACCCAGTGTTTGGGTAGTTTTTCTGTTACTCAGATCCTGTGTCAGACGTAACAACCCAGTGTTTGGGTAGTTTTTGTGTTACCCAGATCCTGGGTCAGACGTAACAACCCAGTGTTTGAGTAGTTTTTGTGTTACTCAGATCCTGTGTCTGACGTAACAACCCAGTGTTTGGGTAGTTTTTGTGTAACCCAGATCCTGGGTCAGACGTAACAACCCAGTGTTTGAGTAGTTTTTGTGTTACTCAGATCCTGTGTCAGACGTAACAACCCAGTGTTTGTGTAGTTTTTGTGTTACTCAGATCCTGTGTCAGACGTAACAACCCAGTGTTTGGGTAGTTTTTGTGTTACCCAGATCCTGGGTCAGACGCAACAACCCAGTGTTTGAGTAGTTTTTGTGTTACTCAGATCCTGGGTCAGACGTAACAACCCAGTGTTTGGGTAGTTTTTGTGTTACTCAGATCCTGAGTCAGACGTAACAACCCAGTGTTTGAGTAGTTTTTCTGTTACTCAGATCCTGGGTCAGACATAACAACCCAGTGTTTGAGTAGTTTTTGTGTTACTCAGATCCTGTGTCTGACGTAACAACCCAGTGTTTGGGTAGTTTTTGTGTAACAACCCAGTGTTTGAGTAGTTTTTGTGTTACTCAGATCCTGTGTCAGACGTAACAACCCAGTGTTTGGGTAGTTTTTGTGTTACTCAGATCCTGTGTCAGACGTAACAACCCAATGTTTGAGTAGTTTTTGTGTAATCCAGATCCTGGGTCAGACGTAACAACCGAGTGTTTGGGTATTTTTTGTGTTACCCAGATCCTGGATCAGATGTAACAACCCAGTGTTTGGGTAGTTTATGTGTAACCCAGATCCTGGATCAGACGTAACATCCCAGTGTTTGGGTAGTTTTTTGTGTAACCCAGATCCTGGGTCAGACGTAACAACCCAGTGTTTGGGTAGTTTTTGTGTAACCCAGATCCTGGGTCAGACGTAACAACCCAGTGTTTGAGTAGTGTTTGTGTTACTCAGATCCTGGGTCAGACGTAACAACCCAGTGTTTGGGTAGTTTTTGTGTTACTCAGATCCTGAGTCGGACGTAACAACCCAGTGTTTGAGTAGTTTTTCTGTTACTCAGATCCTGTGTCAGACGTAACAACCCAGTGTTTGGGTAGTTTTTGTGTTACCCAGATCCTGTGTCAGACGTAACAACCCAGTGTTTGAGTAGTTTTTGTGTTACTCAGATCCTGTGTCTGACGTAACAACCCAGTGTTTGGGTAGTTTTTGTGTTACCCAGATCCTGGGTCAGACGTAACAACCCAGTGTTTGGGTAGTTTTTGTGTAACCCAGATCCTGGGTCAGACGTAACAACCCAGTGTTTGAGTAGTTTTTGTGTTACTCAGATCCTGGATCAGATGTAACAACCCAGTGTTTGGGTAGTTTATGTGTAACCCAGATCCTGGATCAGACGTAACATCCCAGTGTTTGGGTAGTTTTTTGTGTAACCCAGATCCTGGGTCAGACGTAACAACCCAGTGTTTGGGTAGTTTTTGTGTTACCCAGATCCTGGGTCAGACGTAACAACCCAGTGTTTGAGTAGTTTTTGTGTTACTCAGATCCTGTGTCTGACGTAACAACCCAGTGTTTGGGTAGTTTTTGTGTTACCCAGATCCTGGGTCAGACGTAACAACCCAGTGTTTGGGTAGTTTTTGTGTTACCCAGATCCTGGGTCAGACGTAACAACCCAGTGTTTGGGTAGTTTTTGTGTTACTCAGATCCTGTGTCAGACGTAACAACCCAATGTTTGAGTAGTTTTTGTGTAATCCAGATCCTGGGTCAGACGTAACAACCGAGTGTTTGGGTATTTTTTGTGTTACCCAGATCCTGGGTCAGATGTAACAACCCAGTGTTTGGGTAGTTTATGTGTAACCCAGATCCTGGATCAGACGTAACATCCCAGTGTTTGGGTAGTTTTTTGTGTAACCCAGATCCTGGGTCAGACGTAACAACCCAGTGTTTGGGTAGTTTTTGTGTTACCCAGATCCTGGGTCAGACGTAACAACCCAGTGTTTGGGTAGTTTTTCTGTTACTCAGATCCTGTGTCAGACGTAACAACCCAGTGTTTGGGTAGTTTTTGTGTTACCCAGATCCTGGGTCAGACGTAACAACCCAGTGTTTGAGTAGTTTTTGTGTTACTCAGATCCTGTGTCTGACGTAACAACCCAGTGTTTGGGTAGTTTTTGTGTAACCCAGATCCTGGGTCAGACGTAACAACCCAGTGTTTGAGTAGTTTTTGTGTTACTCAGATCCTGTGTCAGACGTAACAACCCAGTGTTTGTGTAGTTTTTGTGTTACTCAGATCCTGTGTCAGACGTAACAACCCAGTGTTTGGGTAGTTTTTGTGTTACCCAGATCCTGGGTCAGACGCAACAACCCAGTGTTTGAGTAGTTTTTGTGTTACTCAGATCCTGGGTCAGACGTAACAACCCAGTGTTTGGGTAGTTTTTGTGTTACTCAGATCCTGAGTCAGACGTAACAACCCAGTGTTTGAGTAGTTTTTCTGTTACTCAGATCCTGGGTCAGACATAACAACCCAGTGTTTGAGTAGTTTTTGTGTTACTCAGATCCTGTGTCTGACGTAACAACCCAGTGTTTGGGTAGTTTTTGTGTAACAACCCAGTGTTTGAGTAGTTTTTGTGTTACTCAGATCCTGTGTCAGACGTAACAACCCAGTGTTTGGGTAGTTTTTGTGTTACTCAGATCCTGTGTCAGACGTAACAACCCAATGTTTGAGTAGTTTTTGTGTAATCCAGATCCTGGGTCAGACGTAACAACCGAGTGTTTGGGTATTTTTTGTGTTACCCAGATCCTGGATCAGATGTAACAACCCAGTGTTTGGGTAGTTTATGTGTAACCCAGATCCTGGATCAGACGTAACATCCCAGTGTTTGGGTAGTTTTTTGTGTAACCCAGATCCTGGGTCAGACGTAACAACCCAGTGTTTGGGTAGTTTTTGTGTAACCCAGATCCTGGGTCAGACGTAACAACCCAGTGTTTGAGTAGTGTTTGTGTTACTCAGATCCTGGGTCAGACGTAACAACCCAGTGTTTGGGTAGTTTTTGTGTTACTCAGATCCTGAGTCAGACGTAACAACCCAGTGTTTGAGTAGTTTTTGTGTTACTCAGATCCTGAGTCAGACGTAACAACCCAGTGTTTGGGTAGTTTTTGTGTAACCCAGATCCTGGGTCAGACGTAACAACCCAGTGTTTGGGTAGTTTTTGTGTAACCCAGATCCTGGGTCAGACGTAACAACCCAGTGTTTGAGTAGTGTTTGTGTTACTCAGATCCTGAGTCAGACGTAACATCCCAGTGTTTGGGTAGTTTTTTGTGTAACCCAGATCCTGGGTCAGACGTAACAACCCAGTGTTTGGGTAGTTTTTGTGTAACCCAGATCCTGGGTCAGACGTAACAACCCAGTGTTTGAGTAGTGTTTGTGATACTCAGATCCTGGGTCAGACGTAACAACCCAGTGTTTGGGTAGTTTTTGTGTTACTCAGATCCTGAGTCAGACGTAACAACCCAGTGTTTGGGTAGTTTTTGTGTAACCCAGATCCTCGGTCAGACGTAACAATCCAGTCTTGGATTGTTATTCCATCATTTCTCATGATGGAAACGCCTGATGCCTTAATAAACTTATAATTTATAAAGCATTTTCAAATCCATTAGAATGGACCAAAGTGCTGGACCGAAATATGGTCTGGTCCATTACACTCGAATTACTTCCAAATCTTCAATTTTTACTTTTAATATTTGTTAACGAGCTTAAATGTAGGCAATATCTATTAAAAACTATATAAAATATGCTATACTGTAAAATATGATAGAAAATTAAGGAATTATCATGCAAACCAGTGTTTGTGTGGAGTATTTTTGTAAAAAATTTTAACATTCACATTTGGACCTTCGACCCGTTGGACCACACTGAAGTTACTATATGGAGAAACATCCTGAAATGTTTTCCTCAAAAACCTTCATTTCTTTTCGACTGTAGAAAGAAAGACATGAACATCTTGGATGACGTGGGGACGAGAAAATGATCAGGAAATCTTAATTCTGAAGTGAACTAATCCTTTAAGTGAAAACTATGGGTTATATTACAGGATTGCACTTTTGCAGGGAAATTATTTGTCCTCAATATGTGTGCTGTACTGAAGTCCACATGAACCCAACACAAAAACTCGGGTTTCACCCCGATACCCAGATCCACGGAGACGGTGTCGGCATCGCCATGGCGATGGCTCTGGGATTGACACCTCGCTGTCACCCTATTCTTGGTTTAGAGGAGTCAGAGTGAGAAAGCGCTAACAAGTTAGCGATCAGCGTGGGTGACGGCACACTCTTTCACCACGGGATACACACACACACATTATCTCATTCACTTCCACACACTGCGCTAAAACACACACACACACACAACACAGAGTGGCATTGTGGGAAAACGATGAAAAGAAAAAAGTGGTGATAGATCCAGACCTTCACAATGGAAGCTAACACACACACACACACACACACACACACGTCTCTCTCTCTCAGTTAATCGTATCAGATGACTCAGAGTAACTCTATTAGAAACCGATTACGGCTTAATGTCTGTCTAAACGCATTATCAACCTTCAGCCAACCTCTGAATATTTCAACATAATACCGATTTAATTCTGAAAATATAATGGAGTCGGCGAGTGGACGCACGTCTACTTACACTCTCATTTATTCATTTATCACCGTTCTTTAGAGAGATCTGCCTTCTGTTACTCTCACACACACACACACACACACACACACACACACACACACACACACACACCTCATCATCTCTCGCGGTCCACAGCATTATCAGGACAAAAACACTCATGATTCACTAGCTCCTGATTTGATTCTGATTCAATTCATTTCAAAAGTTTCATTTCACAGATTCAGTTAGTGCTTTTTAATCCCGTCTAAATCACAAACATCTGTCTCAAACGTCTCTCACACAATCTCATTAAAAAAAAACTCTAGTATGTTAATAATCGACATTTATTGCAATTAACAAGTTCTTGATTCAATTCGATTCAATATTGATTCTTTCAAAAGATTCATTTTCATTTCACAGATTCAGTTAGTGTTTTTAATGCCTAAATCTAAATCAAAAACATCTGTTATCTCACAAAACCTTTAAAAAAAAACTTAAGCATTAACTTAATCAACATTTATCATGATTCACAACCTCCTGATTTGATTCAGATTTGATTCATTTCAATAGAATAATTTAATTTAACTGATTCATTTATTGTTTTTTTTAATCCCGTCTAAATCAAAAACGTCTGTTTTTTCCCACACAACCTCAGTAAAAATCTAGAGTATTTTAATAATCAGCATTTATCGCGATTCACAAGCTCTTGATTCGATTCGATATTGATTCGTTTCAATAGATTCATTTGCATTTCACAGATTCATTTTGTGTTTTTAATCCCGTCTAAATCACAAAGATCTTAGTTTTCCTCACACAACCTCAGTAAAAATCTCAGGTATGTTAATTATTGACATTCACAAGCTCTTGATTCGTTTCAATAGATTCATTTGCATTTCACAGACTGTGTTTTTTAATCCCGTCTGAATCATAAAGATCTTTTCTCACACAACCTCATTAAAATCAACATTTATCATGATTCACAAGCTTGATTCAATTACGCTTTATGATTTTGATTCGGTATCGATTCGTCTCAATATAGATCTCAATGAAGACTCCAGATTTTACTACTGGAAAAGAATAGATCCCATAATTTTGCCAAGACACCAAAGATCTGCAATGTAAAGTCTCAATATTATCTAAAGCATTTCTCATGTTTGACCCAGAACACTGTACGCAAACAAGTTAATCAATTTAAGTCTTAAAGGGACAGTACACCTAAATATAATTATTTTGTATTTTTCTGTGGAACACAAAAGATGATAATTTGCAGAACTTGACTAACACAAAAAGACACAGCAAAATGGCGAAGTCACTAAAAGTCTCCTGATCTACTGTCTCATCTGAGAAACGATGAAACTATCAGCTGATGGTCACGACTAAATGTAGAGATGAACCGAACTGTCCACTGCACATCACAGACTGAACATGAAAGACATTTAAAACGGACAGTAATCCAATATCTGCTGATTCAATCAAACATTTAATTCCACATGCCTGGAAATGAAGGGGACTGATAGTTTTCGAAGGTTGTTACACTATAGACACAAGAACGGTGCAATCAACAAATGTAAAAAGATCTTAACATCACAACACAACAAATAATTAATAACAATGACGAAACATCAAGAAAACAAACAAAAAAGTCAGCAAATTATACAATAATACAATTATCCTAACAGTAACCGCATTATTTTTTTAATGCAATATTGTATTTCAAGCAAAATTGTATATTTGTGTGTGTTTGACTATTTGCTACAACATTTGGGGGAAACATACATTTGTATGTAGTTTTATATAACTCTTAAGATATTAGTTGCTGTCTTGAAATCTTGCATGTTTGTCCAAAAAAGCTACTTTTCAGGACATTTTTAAAACTATGTGGTGTTTTTAATGTGCTTTAAGACAAACCATGTGTAAATTCATAAGTCGACAGCATTGCTGAGTATTTCCTCCTTAAAACTGCAGTGAACCAAAGACAGTCTCAAACACACGCTTTGAAATCGCTGGTGTTTCTGACGTCACAAACTACCTTGTAACCAATCAGATCAACGTGTGATCGTCAACCAGTGGATCTCTGAGCTGAGTGAGTGAGTGGAGGCGGGGCTCATTTGCCTATTCATAGAACCGCGTATACTTAATGAGTTACATTCAAGATATTTTAAGGCATTTTTTCAAGGAAAAACATTTAAATATGTAATTTTGGTGATAAAACATGAGTTTTAAGGGATACAATTAACGACTTTAACATTAGTTAATGCATTAGTTAACATGAACTAACAATACACAATATATTGTACTGATATTAGCCACTGTTAATGAAAAACAATGTAATTGTTCATTGTTTGTTCATGTTAATGCATTAACTAGTGAGTTTAGTGAGAAATGAACATGAACTAAGATTAATAATGTTAACTAATGAAACCTTATTTCAAAGTGTTATGAAAAACTCCACTTCTCACACATTAAGAGCCAATACAGGTCCAAACCAGCTGAGACCAGACCAGATAAGCGAGACTCAGGTAAGGACTTCTTCAAGCGCCTGTGTCTCCGCCTGTCGTCCGCCTGTGAGGAGAGAGAGTTCTTCCTCTCACACACACACACACACACACGTTCAGCTCGGAGGGGCAGCGAGTCGTTCCGTAACACGAGTTCTGTTCACACTTCAGCAGAAGACATATGCTGAAACATTAATGTCCTTCCCCACGCAGCCAAGAGCGCACATATCACTATTATCCAAACAGTAGAGCGACGCCAGGCGTTACGGCACCCCAACACACCTCGACCCGTCCCACACACACACACACACACACAGAGAGAGAGAGAGTCTGACCACGTGAAGAGCGTGTGTGAGAGACGCTCAGCTTTTAATAGCCCGTAAACAAGATGCAAGTGACAAATAACAATATCGATGTGTGCATATGTGTTTTAGTGTGAGTGTGTGTGTGTGTGTGGGCGAGTCGCTTAACGCTTTATATGTGGGGAGAGAAACGTGGATCATATCAAACATGGCCATCATCCAGATCTGGCGTGAAACCTTCATAATGTCTTGGAAACTTCTGACTCAATGACGTCTCATGTTTCTGACGTCGACGTTTCAAGACTAACAATGTCACTGACGAAAACCGTCTCACCTTCAAATCAAACAACAAACATTTGGAATAATATTTTGCATAAAGAGAAAAGCAATTGGGTTTGAAACACAACACTTCCAGCCTCCTGACACTAAAAATCACATTCATTTTCCTCATAGAGAATCCACCAATCAGAGAAGACGCTGTTACCATGGAAACATATATAGCAAAAGAGCAGTGAGCGCACACTCCCATGATGCATTGTGGATGACATAACCGAGACTCCTTAAACTCTCAAACTACCTGTATATTTATGTAGATCTGAATATCTTGTGATAAATGTCAAATATAATGGCTAAACACTCAACTATTATCACTAGTTTTAGATTGTGCTAATGTTTCTGTTTTGATTTGATCTTTCGGCTATACACTCTCACTCTCACTCTCACTCTCACACTCACACACACACACACACACACACACACACACACACACACACACACACAGGTGTATATACTGTATATATGCAAAACAGTATTCTATGCATGTATGATTATGTGTGTGTTTATGCATATATATATATATATATATATATATATATATATATATACATATATATATACATATATATATATATATATATATATATATATATATATATATATATATATATATACATATATATATATATACATATATATATATATATATATATATATACATATATATACATATATATATATATATATATATATATATATATATATATATATATATATATACACAAAGGTTTTTAAATATACTTTATTGTCAAAATAATGCTTTTTTATTCATGCAAAATATTTTTTTCATTTATTATTTATTATATTTAATATATTTATTTGAAAACTATATAATTACGTATGTATTGGCAATACATAAGTGAGAAATGTGTGCGCTCCCCCTACCTGTGGCTATCACTTCCTGTCACCTATGCCCCATCATATACAACCATGTGCCTCTAATCACTGTCACCCAGTGTCCCACATACTAATAAAATATTATGCAAACAATAAACATAAATGGCTCCTACAACGTATATATAAAAACAGTACAAAGGAAAATAAGAAATTTAATTATTTTTTTATATAAATGTAACATTTTATATTATATATTATTTAAATTTGTAAAGTATTTAGAAGTTGTTATATAGTAGTTGTTATCCAGAATGTATGCATATTGAAATAAAATAATAATTATAATAAGTAAATTAATCCAAAAAAATCATTGCATCCAAATGGAATGATTTTTTTTTTTTGTTGTTGTTGTTTTTTTTCCTTTATTGATCAGGCCTGTTTTCCAGGAATTACGGAAGCCTGTATGTTGCGACCTTTGATAATCCATGAAAGAGCAGTAGATGTTTGACTGAACATGTCTGTACTTGAGTTCACACACACACACACACACAAACACACACCAAGAGCCTCTGAAACGCTCAGAGAACCGTCACAGCCATAACAAAACGCATTTGAGAGAGGTAAAGAAAGAGATGAAAAGAGAGAAACAGAGAAAAGGAAACATCAAAGACTTGTCGGATTCACTTGAAGGAATCGTTCCAAACCCACATGACACACTTTCTGCTGTGAGGAGAAGTTTAGCAGAATGTTCCTGCTGCTCTTTTCAACTGCAGACAAGGACTTGCTTTTCAGCAAATAATAACACACGATTAGCATAACTAGTTAACATAAAAGTCACATGGATTATTAAACTTTTAGTAATTATTTACAGCTTGTCACTGTCTGCTTTTGCAATGTGGGAAAAACACAATTATAGCAACTTATGCATTTATAATTCCCGATGATGAAATGACAGCCGGACTAAAAGAAAGACAGAATGATGCAAGGAAAGGGAAGGTCATGTTTTCAGCGCGCTGCGTGTTCATTGTGTTCGTTTGGCATCTTCAGCTTCGCATTTAAAAACCAAGGCCGTGTAATTCACAGTGACGAGCAGCAATAGCCATCATGCGCCTCTCTCTCTCTCTCTCTCTCTCTCCTTCTCTCCTTTAGAGAATATATCAAAACACGCCGCATGTGTGAAAGCATTTGCGTCTGTAAACAGGTAAACATTTGCAGTCTACTCATTTGCAGGAGCTTAGCATGGTGAAAACAATTTGTGCCGTTTGAAAAAAAAAACCCTCTGCAAATGAAGCTTGAAATATTTTCTTAAAGTGCCGATATGTTTCATTCACACTTCGGCTTCAAATGCGATAAAGAGGCTTCACTGTTTTCTGTCAAGCACTGGTCTCTCTCTCTCTCTCTCTCTCTCTTTAGCTCGACGAGTTTCCCGCACTCATTACAGCGCTGAAACCGCACAGGAATCTCTTCCCGAAACCCTCGGGTTCGAACTCTAGTACAGGATAAACCTCACTGCGCCGTGTGGAAACGCTTGTTCCAGAACATGTGGCAGTGAGATGTGTGTGTGTGTGTGTGCGTGTGTAATTAAGTCCACACACACCTGCCTGCGTCCAGACGCCAGGGTGAACTCCGCACCTGTTACCGTGGAAACCGAACGGGAACCAGACAGGGAATTCCGTGAAATTCGGGAACAGCTGATGTGTGTATGGAGATGGAATAAACGGGTGTGAGGAGGGAGATGCGAATACACACACACACACATGCAAACACACACACACGTGATCACATATCAATCACGATACGATAGAAATGTATTATTATCTCTACTATACTAATACTAAAAATGTACTTCCGGATCCTGCTGTTAAATTCTGGGTTCAGGGTTTAAATGTACTTAACTGTTACAATATAACATCAAAGTCAATTATAACTGGCAAAAATAATGTTAAAATAACGTCAATGTCCAATATTACTGTTCAAATTGTTACAATATAACTGTCCGCGTTCAATGTAACTGTAAAATTAATGTTACAATGTAACGGCAACGTCCAATATAACTTTTAAAATAGTGTTACAGTATAACTTTCATGTCAAATATACCTGTCAAAATAATGACACATTATAACGTCAACATCCAATATAAATGTTAAATTAATGTTACAGTATAACGCCAACGTCCAATTTTACTCTCAACATAATGTTACAATATGTCAATGTCCAATATAACTGTCAAAATGTTACAGAATAACATCAACGTCCAATATAACTATCAAAATATGTTACAATATATAACGTCAATGTCCAATACAACTGTCAAAATGTTACAATACAACATCATCTTCCAACATAACTGTCAAAATGCTGTTACAATATAATGTCAACGTCCAATATAACTGTCAAAGTCCCCTGCAATAATTTAACCCTTAAAACTCATCTTTGATCACCAAAACTACGTATTAAAAACGTTATTTCTTCATGCCTTTAAATATCTTGAATGTAACTCGACACCCTTGCCTCATTTAGCGGCTCTATGAATATGCAAATGAGCCCCGCCTCCACTCACTCACTCACTCAGAGATCCACTGGTTGACGATCACACGTTGATCTGATTGGTTACAAGGTAGTTTGTGACGTCAGAAACACCAGCGATTTCAAAGTGTGTTTTTGAGACTGTCTTTGGTTCACTGCAGTTTTAAGGAGGAAATACTCAGCAATGCTGTCGACTTATGAATTTACACATGTTTGTCTTAAAGCACATTAAAAACACATCATAGACACATAAACAACATTAAAAGCTGGATTTTCACCAGAGACGGACTTTAAAATAATGTTACAATATGTGTCAAGTTTGCAGTGTAACAATCCTTCTGCAGTGTGTGTGAGTGTGTGACTGACAGGCGGATGCTTTCAACGCTCACATGCGCGCTTGTGTGTGAACGCTCTGTGAAGAACATTCGCGCCTCGCAGGAAATGCGTCTGTGCGCATGAACGGTCAAATGCACTTCTTGGTCAAAATGCCTGTTTTTAAGTGAACGTACACAGAGTCAGGATGACAGAATTGTGCATTTTCAGGTGTTGCTGTTTAAATGCAGCTTTCAGACCTGATGCTGTCTGTTCATATTAAGATTAATATTAAACATTCCCAGCTTTTCACTTGTTTCTGTTGAACGGTGTTTACTTCATTCAGACATACTTAAAAGCAAATTCAATTTGTTAAAATGTATAGTCATTTCCCTCATTGTATGTTTGAGGCTGTATTTGTATGCTTCTGGACATTGGAGTAACCGACAAATAATAAAAAAAATGATAATGACATTTTTTATAGTAATATTCAGCTTGAAAAAATTAATGTGAAAAACGATCCATCCCTAATAGCAGAAGCTCAGTCCCATCACTGACCCATGTGTGTCTGGTCTGTCAGGGTCTATAACAGATACTGTGTTTACACTGAGCAGATCTTCACATTACCCATCAGCCCCTCCTCTCGACGACTCAGCCAATGAGCCTGAAGGAGGAGAAAGAGGCCATGAAGCCCCGCCCACCAAACCCACCACACACACACACACCAAATAACAGACCTTGTTTCATTGCTGCGCCCTGAACACCTGCAAAACTTTCAGAGGAAAAAAAAGAACAAGTGAGAGAGAGAGAGAGAGAGAGAGACTGAGAGAGAGAGAGAGAGAGAGAGAGAGAGAAACGAGTATGTTTGAACACAGAAGCCAGACAAAAGCCTTTCATGAGAGGGCACTTCTGTGGGAAAAACTCCTCGCAGTGTCCGGTTACATTCCTGTCTGTCTCTCTTTCTCTCTCTCTCTCTCTCTCTCTCTCTCTCTCTCAGTGAATTTCACAGAATCTGTCAAGAGCAGGTCATGAAAATCAAAAGACAGAAACAATAAATTACATTTTGTTTGATGAAAATGAAGAACGTTCTAAATTTGAGATTTACCCCCCCATATTCTCATAACTATTATGCATCCATAACTTTTAATTTGAGCTTTTTGTAATTCCTATTAAATCACAGTTGTGATTCTCATTAGAAATCATTGCTGGAATACATAAAAAAAATACTGTAGTGTAAATATTTATATACACATGCATATATGAGAATGTGTGGGTTAAATGTGCCAAAATATTATCACAATGTCAAAATATTCTTTATTTAAATTATATATATATATATATATATATATAGATATATAGATATAGATATATATAGATATTTTTAATTTAGTACGACATATGACCTGGACATGTTTTTGTTGTTGTAAAATTCACTTGTAAAACGAAAGAAATGCAATGAAAAACAAAAGCAGAATATTATAATCTGCGAGTTTGCGAATGTTTCTCTGCAGTCGGTCTCATATGATGTATAAAGTGTGTAACCCCAGCGGGTTTGGTTTCTGCTCTAAGTGTCACGACACACACAAAAAGTAAACAGCTTCTTAAATACATATTTATTGGATAATTAGAGCTGTAATTGGTTCAGGCTGTAACGAGATGGACGTTAAACCAGCAACTGCAGCAAAAATTAGCACTTGGAAAAACAGTAGCACGTACTGCCCACACCGCAAGAGAGTGAGAAAAACACACACACACACACACACACACACACACACACACACACACACACACAACGTGAAATCTACATAAACAAACACATAAAACACACAAGTGCTTTCTACGATTGCAAATGGGTGCACACACACACGCGCACACACACACAAACACGCGCACGCACACACACACACACACACACACACACACACACACACACACACACACACACACAAACACGCGTATGCATGCATGCAAACAGCAGCCATAACCAAAGCATTGATGGAATGGAATGTCAATGGCGTCACAGATACACACACACACACACACACACACACACACACACACACACCGCCAGATGTTCAACTGCCTTTTAGGAAAACCAAGACAAGAAATCTCCTCTCTCTCACACACACACACACACACACAGATAAGCTGAACACTTCACTTCACTTCAACCTGACACCTCCTGAAATTCCACTCATGCGCGACAACATGAGAATAACTGCAAAATCAAGCTTCTTTTGTTTAATAGAAAAGTTTTAAAGGTTTAAAAGGTGCACTATGTAACTTTCTGTTTTTGTTCAACGTTAACAATTTAAATACATCATCAATCCTTCTTCCAAAATGTGTTTTTGTCTTACCGTGATTCACTACGGTAAGCCTATTATAAGTGTTTATATTTTAGACCTGTCGGTTTTCACAAGAAATTGCGTAAATGCGTCACTCGTCCATGTGTGTCTCGTCATACCCGTAAATAGAGTAAAGTTACTCTGGCTTGTCTGGTGTGTGAGGTCAGAGGTTGAGTGTGTGTGTGTGTGTGTGTGTGTGTGTGTGGCAGGGGTTGGTTGTCACAACGAGAGAGAAAGGTTGACGTGGAGCCGCTAAATCTCCAATTCTTCAACGGAGAATCGCCGTTTTAAACAAATGAGCTCGTAATAAAACAAGAATCAACATAAGCTTGGTTTCAGGAGATGGAGAACTGAGGGATTTGTGGAGATGATGGTGTTTTCATTACTCAACAGGAGAGTAAGGTGTTTTATTGAACAGATAAGCTGTCATATGCATCTCTTTAACAGAGTTCACTGTAAAGCATTATCTGTTGTGACCGACAGTGACTCTTCAGCTAGTCAGCCTGAGATTTACATTTACATTTATTCATTTAGCTGACGCTTTTATCCAAAGCGACTTACAATTGCTAATTATGTCAGAGGTCGCACGCCTCTGGAGCAACTAGGGGTTAAGTGTCTTGCTCAGGGACACATTGGTGTCTCACAGTGGATTCGAACCCGGGTCTCTCACACCAAAGGCATGTGTCTTATCCATTGCGCCACCACCACCCCTTACAAACACATAAAGATCCTTTAATCCAAACTGGTTATATTTCTTATGCCTAGTAGTGAATGTTTTAGGATAACCATATTATCCGCACAGAGCCGAAGCACAACCACAACAATGTTCTTCTGCAAAACACATGCAGTTTTTGACCGAAAGTTAAGGAGAAATTAAGAAAAATACTTATATCAACCCAGTGCTAAATCACAGGTCCATCACAGTATAGTACGAGCTTGATGATGACATTTTAAACTGGAGTCAATAGCCGCGTTTCCGTTACCCTTCAAATTGAGCAAATTGAAAATACGCCCAATGGAAACACGTCAATTTCGCAAAAACTCCCATTTAATCGCAAAAAAGTTGTTACGCTCGCATGAGGAGGTTTTACAGGCAATTCTAAAAAGAAATATTTCGCAAAACTGCAATGGAAACAGTTTTTGCGCATTTACAGGTCAGCTGACATAGACGACGCGGTGTGTTTGGACAGAATACGAGACAGAGTTCTTTATTTAACTCATAAAAGACAGAAGAATTACAGGAATAATGGATTCTAAACCTCCAATAAATGCCACAATCAAGACCTCGAAGCGGATATGAGGGAGAAACACCCAGAAACTCCTCATATGAGCCGCTCACAAGTATAAGTGTGTCCACCGTGTGTCCACCAAAGCGTTTTTTCACGCGGCTGGCGTATTTTTTTAATTGTTTTCAATGGGAGCGCCGTGTTTTTAAAACGGCATGAGCGTAACAAGGCACTGAGTGTTTTTTTTCACTGAGCGTTCAGCGTTTTTCACAGGTCGCCGAGAGTTGAAGAATGTTCAACTTTGGGTAAAACAAAGCTCATCACTGTCACTTTTTACCCAGCCGTCCAATCACAGTGGAGGAGGGGCGGGACTAATACCACACCGACCAACCGCCACATTCTGCATGTACAACGTCAACAGAGGACAACAACAAGCATAATAACAGAACAAAATCATTTAAAACAAGAGCCAGAGAAAATACGTTACATTGTATCGACATTTGAATATAGAATCAACACAGAAACAAAATATGTGTGAAATGAGACACTAGTAACACTTTCACGGATATTCCGTATCATAACCAGTATGTCTCAACTGAAAAAAACGCAACGCTGCCAAAACGCTCTCAAGCGCTTACAGCTAGCTAGCTTTGGTGGACACACGGCCTAAGGGTCTTTCCTTGCCATTAATGACTGGAAAACACACATACGTCTCCTTTGATTAATAATAATGGCCAGTGCAGTGGCTGGGATACTTAAAACCTACCAACGTTCGTTGCCGTGATTTTTGGAATGACTTAATCGCGAGAGGAAAAAAATCAAGTTTTAGTCGCATAACATCGGCTAATGGAAACGCCGTCATTTCGCAATAGTTTTTCGACGAAATAAAAAAATAAAAAGTCTTGCGCAAATCTGTAATGGAAACGCGCCTAGTGTTATTTTAGCATTAGTTTAGCAACTATTGTAGATTTTATTAATAGTTTGAATTATTTTTTAACTATAATAACTCTGGCTGGAGTAATCAATAAACAGCTCTCAATCGTGATCATCCACATAAAAGAAGAGAAACAAGACCAGATGAACGTGGATCATGGAAACCAGCATGAACATTTCTCCTCATTTAGAGCAAACGTACATCGTATCCCCACTGCACTGAACAGATTCCTTCATCCTCAAACTCTTCTGCATGTTTGACCCTTTTCCCACATCAAATAAGAAGAACAGACGTCCACGTGCATCAAGAAACCTGCACGTTTTCATCAAAAGATCAACGTTTGATGATAAAAGTAGCGTGAAACTTAGCGAGTGTTAATTCTGAACCCTGTACACAAATAAAACAGTGAAACCTCCAATAACACACACACTCACACACACACACACACACACACACACACACACACACGTGAAACATGCTACCATTAGCCTCGGCCGCTGCTCAATTATGGCAGCCATTACAGTGGCACATCTTACAGCGACACACTTGACAATATCCAAACAAGTCAGGCATTTTAATTAAAAGTTCTGTGTTTCCGCGAGCTCGTCACCTGCCGTGTTAATTACACACACTGTGCTGCTCTTATGCCTTTATTTTCAGATGGATAATTACACTTTTTTTGAGTCTCTTCACCTTCAGGTGCGAGGAGAAAACAAGGTGTGCTGTTCCCACCCCTGCACGGAAAACCACGGGATTCGTTAAGGACAAGACCACTCGTTAACACACACACACACACACACACGCTCAGAGGAGGGTCTTTCAGAGATCGAGACGCCTAATGGAGTCAGCTCGTTTAGGTACCAACTTTTCTCAGATGTTTCTCCTAAAGTTATCAGTGGCGTTTATATGCACAACTTTTGTTTCAATCGGACTGAATTCATTCAGATTGATGAAACCGAACGTAGTGTTTACATGAACGCTAATCATGTGATCGGGTTTATATGTCACAAGCTTCAAATCGGGATGGATATTTTGACATGCGCTCACTGCACGAATATACAGAGTTTCCTGATGTTTGCACATCATAACCATTCTCCTACATTGGTTCTTTATTTGTTCCAAACAGCAGACTTAATATTTATCCATTTCTGCTCATAGTTTGGGGACAGTGAGCGTCTGAACCGTTGTGCCGCTGCTTATATTGATCACACAGTAAAAATGCCCAAAGCCAGTCGTGTGTGGATGAGCGTCTGGAACTGGTGGACGTTGTCCTGCTCCTCTTCACAGTGAAAGGAGGATTATAGGATGATGAGACACTCATTTATACGACACTTCCTTCAACAGGAATAACAGCTCGTTCCCTCGTCATTCGTCATTCCACTATTTCTACGTCATTACACATGCGCAGGCCTTTCAGTTTCGGTTTTCAGTCCGATCGAGTGTGTACATGTTCTCTCGATCGGATTAGAAAAGGAATAAACCACTTTCATCCGATCGAAATTTCGTTCGGATCGAGCTCAATCGGATCGATTAAGGTGTTTAGATGAAGGCTTTTGAGTCCAGTTGAGCCGTCAAGCCGATATATTAACGGATTATTTGGTTGCATGTAAACGTAGAGAATGACAATCACGAGCTTCATTGAGGGAAAGAGTTAATATAATAAAATGTTATAGCTCAGAAGTTGCTCTTTCATAACTTATGAGACTTAAATGAGACATGATTCAGAATCACATTACAGTAAGTCACATTAAGTAATTAACCTAAGCCCTATTCGGACGGGATTAACTTTACAAGGGTAGATGGAGTGTAATTTTACCACAGGACGTCTGTAATATTAATGGACAATTCGCACGGGAACTAGCAGAAGTGGGAGAGTAACTCGATTTGCTCATCGCTGTCACTCCTGTCGTCATGTGTGTATTACGTTGCTTACGTGCACAAACACATATAACCTATATTTATATATATAAAACGGTTATGTCCGGTCGAGCGATGTATTAATGAACTTCAGATTGGATTGTGCTGGTAAAAGGCTCTAATCTAACTCTAAAAGATGTTTTGTGCCTCTAACAAGTGCTGTCCATCTTCTCTCTGATCTGAATGGTGTGTGTGAAACACTTGAGTTTTACCACAGACTCGTTCCAGCGTCTAGAGCGCGACTGAATGCGTTATCAAGCGTCTCCATACTCGGAAAAACCGCGGAAAACTACTTTTAAACAGGAAATGACGGAATATTTACGTACATATGTACAGCGTGTCTATTCGCACAGGATTAGTATCACCTGAGGTCATTTTTCCGGACCTTTTTACTGAAGGTAAAAGTCGCCGTAATCTTTACTGATATTGTCCGTGATGATCACTGAGATGCACATTCAGACGGGACTAAATTCACAGAGAAGCTCTGGTAATTATTACTGTACCCCTCCTCTCCATGCTAAACTAGTCCCATCCGGATAGGGCTTGAGTCTCAGAGGGCTTGAGTTTCTCCTTAAGTGGGGAAATAGAAACAGACAAAAATGAGTCAAAAAGCTCTAAAATGATCGAGTGGAGCAGCAGCTCAGATCATTTGATGAGAAATGTTTGAGTTCATATTGAGATCTCTGACTTTGGATAGCAAATCTGAGCACAGCGTGAGACTCTAGAGGAGAGTTTTCCCCCGGAAAAACACTGAGATTTCAGTAGTCGTCTCCAATTTGTTCTCACTGCTGTTTAGGAGAAACATCTGAGACATAAAAGAGATTGAATCTGTCATTTTTCTTTCACAGCATGGGAGTGACTCTCCACGAGTTAATCATGGGAACAATCAGGAACCTGTTTGAAAAGGGCAGGGCGATTTTCCAAAAGATCATTGTGAACGGCCGTGTACGATCAGCACAGAGTGATGGGTGTTCATTACCCACAATGCACTTTGGTCCCATTGTTGTTTCATGAGGGTGTTGAGTCACTCGTGGACAGTGCCGTGTTTAGTCGGTACACTTTTTCAAGTCTTTCATTACAACTCCGGACAGAACGGGATCAGAAATGACAGTCAAGCTCAGGCATACAAATAAAACAATAACATTCAATTACAGGGATGTGAACGGATTGAAGTGGATCGCTGGACCGCATTAACCGAAGCCGACAGATGAAGGTGGACTGTATTACCATCACAGGACAAAACTGCACCAGATCAGATCAACCTGGACTCGACTATCTGAACTAAACGAGACTCCATAAATAGATAAACCACAACGACCGAATCTAACATTAACTGAAGGTGAAACGCAGCCTGCGTTCGACTCAGGAGACCAGAACACAAAAACAGGAAGTAGCTCTTCCTGCACTTCCTTACACACATCAGCGTCTCTGTCCAAAACAACACGATCGGCCTTCAAAATCAACCTGTTTATCACACGCTTGGCATCAACATCCCCGTTATCTCCTTTAATTCTACTTGTGTTTCTGTTGAAGGTTTTTTTTACTTCGGCAGGGTTTTTCTGGGAGGATAAAACATCAAAATACTCTGTAAAATAAACACAAAATAATATAAAAACTAGATGTAAAATCTACATTGTTAAAGAATGTCAAATAATAATAAATAATACAAATTATAATGATTAATATATCTACCCTGTTTAGGGATGTTAAATAATACTAAATAACGCGGGGGGGGAAACAATGAATTGTAAATCTACATAGTGTAAGGATGTTAAATAATAATAATAATAATAATAATAATACAGTATATAGTAAATCTACCTTGTTTAAAGACGTTTAATTGAAAAAGATTATTTTAAATGCACATACTATTTATTATTTAAAAACAATTGCAGAGAACCATGCACTGTATACAATCAGCATGAATCTTATGTAATGCGGACAAAAAAATGAATATAGGGCAGGGTTTGATTTTATATTTTGGGAATTGATTGGATCATAAAAATTTCCGAACTTAAATGGATGCAGACGAAAAATAATACAGGCATCCATAGTCTAGTCTAGTCAAGTCAAGTCGAGTCGAGTCGAGTCGAGTCATTTCAAGTCAAGTCAAGTCAAGTCAAGTCAAGTCTAGTCTAGTCATTTCAAGTCAAGTCAAGTCAAGTCAAGTCTAGTCTAGTCTAGTCAACTCTAGTCTAGTCGAGTCAAGTCAAGTCAAGTCAAGTCATGTCATGTCATGTCATGTCAACTCTAGTCTAGTCTAGTCAAGTCAAGTCAAGTCAAGTCATGTCAAGTCAACTCTAGTCAAGTCAAGTCAAGTCTAGTCAAGTCAAGTCAACTCTAGTCAAGTCAAGTCAAGTCTAGTCAAGTCAAGCCAAGCCAAGTCATTTCAAGTCAAGTCAAGTCAAGTCAAGTCAACTCTAGTCTAGTCAAGTCAACTCTAGTCTAGTCTAGTCTAGTCAAGTCAAGTCAAGTCAAGTCAAGTCATTTCAAGTCAAGTCAACTCTAGTCTAGTCTAGTCAAGTCAAGTCATTTCAAGTCGTCAAGTCAAGTCAAGTCAACTCTAGTCTAGTCAAGTCAAGTCAAGTCTAGTCAATTCTAGTCAATTCAAGTCAACTGTAGTCTAGTCTAGTCAAGTCAAGTCAACTCTAATCTAGTCAAGTTTAGTCAACTCTAGTCTAGTCAAGTCAAGTCTAGTCAAGTCTAGTCTAGTCTAGTCTAGTCTAGTCTAGTCTAATCTAGTCAAGTCTAGTCAAGTCAAGTCAAGTCAAGTCAAGTCAAGTCAAGTCAAGTCAAGTCTAGTCTAGTCTAGTCTAGTCTAGTCTAGTCAAGTCTAGTCAAGTCAAGTCAAGTCAAGTCAAGTCAAGTCAAGTCAAGTCAAGTCTAGTCTAGTCTAGTCTAATCTAATCTAGTCAAGTCTAGTCAAGTCAAGTCAAGTCAAGTCAAGTCTAGTCTAGTCTAGTCTAGTCTAGTCTAGTCAAGTCTAGTCTAGTCTAGTCTAGTCTAGTCTAGTCAAGTCAAGTCAAGTCTAGTCAAGTCAAGTCAAGTCAAGTCAAGTCTAGTCTAGTCTAGTCAAGTCAAGTCAAGTCTAGTCAAGTCAAGTCAAGTCAAGTCAAGTCAAGTCCAGTCCAGTCCAGTCCAGTCAAGTCAAGTCAAGTCCAGTCTAGTCTAGTCTAGTCAAGTCTAGTCAACTCTAGTCTAGTCTAGTCAAGTCAAGTCAAGTCAAGTCAAGTCAAGTCAAGTCTAGTCAAGTCTAGTCTAGTCTAGTCTAGTCCAGTCTAGTCCAGTCTAGTCCAGTCTAGTCTAGTCTAGTCTAGTCCAGTCTAGTCTAGTCAAGTCTAGTCTAGTCAAGTCAAGTCAAGTCTAGTCTAGTCAAGTCAACTTCATTTATATAACGCTTTTAACAATATAGATTGTTTCAAAGCAGCTTTACAGTGATAATAGGAAATTACAGTAACAGAGATTGTTTAGGCTTTACAGCAGCTCTAGAATAAAGTTATTGTCCAGCTAAAGTTAGTTTTGATTGATTCACTTCCGTTGCAAAGATCATTAGCTTATGTGCCGCTAACACGACACCGTTCTAACAGAAAACCCTAATGCGAAAAAGTTCATAGCGACATAGAGTCAGCCCAGATCCGGCCCACATCTGGGCCGTGTGGAATCCACATGTAGTGGATGTGAGCCGGATCTGGGCCGGACCATGTTGCTGTCTGGGATAATGACATCAGATGGAAAGGAAAGTGGTTTCAGAGGCGGTTTAACATGTAATTTTCTTCCTAATAACGTACTGATGATCATTCACAGTAAGACCAGGAACATGAATTTTGATTTCATAAGCCGCACCACCGTCTCCCTGCGTGACGCAAATGCTAATCAACATGCAGAGAGTGTTGCGTCTGCACCCTTCCTCAGCGGTTCGAGCACAAACGGGTTTAAGAGCCGCGTTTCCAGGTCAAACAAACAGTGTGTGAGAGCCCAGACCAGCCTTATCAAAGCAGTGCACAGATAAAGAGCAAGAAACATATTCACAAACACAGACACTTAATCACAAAGGAAGTGGGCTACAGGACACAACAATGTCAGCAGAGAGAGGACCAGCCAACGGCATGGTGGGAAACGAACTCTGCCGACGTAACTTTGGAGGACACGACGAGCTTTTAGCCTGCTTTTCTGGGCTATTGTGCCGTGAGGGGACGATCTGTCCAGATTATGATGCTCAAATGACTCACTTTTACCACGGAATTGATTTTAACCTTTATAAAGGCTTTCTCTTTCAAATCTGTTTATCAGAAATATTATTATCGAATGAAATATAACCGAAAATATGGAAAAATTACGATTTTGAAAGAGCTCTACTCACCAGGGCTGCATTTTTACTGGATCAAAAATATTGTGAAATATTATTATAATGTAAATCAGATGTTTTCTATGTGAATGTATAGTAAAGTGTAATTTATTCCTGTGATCAAAGCTGAATTTTCAGCATCATTACTCCAGTCTTCAGTGTCACATGATCCTTCACAAATCATTCTGATATGATGAGTTGAAACATTTCTGATTATTATAACGCTGACTTCTTTAAAACATTGAAAAAAATATTGATTCCAAACATTTGACCAGTAGTGTACAATCTAGAATATTATGAAATATATCAAAATAACTATGTGGCTTTTCTTTTTTTTTTGGTTCCCCATTTTAAATATCTAGGGCATTTTCAGCGCTTTCGGTGCCATTTTTGGGCATTCAGTGAATTTGGGACAGATGGTATAAAACGCAGTCAGAGGCCAGAGAATCTGAACAAAAGGAGCAGGAACTGAAGATGCTCTTGATCAAGACTGATTTAATATATAAAAGTAGAGATGTTTCAGCGTGTGTGTTTAGTCTATTGACATCAGTACGGCACAAGAGGAAGGTCATCTCAGGATTCACACACTGTTCTGCACAAACACAAACACTGAACTAAACTCAACAAGATTCTCCGACACCACAGCGCTGATGTAACACTGGCGTTCGGCAGCTTTTCTCCAGTGACGTCTCTTGACATCAGCTAATAATAGAGCAGAAGCTTTCTTAGCATTTATGCTATACAGCGACCAAATCAAGAGGCCAAAATCATAAAAGTCATGTGCATTCAAAGTTTAGAGGATATGATATTTGATATACGAATATTCATACAGATTTACTGTCAAAGTGTGTTTACTGTTTATCAGACACTGACAATGATGAAACATTTTAATTCACCAAAAGTCATTATAAGTTTTCCATGAGCAAAGAAATGAAGAGAACATGATAATTCATACATGGAACAATGTAGTGACTTTTATCCTGATTCTGAGGGTTGTCAATGCCAAGCTTTATTATAATATATATTTATATATCATTTTGTAGAATTTATTTTTTTATTCTTTTTATTTTTAAGGATCATTATATGAATATGAGCATTAAAATATATAATTATATATGTATATTACATAACAATTAATATTATTATTTTTTGATAATAATTACATACATTATATATGTATATATACATAAATTTTTATATATATATATATATATATATATAAATGCTCATAGTCATGTAATGAGCATATATATAATATATATATATATATATATATATATATATATAATATTTATTTATTTATTTATTTTTAAGATTCATTATATTATTATGAGCGTTAAAATTATAATTATATGTGTTTTACATAATAAAAAATAATACTAATTGTTTATAGTTATAGTAATAATTATGCACACCCACATTTTGAGCCTTGAAACACACCTCTAACCACTGCAAAACAGTATGAAAAAATCATAAAAGGTACATAAACATGTACAATATCTGAAGGCAAAAACAACAAAAGGTCAGTAGTCTATATGACTCAAGTCTTCTGAAGTGATGCTGTGAGTGAAGGACAGACCCAAATATAAGTCACTATTCATTGAAAATCCTCTCCTCCATTCATAAACACACTGACAATCACTGATGTCAAACCTGGCGGGTTCAACATGAGAACGGATGAGACGCAAAGCCATCGCACGGAACATGGAGTCATTTCACCCGGGAATAATAGCGTAGCACTGGGAAAAGTCACGAAGAGTTGCTGGAGTGACATTATTTTTAGAGCAACATTTTTAAGATCAACCCCACCGAGTCAGAGGCCTGGAAACCTGCCTATTACACGCAGCCTCATTATTAGCATTAGATAGCACATTGTAGCACTAATATTGCTATTACAAGCTAAAACGCTCATTAATTCCTAATCTCAAGCACAATTAAAGGGTTTGATATTCCTCCGCACGTCTCCCTCTCTCCGCCTCGGCTCTTTTCTGCGTGCTAAGAGAAAGACAAAGACTCTCGGAGAGGTGCTGGATAGTGGGAGGAGAGATCTTCTTCTCTCGCTTCATCTCTGCGCTTAATGCAATCGCTGGCGTTTGACTGACAGGCATAACCAAAACAGAGCGATGCAAATAGCAGCGGCTTTTTTTTCTTCCTTCCACGCGTTATTAAAATAACCCCACTTTTCAACGTGGCTTAATAAGCCACGGCTGTTACCAGAACAAACGCACGGGCCTATCAGCCGTTAGCCGAATCCTCTCAGACGCCAGAGACTGGCACGGGAAACGGGCACGCTTCAAAACCGAGAGATAATGCATAAATTTAGCGCCGTGCCCACACGTTCTCATGAGTTGCGTGTTATTTATTTAATTTATTCTCGTTTTTTTCCTCAACGATTCACACTTTATGAAACATTTCCGAGTGATTGGAAGCCAAATGCATGGCAAGTCGCATGGCAACAGACTCGCCGTAGTTTTGAGACCCCCCCCCCCCTCCTTCCGTCCTTCTGCCCGACTTTCCAACGGAGGGAAACTGCGGCACAATCCGGGCGAAAGCGCAGGAACCGAGGGGCAAAGAAGGGGGAAGGGGGCGGCATGCAAATTATCCAACCCTAAACAACACTCAAGTCTGAGGAAAACAATAGCAGCCATTGACAACATGAAGACACACTGGGCCACGACACACACTCTCACACACACTCTCGGTCCTCCATCTGCGCTGCACATCACGGCATCAGTGCTGGAGATCAAACACACATGCATGCCGTGTAAAAGCGAGCACAGGAATGAGCAGCGCATTCCATATGTTGCACGGGTTTCCGGCGCTCTTCTTCCTGGATCCAGCTCCGGGGTCAAGGTCATTTATTTTTTGTCGCTTCTAATTATTTATTTATTTGCTGCCGCTTTTTTTTCTTTTTCTTTTTTTTTGCAGGAAACATTCATCAGAGACGGGATTAAAATCAGCTCAAAACCTCCGACGTGATAAAATGTCACGTTTTATAAAACACGCACTTTAACAATACAGATCTCTGTGGTCCACAAACCCTGCAGGTGTGTGTCGCGCGAATCATGCGTGTGTGTGCGTGTGTGTGCATGTGTGTGTGTGTGTGTGTGTGTGCAGAAGACGAGACGAATGCCGTCGTGCCACAACAATCAAAACTAACATCGCAAAATTCTCACAGCACGTGAACTGTGACTTGCATGTGTCTCACACACACACACACACACCTGAAGAAGTCTGCCAGGTCAAAGTCACAAATATCTCCCCACACACACACACACATTCACATACACAGTCGTGACACAACAATCAAACTCACATCTCAAATCAAGACACAAAATTCTCACAGCATGTGAACTGTGACTTGCATGTCTCTCTCACACACACACACACACACACCTAAAGAAGAAGTTGGCCAGGTCAAAGTCACTAATATCTCCCTCACACACACACACACTGCATATTCAAACCAAGCTCATAATCACTCTGTGACAGCGACAGAGGCCGTTCTACACCTCAGAACACACACACACACACACACTTGTGTTTCACATGACATACTTGAGCCGGAGAAATGTCCACTTCCCAGAGAAGTCGGTCCGTTGTTCTTCCCGCCGCTGACAGGAGGGGAAAACATCTACAAAACAATCATGACAACACATTAAAAACTTCCACAAACCGGCCCTGAATGAGAGAATATTAAAACACACACTGGTTAATATCACAGTTCAGTCTGAGCACAACATTATGCACTGTTTGACATCAGAAATGCATGCATAATCTTACTGTTAATTTGATGAATAATATAACCCTCTAATGCGGATGCAAAATCAAAACCAAGCCAAATTTCACATGAGCACATAAACTAGCCTGAGTGCCAGTTCAGCCCTCCACTGTCTGTCTGTCGGACAGCTGGAATATTTTTGGAACTGTGGCTTCATGAAAACACATTTCCTGAGTGAAAACTTCCCAAAAGCATTTCTCACAGGATGCACATTTAGCCTTTTTTATTTTTTTATTTATTTTACTTTTGACACTGAACCAGATTGAAGACATCATCAGTCCACTAGAATCAACTCTAATCTCAGAATCATCAAGGAATGCTAATGGGATTTCTTTCAGCATTTGGAAGAAATCCTAATGGGATCAAACAAGAATCCTGTAAGATTCTGCTGGATCTTTTTTTTTTTCTTTTTTTTTTTAAGAATTTCATTGGAGTAGAACTGCATTTGATCCCATTAGAATATAATCATTAGAAATTCCATTAGAATTCCTTAAGGATTTTTTTTTTTAAAGGGTCAACACAACATACATAAGACTCTATATTAAAGAAAAGGAAAAAAACACAAGAAAAGACTGAATAAAGTGGGATATACTACCATTGATGTGGGGAACATTTTCAAATCGCTGTTTCGCATCTATAAGACAACAGAATTACTAATGCAACATCACATCTATCAAATCCACATAAGCTTTTGCAACTTTCTTTCAGATTTCAAATGCAATTACGCGGCACAGTCAGTGCGCAAAAAAGTCATCTTACAACACTTCTACACAAACATCTGCGCAGAGAAACACAATGAAATGTGACAAAACCAAACAAAGTGTGATCATTGACCTGCAGCATGGAGACGTAAAGTCACTTACCGCGCTGAAATCCAGCAAATCGCTCAGTTCTTTATCCGTCCCTAACGCGGCCATTCTCTGATGATGATGATGGTGATGATGATGGTGATGATGCATTTTTAGAAATATCACATAAACCTAAAAACATGGAAACAGATCGCAATGAGAAAACACCCGATCAGGAGGAGCGTGTCTGATCTTCAGAAACACACACGCGCGCGCACGCGCTCGCGCTCTATCTCTCTCGCACACACACACACATACATACACACACACGGACCCACGGCACGATCGAGCCCCAAAAAATCCACTCTGCGTGAAAAAGAGACTGTGGATCAGAGGATCATTCTTCCACCAGGTGAAGTGGACGCGCAGGTGTCCGGTAACGCGATCACACATTCAAGATGAAGAAACTCTCTCCAAGTGTCCCTCCGGCGCGCGGCTTCAGCAATCCGAATCAATAACTGAGTGAGATCGGGGATTAAACTAACACTCAGGTCGTGTTTCGTGCGGCTCGTGGAGTGTTTTATTGACAGGACGGACGGTGGAGTCTATCGTTCCGCTCGTCTACAGCAGGAGCGCTTCATTCAGACGAACACACTCCGGAATACCGCGCGGAAAAGCACAACTTTCACTCACACAACCTCGTATTAAACGCTTCACCGTCTGATCGAGAGCGCGAAGGCGTTGGTTCGACTTTTTAAAATTATTTCATATTTGTGCGCGCGTCCTAGAGCACGAACGACCGCGCAAAGGACCAACTTTGGGTCACGTGAATTTTTATTTAAATATATTTATTAAAAAATATATATATAAATGAATATGTGAATCTGTGGATGTTTAAATTAATAATAAGATTAAGAATAAACAAATAGGTCAGCACAATATTCATATAAATTTGTTAAAGAAAAAAACAAAACAAAAAAAAAGAGATTGATGTGGGGAACAGTTTCAATATTGCTGTTTCACATTTATAAGACAACATACTTGCTAATGCAACATCAAATGCTTTCTTTCAGATGATTTCTAAAGCAAAAAAAAAAAAATTAATGAATTAAATGTTACCCTTTAAGGCCCGTTCACACCAATAACGATACCTAAAAAGATAACTATAACGATAACTATATTAACGCTCGTGCTCATTAAAGCAGGATGGATTCTGATTGGCTGTCAATGTTTTTATTGTTCATCAGCTGGGGTACAAAATATATCTGAAAGCTATTCCAATTACTATACTAGGCTATATATAAGTTCTCTGTGCCGTCATAGTTGTGTTGTGGGCTCTGTTATTCTTGTATAGTTATAGAACTATATCTTTATATTTCTCATCCATGGTGCACTTTAAATAATGCTGGGTTGTTTTAATCCATGTTTGGGTCAAATGTGTACAAACCATTGGTTTAAATTTGGTTGGGTTTGTCCATATTTTACCCAAATATGGATTAAAACAACCCAGAATTGTTTTAGAGTGTGTGACTGACCTTAAAGGGACAGTTCACCCAAAAATAAAAATTCTGTCATCATTTACAACTCACCATAAAGTTGTTCAAAACCTGTATGAATTTCTTTTCTTTTTTTCAGCTGATCACAAAGGAAGATATTTTGAAGAATTTGGTCCCCATTGACTTCCATAGTATAGAAAAAAAAAAAAAAAACTCTCAATGGTGCCCAACTTGAGGCCGAGTAAATGATGACAGGATTTTCATTTTTGGGTGAACTGTCCCTTTAAGATTCAGCCCCTCACACAGATCCTTCTCTAACCCCTGTAACACACACATTCTGGTAATATTCGAGTAAAATGTGTTTGTTAACATGACATTAGCTGATATTTTCTCCTCAAACGCTTAGCAAAAACCACGGCAGCACTTTCCCAAACACCTGCGACTTCATCTGTCAAACACATCAACGAAAACTCATGCAGTTTCATTGAAATTGTGGCTCAAAGTTTGTCAAATTAAAAGGTGTGTTTATTTTCAAAAGCTAACAGGAAAAACCTGATGATAAATATCACTGTGATCAGAATCTGTATCTGCGTCTGGATCGTCATGAGTTTAACTGATCCATTAATGTCATCTGTGTTTTCAATGCATGGTTATGGCTGTCATAAGAAGTATTTAATATGGTTGTATTGGTGGACCACACACACACACACACACACACACACACACACACACACACACACACACACACAGGCCTCATGTGTGTCTCTTTAAGAGGTCTGATGTGTGTTATTTCACACACCTGCACCCAAACCTTCCTGTGAACCACAGATCACAGAAATACCAGCACACACACACACACACCCGACAGAACGAGTCTCGAGGAAAGAGGTTTCCAGGCCAATCCTGCATCTGTCATCTTCACAAGACTAAGAGCACAGATCACCTATAAAACCATTCCCTGGTTACGAAACGCTCATCCAAGAACTACTGATGCTGTTCAGGTGAGTCAGGAAACTGATATGAATGAGCCAATCATCCTGAGGACAGAAACGCATCACTTCCTGTTTGGCTGCAGCGCCTCCTGGTGGATCTGAGGATCTTTAAGATGTAGCTAAAGTCCTAAAGTGACTCAATATAAGTGTCACAGCATCTTCTTCACGGACAGATTTCTTTAGTGTTTTACTGGCGAACGCTCAAAATCGCTTGGCAATTTCTGTGCAGCAGAATCTGACCAACATGAGACCTGAATATGACGCATTAAAAAAAAAAAAAAAAAAAAAATCTGGCATGCCAATATTGCTAATGTAAAAATATAAATAAAAAAATAGAAGTGTAATTCAAATGTTAATAGCAAAAACAGAAAATGTGTCCTGTTGGGGCGCTTACCAGTTAAGCCCGGCTGGCAGATGATGTAACTAAATCAGAACGCTTATTAATACACATCTGAGCGATTCTGAGGACGTAAAGTTGAAGAGAAATGAAAAATAAAATCTAAATGTACAAAATTATTCAACCCCCAAAAGTCAAATTTTGTGCAGAATATATGTATACAAATATTTTATTACATTATATTAGAGTAGATGTTTTCCAATTTTTTTTCCAAGCTTCTTAAAAGGATTAAAATGTTGTTGTTGATTTTTTCAATTGTTTCATAAGTCGAGTGTCTGAACAAATCAAAATTAAACAGAAATTTTATTTATTTATTATTTTATTTATTTTTTAAATGCAGATCCAGAAATTATAAATATATTAAATAAATAAATAAATAAAATAAATATTGATATATGCAAATATTATTATAGAATTATATATATAAAATAAAACTTTTTTTCAGTAATTTTATGATTTTTGCAGTTATTCAGAGGCCTGTAAACCACAGTAGTCAAAACAAGTTTTTCAGACTGCAGCATTAATAACCATAAGCAGAGAAACATAAGCACAGGCGTCACATGTGATCACAGCTGTGGAAACACAGAGCTGTGTGTGAAACGTCACACAGATTCATGCAAAAACACCGCAGTAATCAATACCGGCATCAGTCTGGGGTTAGCAGCCGAGGAGTCAGTCGGCTCTCTGTGATGGACAACATTACAGCTGTTCATCAGCCGGGCCGAGTGTGTCCACCGGGATCTCATGCCTGCTGCACGATACATGCAAAAAATACTGTATAATAATGCAGTGTTTATTTCAGTTATTCTCCAGATTTTCAGTTGGTCCAGTTGCATTTTTATTTATTTAGTTACTATATAAAACACCGTGCATCAAAACTACTAATCAAACTATACAGTATTTTGGTGTAAATTCATCAGTCAGACTCAAGAACCTCAAACAAATCAAAAAAAAAAATAGAATAATCTAGATGTAAACTTCATGTGAGAGGAATATCACTAATGAATAACGTCTTAAATTGAGTTCTTGCCTTCATAAGACTATTAATATGATGTCTTGTTTAGAGCCTGAAAATATGCATAAGTTCCTCCTGAGGAGAACGAGATTAATGCACAAGTCTATTTCTGAAGCACACAATGCTAACATGTCTTAATACTGACACAATGAGGATACACACACACTAAGCCTTTAAGCCTGAGACTCTCCACGTCTCCAGAATGCAGATTTGAGATTGTACTTTATTATCTGTGCTTGACATGTAGATCTACACATCCAAGTGTTTGGATATCATTCGCAGTGATTTGGACGGGAAGAGATTGACCACAAGCGTCAGAGATCACATGACAGAGCAACACACTCATCCAGGCTTGTGTTGAGCTCAGAGATTGTGATGAGAGATGTTTGAGATCATGGACACAGAAGACACGTGTTACTCTGGAGGAAACGTCTGAGCCTAATTCTCCACGTGTTCTACATTCAGTCTCATTCAAGTATTTGTCAACTATATATTCATATAATTCTTAAAGTAATACATATTTACGGTATTAATACATTTGAATATTTAATTCAAATAGTTGATATCTCAAAAAATATCTATTATATTAATTATATGATATATTAAAATACATATATTTTGTTTAAATATAGTATCATATATTTTATTATCCATAAATATTTTAATATCATAAATATTGATATATATCGCTGTATTTTGTCCTAATTTGTAAGTCGCTTTGGACAAAGGCGTCTGCTAAATGACTAAATGTAAATGTAAATGTAAATATAAAAAAAAATCTTATATATATATATATACATAGAAATATATATATATAAACTTTTTTAATAATACATATTTACAGTATTAATATATTTATTAAAAAAAGTTCATATCTATTCTATTATATTTAATTTAAATTTATTGTGTTTTAATATATATATATATATAAACATATATATTTTAAATTTATAAATGGTAAAAAAGTGAATTTTTAGTCGTTTCAGAGTAAAAATATTAATGTTTATCAAAAATGATTTGTTTGTTGAATATTACCATTCTAAAAGCTTGTGATACTTTTTGATGATTAGAAGTTTAAAAAGATATACACACACACACACACACACACACACACACACACACACACACACACACACACACACACACACACACAGTATATATAGTTTACTGCATTCAATTTTAATATCTAAGAGATTCTATGGGAAAGCAGGGAAGAATGTGAGTGAGCTTTTCAGAAGAAAGGACGTTCTGTCCCAAAAGTCAACTTGTGAAAACGGTGAGAAAGGGAGTCTGAAGGAGCAGCAAGTGCATTTAGTTTGAATTCCTCTGGTTTTCCAGCTTGTAGGGGAGAGAATGAGTCGCAGTCAGGAATGATGACATAAACATCCAGCTTTTCCTTCAGAAAACACAACATTTGCCAAACACCTGCGGCCTCCGTCTGAGGGCCGGTCGAACGCTCTCATTCTCTTTGATTCTCTTCATTTAGAGACGGAGTTACAGCACATTCCTCCCGACAGAATCTCCTCCTAAACATTCCCATCCCGACCTCCCGGATAACTGTCCCGTTCCCTCCCGAACCCCAGCTGGGGCATCTTCAGCTTCGGCAATTAAAACAATGTGTCTAACAGACCAATCCAGCGGTCGACACACAACCTTTCCACCGCCCACCAACCTCTGTGTGTGTGTGTGTGTGTGTGTGTGTGTGTGTCGGAGTTTATCCCAGAAATGTGTTATTGGACGCTGAATGCCAAGCAGATGGTACTGCGGTTGGTACAGGTGCCACAGGCTTTGGAAAAGGGGAAAAATCCTGCCAGAGTTCAAGTCCAGGGCACATCCGTCCCGGGAAAAAAGAAAGGGAAAAACAGGTTTGTCCAGATGAAAAGGTTTGCAGAGCGAAATGAAACTAATGCCTCATTTAAGACTCAAAGGCCAGAGTTGAAAGCTGCTTACTAAAATACTGTATAAGCTATTGTGTAAGCTGACATCAACACTGCACTCCTGTCTCTGACCTATCTCACCGCCGGGAACACACTGAACAATAACATCATCACACAGGCATCATGCATGTACAACACAAAGACTCTTAATGGACTGTTCTGACATAAAGATGCATCAAACTTACACTACTGTACAACACTTTAGGGTCTGTACCTTTTTTTATTTTATTTTTTTTATTAATAAATCCTGTTCTTTTAAACCTTCCAATTACAGTTTCCAACCCCAAGCTTTTCGAATGGAAGTATTTTGACATACTATCTTTGATATCTTTATCTTTGATAAGCATTAATATTTTTTTGCCCGGAAACTGCTAAAAATTCTGACTTTTCTCAGTCAGAGGAACCATCATTTCTACAGAAACTGACAAATAATAAAATATCATAATTACTGCACAGTTAAAAAATAATGCTGTTTTGACTAAATCAACACAAAATAGAATATTTAATATTTTAAATTATATATATAATATTGATATATATTTATATATATACACATACATATATATTAATGATGTCAAATCGATTAATCACGAATAATGAAATCTAAAGTTTTTGTTAATATGATATATGTATTTATACACACACACACACGCACATTCATACACATATTACACACACACATGCAAAAGCCTCTAAGTGCCATCTGAAATTTTATCAAGCTCGTATATTTAAGTTCAGTATTTTTACTTAAATAACAATTAATAGGTCATTTTCATTGCCATTAAAGTGAAACAACTGAACATAAACATGCAAGCTTGATAAAAAATGATCATTCTAGAAGAAAAGTTCAGATGGCACTTACAGGCTTTTGCATCTGAAGTCTTCATATATATAATACACACACACACACGCTATGTAAACAATTAATCACAATTAATCTATTTGACAGCACTAATATATATATATATATATATATATACACATATATTTATTTATTTTGCACATGAATCATTGGATCAGTTTAGACCGTTTGAACTGATTCATGAAAATGAACCAAACTTGCCAAATCTAATGCAGTTTTTACTCTAAACCAGAGATGGATTTTACTGTTAGTAAATAACACATTTAGGACAAATAAATAAAAAAATGGCAAATTAGATAAATCACAATGTTGCTCAATTTTATATATCGGCATTAAAATCATCAGAAATATATGGTGCTTATTGGATGTATTGGCCAGCCCTAATCCGAGCGCAGGTCACACGTCAATCATGATTATCGGGAGCCTGACAGCACAGAGTCGTTCTGGTTCTCCTCACGGGCTCATTTGCATCTCACAGGCCTAAAGCTCATCATAAAGTGCATGTTGAAAGCGGGACCGGCTGTTGAAAGGCGGGTTTGATACAGGAAAAGTGCGGGCTCAGCAGATAGGCCTCTTTTTAAAATAATCTTCCTTTTGGGAGCGCGGCGCACTCCTCTTCCCGCAGACCTCGCTTTGGACGGGGGAATAAATGAGTGTTCATGCGGTCGCGGGCCTCAAAGGCTTGGCTTGATTCTCCAGCGCCGGGACGAGGCCCATGTGTGTGTGTGTGTGTGTGTGTGTGTCCCTCTGCCACCGCAGATACAGAAAAACACCGATAAAAACGCTCTCGCGAGGCGGTTAGGGAGTCGGAGAGGCATTTGCTTCGCTTCAGATGAAGGTTTATTTACTTTGGAGGGAGAAGAAAGAGGAGAGGGCATCAGAAATTAGGTGCTGGGGTTAAAGCTGAAGACATTTTCAGGATGTTGGTTAATCCGGGAAGATCCGACGCACCGACATCACATTATACATCTGCATTCGCAAACTTCATCTGCACACTTTTAAAACAAGACTTTAATCTATAAGCGGATACTGACGTGAGTGTGTGTGTATGTATAGAACATTCCCTCAGCTTTCACTAATGCTTGATTATGTGTATGTTAAAGTCCCTCCGTGGTGAAAATCCAGCTTTTAATGTTGTTTATGAATTTACACATGTTTTGCATATTAAAAACACCACATAGACACATAAGTCGACACCATTGCTGAGTATTTCCTCCTTAAAACTGCAGTGAACCAAAGACAGTCTCAAACACACACTTTGAAATCGCTGGTGTTTCTGACATCACAAACTACCTTGTAACCAATCAGATCAACGTGTGATCGTCAACCAGTGGATCTCTGAGCTGAGTGAGTGAGTGGAGGCGGGGCTCATTTGCATATTCATAGAACCGCGTATACTAAATGAGGCAAGGGTGTCGAGTTACATTCAAGATATTTTAAGACATGAAGAATTTTTTTCAAGGAGAAAACATTTAAATGTAATTTTGGTGATTAAAGATGAGTTTTAAGGGATACAATTATTGACTACAGAGGGACTTTAAGACTAAACGTTCTTTAAATAACATTTATAGAATGTTCCCGCAATGTTTTAGAGCTTAGAAGGGATGTTTTTAACATGATGAAACACATTTACGTTCTCATTTCAGGTCTTACTAATTGAGCATTTTATTCCAAAAAATCTAAAATGTCGTCAAATGTCTGTAATACAAATTACTTTTTATCATCTTAAATGTGCAATGACGTCTATTCCAAAGCGACTTATACTGCGTTACTAATGCCAAGCATGCAAAGTTGGGACGTTTTGTAAAATGCAATAAAATTAAGAATCTGTGATTTGTTCATTCTCTTGAACCTTTATTGAACTGACGAAAGTACAAAGAAAAAATTACCAATGTTTTTACAGGCCAAATTAGATTAAAATGTATAAATATAAACAAATTTAGATTTTGATGGCTGCAATTAAAGGTGCAGTGTGTAATATTTAGGAGGATCTGTTGACAGAGATGCAATATCATATACATAACTATGTTTTCAGTGGTGTATAAAGTCCTTACATAATGAACCGTTATGCTTTTATTAGCTTAGAATGAGCATTTCTCTCTACACACACCGCGGGTCGCCTTACATCGACATGTTTCTACGGTGGCCCAAATGGACAAACGTGTTTCGTCACTGTGTTCTTCGTGGAAAGAAGCTATAGCTAAAGTCAGCGAATAAAACACTGACACAATGATGAACAAGTAACAATAATATTCGCAATAACATCGTTTTACTGAATAATGAAATAAACCTAATTTCTTAATTTATCTTTGTAAAGAAACCTCATTGCTGAACTGGCTACTCTCTGCTGTCTCAGACGGCGACATCACTTCCTGTCGGCCACCGTACGTCAGTGCAAACATCGCAAATCTTTTTCTTTGTACTTTTGTCAGTTAAATAAATTAAACAAATCACAGATTATTGATTTAATTGCATTTGACAAAATGTCCCAACTTGTCTGGAAATGGGGTTATATTTCAGATAATGATTACTTTATTTAAAGCAACAAAAATGTGTTTGTTTTATGGTTTTAGTTTAGTTGGTAATCTATAATAACCCCGGCATATTACATTGAAAACAAATTTAAAACAAGACTTTAATCTGTGAGAATACATACATGACTATGTTATGTTAAGACCATAAAAACAATGCAAACACAGAGCAGTTTTCACAGTAAACGTCTGAGCACCACATGACTAGTCTAGCAAACCCTCATATTTCACATCCTCGAACTAACCTGGTTTGCAGGCCTTCTGGTTTAAATTGTGGCTCTTTGAAGAAGAAGGTCATGTTGCGTTCGAGATATTTCACATGAGTGGTTCGCTGAAGGTCTGCAACATCATGGCTTTGATTCCTTGAAGAAGAAAAAAATTACCGAACCAATGCATGCATTTATGTTTTAAGCAGATTATCTAATAATGCACAATGCATTTATTTTTCATAATGTCGGACTGCACCAAACGCTCAGAATTTCTATGTAAGCACAGATCTTTCTCTCATACAAAGTGAAGGATTATGAGCGATTACAGAAGACATAAACCACTATGGAAACACACTTACAGAAAAAAATCCCTCAATGCACAGCAAGAAACTCACATGAGAGGCTGTGACTGCATAACTGGAGTAACCAGGGGACCAATGGCGTCGCAGCATCTTAAATGTTGGTTTGGTGTTTCTGAAAGTCAAAGTTTGTGATCAGAATGGTTTGGTTTAGTTCCCTCCAGAAGCGTCTCACACGAGTGTGTTCACGAACACCAGCATCCGAACGCTAGAGAACATGACAGCGTTTACTGTGTTTCGTCTGACGCTCTGAGACACACTCGTTTATGATGGAGGGAAAAACAGACCGGTTGAAGAAAAGCAGTTTTATAACTGGTAATCCGCACCAATTTCCCAGGAAGTGAAGATTTTGTTCTCTTGAACACATGGGATGGAAACTCTCACAACGTTGTGTAGATGATCAAACTCGAACACGATGATGAAGAGCGAATGCTTTAATAAATCCAAAGGCATTAAGGTAAATCTGAACAGAGAGAGCTACACACACACACACACACGATACCCGACAGTGAAACACAAACAGAACTGAACTTAAGTACACGTGATAATGAGGGAGATCATGAGAGCACGGCTGAACATAATGAGTGACCAAGACAACAAGCGACTAACTCAGGCAGAAGTGCTGAGACACAAAAAGTCCAAACTAACAGAACCGTGACAGAAACGCTGTTTTATTCACAAATGTGTTATGCCATATTCCAATTTTGCGCACAAGTTTGAATGGAAACATAGCTAGTGAGATATTCCTCAAGTACGTTTTTTGAAATCTGACCTTTCATCCCAGACTTCAGTATCTTGGCAAATCTGAGCCAGTTTGAGACTTTTTGATCTCATTGTTGTCTATAGCTACGTTTGCATGGACACTTTTTGCTTCAATCTGAATGAATTCATTCTGATTAATGAATCCGAACGTAGTGTTTACATGAACGCTAAAAAAGCGATTGGGTTGATGTGTGTGTTTGTGTGTCATAAGCTTCTGATCGGAGTTAATCTTTTGACATGCATGAAGATACAGAGTTTCCAGCTGTTGTTGCACACTAACCATCCTCCTTTTCTTTGTTTTAAAAAGCAGACTTTATCTATTTCGGGTGCTAATAATTATGCAACGACGAGCACATGCTTGCATTTATCCTGTGCCCAAAACGGTGTGGTGTGTGTGTGAGAGTCTGAAACGAGGACTGTCCTGCTCCCCTTCACAGACGATGAGTGCTAAGAGAATTTCAGAATGACGGGACACTCATTTATGACACTTTATTCAACAGGAAAAACAGCTCGTTTTACGTCATTCCGCTACGGCATTGCACATGCGCAATCCTTTCAGTTTCGGTTTTCAATCCGATCGAGTGTTTGCATGTCCTCTCGATCGGATTAGAAAAGGAATAAACCCCTTTCAATCCAAATGAAATATTAAAGGGAGACTTCACCGATTAGCATTAAGCTTTGTCTCAGAAGAACCCCGGTAGTATTCTCGAGTGACCGTGCTTCCCTCCCTCATGTCCCCCTGAGACGAGAGATTTCTGTATTGTGTGTCTGGAAAAAAAACTCAGATGACGCAAAAATCGTCATTTATCGTCATCGGAGGCTTATTAGTCCAGAGGCGAGAGACTCCAGCCAGTAGGAGGAGCTCGTCCCGCATGTCTTCAACCCGCCCATAGGGGGATCTCACGATAAAACGCCATCTTTTCAGTTTCGAGTCGACTAGTAGCCTAGCTGTATCATTTCTCCCGATACTGCCCTCTGTAACCAGTGGGCGTGGCTTGGGCATGTCCTCGTACGGCAGCGAAGCAAGTGCATTCTGGGAGTTGTTGTCTTTCATCCACATGAGCCAAAAATACATTTTCTGGCTTTTCTCAGTCTAGAAGGCACCAACTTCTAAAATAATTTCACATTTCTACTACATAAATGACCCAATATAAATACACATTAATCTTTCCAGCGGTGAAACATCCCTATAATCAGATCTGGCCAATTCATTCCGATTGATGTGGTTACGTTACTTTTTTATTCCGATTGTGCTACTGGTCCGATTACAATCGGATTATTAGGGTCCGTGTGAACACAGCTTATGAGAAACTCAAACTCTGGTGTCTCTCCTCCTCGTGTCGAGTGCCTGAGCATTGGTCCATCGACCCCTGAAGGACGTCCTGCGCCAGAACCCCTCCTGCCCCGTCATTGCCCAAAGCGCCAGGAATTATCAAGCCTAACGAAGCGTTCGCCCACTCTGACTGATAAATATTTATTTGAAGAAGCCAAATGAATCTGAATGGATGCGGGAATGTGTGGTGAGCCTCATTGAACTGCTCTGGCATGTCCAAAGCGTATAATAATCATAATAATGACAATAATCCCATGGACACGGGGCTCCACTGTGCCTCACACACACATACAGCTGAAGAAATTATGTCATATTTCTTGAGGTCATCTAGACATTCTGCCAATCACTTGTTAATCAATATTAATTATGATGTAGTCCAAAGTACAAAGACCCTTCAGTGGGAGTTCTTCTGTATATCAGAGTCAGTGTTTCTGAACTCCTGAAACGCCTCCATTGTAGTCTTGAGTTTCTTCCGGGAACGAACACGTCACAATATTCCTCATTATAATAATTCATACGCAGAATAAAGGGGCGGGGCCTGGTTGAGTTAGTTAGTAGTGTGTTAAACTGGTGGTTATGGGAAGGGGCGGGACATTTCCCAAACACACTCGAAGCGCTCGACCAATCACAACACACTGCTCCAGCCGACCAATCAGAGCACAGTGTGCTTTTCAGGAGGAGGGGCTTCATAGAGACAGGAAGTAAACAGAGCGTTACTGACAGACTGGGAAGAGAGGAGCCGCAACAATGGAGAATATGAGGAGAATAATCAACATTCAAGCTGGAAAACCTATTCTAGTAGAGACTGAAACACAATCAAGACTCAAAAAGGCATAATGTGGGCTCTTGAAGGTATACAGTGCAGTTATTTTTCTATGCAGTTATATAACCAAATTGCAAAATATATAGGCACCAAAATACCATGTTTTTTTTACTGTGCAAAAACATCTGGAAAGTTTTTTTGTTTTTACCATAAATTGAACAGGATATTTTCAACAGTGTGGGAACGTAATATTTACTTTAAAACTGAAAAACACCTGACAACTGTACCTGTGAGCCGCAGTTGAATACGTGACAGTGTTTGTCGGGCAGTTCCTTGAGCTTTGACTTGACAGCTGGGACCAATTTCTGCCCCTCTAACCCCCCCGTGCGAAACCCTAAAGCCCCTGATCTGTCCACGGCCCCGTTTCTTCCCCCGCCAAGGGTTTGAGCCGCAGGGAACCGCCAGAGAGCCCAACACTTCCAATTATATCTCTACCGCCTTTCCAATAAACACACACACACACACCAGCACACAGGTGCAGGAATGTACAGCACACACACACACACACATGCAATTACTTCCTCTTAGGGCCGTCACATCTGTGGAAAAATGCCACATGAAGCTGGGAATGTGTTTTACTGAGCAGTGGCACTAATGCAGGTGTGAGAGGATGACAGACAGAGAAAGAGGACACACTGCAGTCAAGTCATGGCATCTACAGAAAAAAGGTTGATTGGGGTTCTATATAGAACTCTAGGGTTCTTGATTCAATTTTAAAGAACCTTTATGCCAGAAAGGTTCAAAAGGGTTCTATATAGAACTCTAGGGTTCTTGACTCGGTTTTAAATAACCTTAATGCCAGAAAGGTTCAAAAGGGTTCTATATAGAACTCTATAGTTCTTGACTCGGTTTTAAATAACCTTTATGCCAGAAAGGTTCAAAAGGGTTCTATATAGAACTCTAGGGTTCTTGATTCAATTTTAAAGAATCTTAATGCCAGAAAGGTTCAATGGGGTTCTATATAGAACTCTAAGGTTCTTGACTCGGTTTTAAATAACCTTAATGCCAGAAAGGTTCAAAAGGGTTCTATATAGAACTCTAGGGTTCTTGACTCAGTTTTAAATAACCTTTATGCCAGAAAGGTTCAAAAGGGTTCTATATAGAACTCTAGGGTTCTTGATTCAATTTTAAAGAACCTTAATGCCAGAAAGGTTCAATGGGGTTCTATATAGAACTCTAGGGTTCTTGACTCAATTTTAAAGAACCTTTATGCCAGAAAGGTTCAATGGGGTTCTATATAGAACTCTAGGGTTCTTGACTCAATTTTAAAGAATCTTTATGCCAGAAAGGTTCAAAAGGGTCTCTATATAGAACTCTAGGGTTCTTGACTCAATTTTAAAGAACCTTAATGCCAGAAAGGTTCAAAAGGGTCTCTATATAGAACTCTAGGGTTCTTGACTCAATTTTAAAGAACCTTAATGCCAGAAAGGTTCAAAAGGGTCTCTATATAGAACTCTAGGGTTCTTGATTCAATTTTAAAGAACCTTAATGCCAGAAAGGTTCAATGGGGTTCTATATAGAACTCTAGGGTTCTTGACTCAATTTTAAAGAACCTTTATGCCAGAAAGGTTCAATGGGGTTCTATATAGAACTCTAGGGTTCTTGACTCAATTTTAAAGAATCTTTATGCCAGAAAGGTTCAAAAGGGTCTCTATATAGAACTCTAGGGTTCTTGACTTAATTTTAAAGAACACTTTATGCCACAAAGGTTCTATAAAAGGAGAAGTTTTATGGTTTTAGTAACCCAGTCCTATCAACCATAATATCCTATCACTGTGGCAAAGAGTTTGACATCAGGAACCACCACTCATATTTTGTATGAGTCTATACCGCTCTAGTTTCTATACCGCTATGATTCTGACTGTGCCTCATTTTTTCCAGAATGAATGCTAATCTATTAATGACTCAACAGGAGGCACAAACTCTTGACTAAACCAAGCTAGCCGACAGAAAAATCACCTTGAGAATTTGCTGCAGTCTGGGAAAGACTGAGCGGTTTCGGCGCGGGTCTGTCGGGACGTTTGGTGTCAGTTCAAGACCTGCGCGGAGCCCAGCGGGATGCTAATGACTTGCACCGGGTTCGCGTTTAGACGGTCCGTCTGCGGTTCCTGAGCGGAGCTGATTGTTTGGCTTTGTGGAGGGAAAACAGCAAGAGCAAAACTGAAGCTGGAAGGTCACTGGAAAAAAAGAGAAAGACACTGACTGTGAAAACAGCCACAGTTAATCAAATGGCATGTCCAAATATTTAGGGGCCGCAGAGTGACAGTGGGGCCCTTCAGAAAAAACACTGCATTTCTGAAATGCAAAAATATGGCTAATATTACAAACGCATGTTTGTATTTTTGATGCACAGCAATTGCAAATATGAAACATCAATATGTTGGCTTGACAAAAGAAACGTACAGAAATCATATTTAAAGGTATAGCGGAGGATCTTTCCAAATTTTAGATAAGACCCGCCCTCTCCACTTTTTTAAAAGTTTGATTGATTCACCAGAATGATTGACAATTAGGAGGACCAATAGTTTAGACTACCCACCAGGAAGTAAAACATCCTCTGCTATACCCAAGCGGGAAGGAAGTCGACCGGAAGTTGAAGCCGGCCGCGTGCCACCATCTTGTAGCAGAACTTCACCTGCTGTTAGCATCCCATTGACTCCCATTCATTTTGGCGTCACTTTGACAGCGAATAACTTTACATCTGAGGCGTTTGAAGACTCCATTTGTCCATTATTTATTTCTAAAGAAACACGACAATGTATAAAATGCTCCATTACCTTGTAGCTTACGTTATGGCCCAGTAAAAACAGTTTTTGTAAAAGTAGGCTAACGATTGCGTCATAACCACACGACTCTCTGTCGCACAGTAGAGAGATTACCGTATTGACGGGAGGAGAAGCTCGCGGGCAATCGGGGAGACGTGGAGGCAAAATGACAAAATAATTAATCAGAATACCTAGCAAAAGTTTCTCCTGCTCGTAGCTCATGGACAGCTCCTACTCACGGTCTCCGTCTCTGCAAGATTCGGAAGGGAATGATTCAGATTTCTCATGCCACAGCCACTAGAAGACAGACGGGTTGCTCACGTCACATCTACGTCGTCAAGCTCGGTTTGAGTCTGCGCGTCAGGAACGGAAGTCCTAAAAAATCGCTGAAAATGGGCTTCACTTGCCTCAATTGAGTTCCAATGAGATGACTCTGTCCATTTCTTATACTGTCTATGGCTATACCTTTAAGGTTATTCTTCAGAGAGTGACCGGACTTGCGGACAACATGAAAAAAAAACATGCCAGCGACATGCTAATTCATGGTAGCAATGTGTTAAATCATGTTAGCAACATGCTAATTCACGGTAGCAATATGTTAAAACATGTTGACAGCAAGCTAAATCATGTTAGCAGCATGCTAATTCATGGTAGCAATGTGTTAAAACATTTTGACAGCAAGCTAACTTATGTTAGCAACATGCTAATTCATAATAACAACGTGCTAAAACAATGCATGTTTTAGCATGTTGCTATCATAATTGAACATGTATTTACATGTTCAATTATGATAGCAACATGCTTATTCATACTAGCAATGTGACTAACATGCTAACAGCAAGCTAAATCATGCTAACAATATTCTTGATCATGTTAACAATGTTAAAATATGCTAGCAACATGCTAATTCATGCTAGCAGCACGTTAAATCATGCTAGCAATGTGCTAATTCAAGCTAGCAATGTGCTAAAACATGCTTAACAACATGAAAAATGCTAGGAAGCTTAATAAACTTTCAAACTCTCAGACAAGGGATTGTCAAGCCAACATAACAGTTTGTCCCGACAAACTTCTTTTTTACTGTCAAAAATAAAATGAAACGTTTAAATGTTATTCAAAGAAATTACACTTTCAAAAGTGCAGTTTATTTTTCGAATAAAATGCCAACGCACTTAAATAAAAAAATAAAAAAAGGTGTAAATACGGGTAAATTTTAATTTGTAAAAATATCTTACCATATGTTTTCTTTGCTCGTTTGTCATACGCAATGAACAAATATCAGTGTTTTTGGTAACATTACTCTTGCTTTGAGCTTTAAGCATTAAAAGCGTTTGGTAAATAAAGTTTTTGAAGAATAATGCAGATCAAAGCATCTTAAAGCACGAATCTTTCCACGAGTCCCCCAGCTGCTCAGTTCCAGTGCCCATGATTCACTGCTCAACACATCAAACCAAATGAGTCAGTTTCCCTCCATGATTCCCAGGTCTGTTCAGGAATAAAACTCTCTTTAAATCCCTGCAGGTTTTCACGATGGCACAGAGATCAAACGCTGAAGTTTGAGTGTGTGTGGCACCAATATCTCTCTCTCTACATGCATGCCCTTATGTCTCTGTCAGTGTCATCCTGCGAGCTGTCAATCATCACCGTGGCAACACAGGTGCACTGTCTCTCAGATCTATGCGGATCTGGCTTGTTTCCGCCACAGAACAAAAACTAAGAAGAAAAAACTGAAAATAAGGTGATTACAACTTTTTTTTCTCATAGTTGCGAGTTTATAGCTCGCGATTGCAAGTAAAAAACTTGAAATTGCAAGATTCCATCTCACACTTTTCTCATACAATTGTAAGATGAAGTTTGCAATTACCTTTTTTATTTGTACTGTTATTCTCACAAATCTGACTTTTTTTCTCACAGTTGAGAGTTTATATCTCGCGATTGCAAGTATTAAACCTCGTAATTGTAAGTTTACATCTCACACTTCTGGGTTTTTCCCCCCAGAATTATGAGAAAAAAGTCACAATTGTAAGATGAAGTTTGCAATTACTTTTCTTTTCTTTTTTTTTTTGTACTGTTATTCTTACAATTCTGACTTTTTTTCTCACAGTTTTTAGTTCATATTCTGAGAAAAAGCTTCCATTGATCTGCACTGGAGCAGCTGCAGGGAGTCAGATTCCCTCGTTCTTGCATTGGTTTAGAGTTTTTCTACACACACACACACACACACACACAGTAACCTGCTGTAGTAGAGACACATCTGTTTTGTTTAAAGACACTTTTTTCTCTCTTTGCGTCCAGAACGCGTTTGGCACTTTGCAGAGAATGAATGCAGCTGTAGGGGAAATACCAAAGCTCTCGTAAATGTTATTAAAACCATTAGCCCGCTCTCTTCAAACACACACACACACACACACACACACACACACACACACACACTGCACAGCTCTAAAATAGCTCTAATCAAAAGAGGATGTTAGTTTTGAACTAATAATCCAAAAGGTTAATTGAAAGCATCATGTGCATGTTTCAATTCTCTGGTGTTAAAATACAGACAAAGAAATGGGATTCCTGGACATGTGCTTGGACAGATCGAGCAAGACAGACTTAACGAACGAGTGCGAACGATCTTAACAAACGAGTGCGAGATCTGGTGTGTATAAATAGAGGTTTGGATCTGCTGGTTTCTCCACAACCGACGGCTCCTGCAACAGGCTGCCAGAGATTCAGGAGTGTGTTTGATTTGGACCAGAACACAGCTGACAGAAAACACTATTCCCATTCAGACTACTGTGAATCAAATCAAATAATCAAATCAAATTAATAAAATTATAAAATCAAATAAATTGACTGGAAAAATATATATATATATATTAAAAAAATATTAAAAAAGTATAAAATAATAATATATAAAATACTAAATAAATGAAACAAAAATTAAGAAAAAATAAAGTTAAATACATTAAAAGGAAATAAAAAAAGAAATAAAATAAAATAAAATAAAATATGAAAATAAATAAATTATCTGGAAATATGAAAAAACATTTCAAAACAAAAATTCAATATAAAATAAATGAAACCGTAACTGTAAAAATAAAGTAAAATATATTAAAATAATAAATAAAATAAAATAATAAATAAATGGAAATAAAATAAATGGAAATAACAAAAGAAAAAGAAAAGAAAATATTCAAATAAATAAATCCACTGGAAATAAAAAAATATAAAATAAAATAAATGAAACTAAAATAAAGTCAAATATATAAAAAAAATATATATTTCTTTAAATTTTCTTATAAAACACAGAAATATTATTTTGCTTTTGCATTTGCTTTCACACAGTAATTTTCTTAGGGGTAAAACATCGAAATATATGTCTTTAAAAGTGAAATAATATTTCACAATTGTTAAAAAAGGTCGAACTGAAGTTGTATGGGGGGAGGCGTCAAGTTATCATCATGTTTTTGGCCATTATGATCTAATAGATATGTGTGTAAACGCTACATGACACACATACAGTCTCAGAGACTTGGGTGAAAACATTGAGTAATACCATGTTATTCTTTGAAGCACCTTATAAATACCATGGTAGATGAATATGGTAATCATTCAGTACAATGGTACCATGGCATTAGCATCTGATGACAGGGCAAGGCCACTGTTCACATTTTTAAGGGGTAAAAAAAAAGTTTTCAAAAGTAAAATATATATAATATTGGATTAAAAATAAGAACATTGTAGTGTTAAATATCCCAGAAGAGCTTCAGTGTTATAAACACGATGCACTATGATCATAATACACAAACCCGCTATGTCCCAAATGATGGTGTCTCTCTCTCTCTCTCGTTGGAAACACAGTAAAGCAGGCCAAAGTTCAATGGGGTTGCTAAGCAACAGGCTTGTCAGTGCCTGGAGCTGATTGTCATGGCCTGCAGTGATGCCAGGCTGCCTCTCTGTGCCAACCAATGCCAACCGAGCCGCCATCTTTAACCACGTCACAGGGACGTCCTGATGGCTTTACTGGAAGTTACTGGAGACTGAGAGAGAGGGAGAGAGAGAGACGGCTACAGGGGCCCGGAAGGGACACGCGGTTGGTTCCTCTGCTCCGCCGCAGCGCTGGGACTCGGGGAACGACAGGAGGAGGAAGAGGAGGAGAGGAAACACTCATGACAAACGATGATGAGGTGACAGACTCACGCACACATCCGTCACGTGTGTCACACTGTCAACATGCGCATCTGTCCCGTTCCAAACACGAGACACTGAATCACACAGTTAGTTTCAAACAATAAAATCTATTCATTACCCTTTCTTGATATAACTGAAGAAAGTTTTTAGTTTAGTTCATTCAAAATAAATCAGATTAGTTGGGTCAACACAATTTAGCTGGTTTAGGTTCTCTTTGTTCACTCAATTATGTTTAACTTTATTACGTTTAACTTTATTACATCCGTCAAACTAAATGTTCTCATGTTGGTCCAACTAATTTACTGAGGTTTAATACATTTTCTTATGTTTCATTCATAATTATATGCAAATAATAAAAGACTGGTGTTAGTACTGACATTAGCATGGGGGGAAGTGATGTAATCCAGACTGGAATATTTTTAAAAAGTGAGTCAAACGATATCTCACATCACATCAGACAGCTTAAAAACCAGTCGCCATGGTTCAGGAAGATGGAATCGACTGAACCAATCAGCGGCCTTCTCCCGATTACATCATCAGTTCCAATTGCGACTGAGCTGTTGGATGACAGTGAAGATGTAGCCAACGATCCTCGAACCTCCACACGCGGTTCCTTCGTAAGAGTCTTCAAGCTCCTGGAATACTGCGGAAAATCAAAGAGGATCATCTGATTTTTGGCAGTGTGAAAGGTCACTGCAAATGACCATAGAAGCCCGTCTAAATCCAGACATAAACACACACAAACATTCATCACACACACAAATTCACACACTCAAAACCAAGCGATTTTGTTTACATTCCAGCATTCGTATTCCGTGCTGCGTGTGTGTGTGTGTGTGTGTGTGTGTGTGTGTGTGTGTGTGTGTGTGTGTGTGTGTGTGTGTGTGTGTGTGTGTGTGTGTGTGTGTGTGTGTGTGTGTGTGTGTGTGTTTCATGCAGGTGGATGTCTGAACGTACAAGAGAAGTTATTTTAGAGTGTCAGGTCGACCGCCCTCCTTAACACACACACACACACACACACAGTCCACAACTTAAAATTAACACTCACCAAGCACCAAACGTGATTAAAAAAATAGCTCTGGCAAGTAAATAATAGTTGTAAAATATGAAGTTAATTGCTATAGCTGTCTGGCAACTTAATACATGGAATATAATACATAGTTTAAATGGTTGATGTTAAATGAGTGGTTGTTATGGTCTTCCGGACAGTTACTAGGGTGTGTTGCTATTAAGTTGCTAAATGTTTGTGGTTTCAATGGCATTACAAGTGTCTTCTGACTGCTAGGCATTACTAGAGTGTTCTGAGTGGTTTCTATGCACTTCCTAGACAGTTGTTCTGGCTAATAACTAGGGTGTTGCTATGAGGTTACTAAGGTGTTCTGAATGGTTGCTCAGGGTTGTCAGGGTGTTACTAGGGTGCTGCTAAAGTGTTTTGAGTGGTTTCTACAGCATTCTGGGTTTTTTCTGGTGTTAGTTGGGTGTTCTGAGTGGTTGCTCAGGGTGTTACTAGGGTGTTGCTAGGAAGTTGCTAAAGTGTTTTGAGTGGTTGCTACAGGATTGCTGGATTTTCTGGGTAAGGCATTGCTAGGGTGTTCTAAATGGTCACTAGGCACTTACTAATTTGTCAGGGTGTGTTAGGTAGCTACTAGGGTGTTGTTAGGCAGTTGCTAATGTTTTATAAATTGTTTCTACAACATTACAAATGTCTTCTGGCTGTTTTTTTTCTAAGTAAGGCATACTAAGCGAAGCCAGGAGTCACTTACTAGAAAGAAGCCAGGTGTTACTGTGTAGTTACTAGGGTGTTGCAAATGTGTTTTGAGTGGTTGCTAAGTTTTATAGCTGTTGTTACAGCATTCTGGCTGTTTTTGTCTGGATAAGGTGTTACTAGGGTGTTCTGAGTGGTTGCTTAGGGTTGTCAGGGTGTTACTAGGGTGTTGCTATGAAGTTGCTAAAGTGTTTTGAGCTGTTGCTACAGCATTCTGGCTTTTTTTCTGGGTAAGGTGTTACTAGGGTGTTCTGAGTGGTTGCTTAGGGTTGTCAGGGTGTTACTAGGGTGTTGCTAAAGTGTTTTGAGTGGTTGCTACAGTATTCTGGGTTTTTTCTGGGTAAGGTGTTAGTAGGGTGTTCTGAGTGGTTGCTCAGGGTGTTACTAGGGTGTTGCTAGGAAGTTGCTAAAATGTTTTGAGAGGTTGCTACAGCATTGCAAGTGCCTTCTGGCTGGATATTCTGGGTAAGGCATTGCTAGGGTGTTCTAAATGGTTGCTAGGCACTTCCTAAACTGCCAGGATGTTCAAGGTAGTAACTAGGGTGTTGTTAGGCAGTTGCTAAAGTGTTTAGAGTGGTTTCTACAACATTACAAATGTCTTTCTAGATAAGGCATAACATTATAGGCCTATAGGCACTTACTACGGCATGACTAGGGTGTTTGAGTGATTGCTAGGCACTTACTAGACAGTAGGCAGGGTGTTCTGGTTAGTTACTAGGGTGTTGCTAGGCAGCTGTTTTGAGCAGTTGCTATAGCAGTGCAAGTGTCTTCTGGATGTTTTGTTCTGGGTAAAGCGTTACTATGGTGTTTTGAGTGGCTGGTAGGCAGTTGTTAAAATATCCTGAGTTGTTATTATGCAGGTGTTTTGCGTGGTTGCCAGGTAGCTGCCAGACAGACACACACATAGACGGATAGATAGAGTTTTGGACTCACTTTGTTACACACATACAGAGAGAGAGCTTGGTAACACCTGTGGCCACCATCAGACCTGACCCCAGCTGACCTCACGGGCCTCGGTGGGGTCATGAGGCCTCAGGGTTGTGTTTGTGTCCACCTCACCACACATGATCAGAGGGCACGCTCACACGCAACCTGGTGCCCAGATGGGTACTGTACGCCACCCCGAAACACACCGCTCACATATTTCCTGGAACACACACACACACAGGGACATCAAAACACACAAGTCTCCCACATTCTCCGGCTTTCAAGTCCACCGGCAGCGACTCAGATGGGCTTTGGTAGCAGGAGGTGGAGGATTGTGGGATTCTGCCATGTGTGTGTGTGTGTGTGTGTGTGTCCTGTTCAATCTCTGTTAATTAGTCATGTTTAGTAGCGGTAACCTTCCTCTAACATTCTCACAAGTCACTCATACAAATTACCTAAATTAGTCAAGTTCACATCTGATGTTTTGCTAATAAAAGTACCATGGTACTTAATACACTATACCAGTCAATCGTTTTGGATCGGTAAGATTTCGGTTAAGTCTCTTCTGCTCTCCAAGGCTGCATTTATTTGATAAAAAAAATAAAAATTAAAAATACTAATAATATTGTGAAGCATCAAATCATCATATTAGAGTGATTTGTGAAGGATCATGTGACACTGAAGACTGGAGTAATGATGCTGAAAATTCAGCTTTGATCACAGGAATAAATTACACTTAACTATATTCACATAGAAAACAGCTGATATACATTGTAATAATATTTCAAAATTTTTACAGTATTTCTGATCAAATAAATGCACTACTGGTGAGCAAAAGAGACTTCTTTTAAAACCATAAAGAATCTTACCGATCCAAAACTTTTGACTGGTATAGTGTATAATACACGTACATTTCAAAGCATATATATATATATATATATATAAGGCAGACTTGATGTCAAGTTTAGATTATCACTGTAACTTTTCCACTCATAAGTGCTACTTGCACGCATGATGTTTCTGTAGGAATGGACACCTGTGCTCGGGATCTGCGGATGAGCGGGAGGCGTGTGGACTCTTGATGGAAGATGTCTTTTGTGTCATGATATGAAGCACCAAATGAATGTCTGTCACCACCACCTTCTGCAGCTGGAGTGTGTGTGTGTGTGTGTGTGTGTTTGGGGGCCACATGGTGCAGGTTGTTCATGTTGAAGTGGAGGGCTAACAGTGCCCCCTGGGGATGAATAACACACTCTCTCTCTCGCTCTCTCTTCTCTCTCTCCGCAGTCGCACACCTGCACCGAGGGGGAGATCCATGAATATCTCATGCTTCATGTCAGTGGACTCCTGAAATGAGAAGAACTGCTTCATAATTAGCCTGTCAGTTTCCACCAGTTTGACCCATTCGATCATCTTTTGGCATGTTGGAATTATCGCGACTCGTGCAATTTGATCACACATGACGGCATGATTCTGAGAGACACAAACCAACTAAACATGATGCTGTCCTTCACTTTGCTTGCCATCATTCTGCTCTGTATATTATAAAGGTAAAAACGTGCAAAAAAAAAAAGAATTCATTAAATCCACTGAAGTGTGTGTGACCTCCAAAATGGTGTCGCTTCCTGTGGATGATGTCATGAAGGGATTTCACAAAAGGAGGGAAAAGTTATATTGATAAAAAAATATATATATATATATATTAATGAGATTCACTATTCTAGGGTTATTTTAGTGTCATTGAGATACTATTATACAGTAGTTGTTAATATTTTGAATTAATTTTGATATTTTCAGTAATTTTATTGCAAGCATTTATTTTTTTTAAATAGGGCTATAGTTTTATTAATTTTAGGGCTGTTGAATCGATTAATCGCATTTAACATACAAGTTTATAAATATAAAATACACATTATTCTTACAAACTTTCATAATCGTTTTGACCGCTAATTTTTATTTCACTTTTCATTTTAGTACATCAAGTTAAACTAAACTAAACGAAATGAGAAATGTTGCATCGGCAACTAGCTGAAATACGCATTTTTATTTCAGTTAAAGTTCATTTTATTTCAACTAACACATGTTTTTATGATCATTTTGGGTTCAGTCGACTATGATAGCCCTGCTAAATACTCAACGCATTAAACTGTGACATAAAACCCTTGAACTATTCAGCACAACCAAAGCAAACGAATACAAGTCTATCGTCTCAGTGGATTTCAATCGACACAGTGTGGATGCAGACCGACAGCCATAAAACACAACGCGACAAAGTCAGAAGGAACGAGAGAACGTGTGAACACGGGAAAGACGGAAACGGAAAGCAAACAGAGAAAGAAAAGGCCGTCTTCTCTTAAACAAATTCCACTGGCATCTTGTAGGTTTTTTATTGTGCGCGTTTGGCCCCGGGCCGCATCTGCGGGCCAGCTGTTAGCGGGAGAGACGGGCGAGAGACTCCACAACACAACAGCCAGCAGTAATTGCTAGTGCAGGATATTAAATGTAGTCGATGAAAATGTTTACTGGCGATGAATATGCATAACGATGAGAAGAAAATGGCAGCGGCAGATTAAAAAGAGAGGCAGCTTGTTTACAGGGGAGACGAAAGAGAAAATAGGCGAGAGTGTGTGTGTGTGTGTGTGTGTGTGTGTGTGTGTGTGTGTGTGTGTGTGTGTGTGTGTGTGTGTGTGTGTGTGTGTGTGTGTGTGTGTGTGTGTGTGGAATGTTGCTTGGCCCGTTGCCTGAAATAGGAGAGAGGAACCTTTGGGCAAGGCATTAGGGAGTAAAACAGATGGTTTGTGAACCTTTTATTAGGCAGAAAAAAAAGCATTAATCAAAGCGAGGCAGAAAATGGCAGCAGCTCTTTGTTGCAGCACAATTTTTTTTGCTGGATTTGTTGTTTTTTTGTTTTTAAAGGTGTTTCTGCGGCGTGTTTTTGTGTCGTGGTTTGTAGCGCCGACATACAAACATTAATGATGGACGGTTCGTGTAACACACGCGAGTCACTGCGGGTGAAATATCGTGTTAACGTCCACAATATACAGTACGAGTCTGTGATGTTGTGCAGTCACTCACAATTATTAAAGATGGAAATCATATCGGTTTGGAATATTGGAATATGAAAATGTTCACATCTAAATCCAACGTGTTTCATAATTTAACAAGGTTAAATAATTCTTAACTGTAATTGTATAATGTAATGGAGCTGA
>NC_138740.1:33537708-33577708 GCF_965113295.1 Leuciscus leuciscus | reverse complement strand
TATACAATAATCACGTGCACAGTGTGATATATTTCCTGCAGTTGTGTACTTACAATATCCCAAAAGTTCCCAAAGATTTTTAATTTCAGAGAAATTCCCAATTTTAAATAATGGCTCGTCCATGTTCACTTGTCGCCTGTTAATGACGTAATATCCGCGTTATCCCTGGTTTCCGCTCGTACAGCCGTAGTAACCATGGCAACAGACGTGGACAACCGCGTTACGTCTAGCGCACGCTTACGCTGTTGTGGTTTCGTTCAAACATTATGGATCATGGCAAGCAGACTTTGGGACAAAAGGAGAACTAAAACGAGGATCGATATGGGCGTGGCGTTTTCGAGATGCTGAGAGCTAGCATCCGCGGCTAACTTCCACTCGACAGAGACGCCGCTCTTGCATGTACTTTATTAGACAAGTGAGCAAATGTACATAAAACTAATCAGTGTTATACAGCTCAACATGATGAAATGTTAGAATATGGTCAGTGTGTTATTCTAATGTTGATCTCGCTCACTGCTAGTCTCATACAGACACACTAACACACAGAATAACATTATAACTTTAACACACTCAAATGCAGTTCAGTGTGATAGTGTAGAGCAAGTGAAACAGCGCTGCGTTCCCTCACAAGTTTCATTCGTCTGATAAACTGACCTGTGTGAGGATCATTCAGCACTTGCGTGTAAGTTAGTTCGGTAGAATGAAATGTCCTCATTCCTTTATATCCGCGGGACTCGCGTGTGGCGCTGAGATCTGTCTCTCATTAGCACTCGCACCCTGCTTCACACACCAGTCATGTTAAAAACATCAGTGTATTCACTCATACATAAACATTATTAGATCCATCGGCATGACGACAAGTTCCATAATTCTACTTATGCATCATCAACCGACGCCTTTGTTATTGTAAGAGGTTAGCGACCGCTAGCGGCGAAAACAATCTAATAATGTAGCTTTAATAAACTACATCAGATACAAATTTAGAATGGAAGAAAACATACATTTTCACATTAGATACATTTTCCCACATCACGTTACAACAAGCGGAGGAATCGTAATGCAAAGAAAAATGGCTCAATCAATGCTCACTGAATATATCACAGTTATAGTTATTGCAACATGCCGACATCAACAAACTTGAGCCTATGAGATTCTCTTTGATACCAACGCGCCACTATCCTCCTACAAGAGAAATCACACGATATCTATCCAGACCTATTTAAGCACATGATCGATGTGTCCCATCAAACGCAGCACAAACTCTCTGACCTCCACATTCATCTGAGAGTTGCAGAGGATTGCAGCATGAGGACGGGCTGTGTTTTCTGTTAGGATCAAACTGTTTCAGGTCGCTCTGTGTGTGTGTGTGTGTGTGTGTGTGTGTGTGTGTGTGTGTGTGTGTGTGTGTGTGTGTGTGTGTACATAAATGCTCAGCTTTCACATTGTTAGGGACATTTTAATGATGCATTTAATTACACAAGAAATTACGTTAACTAACAACACAGAACAATTTTCTTAATCTCTAACACTCTCGTTAGATAATGCATTGCTTAACGTGAACTAACCATGAGCAATACATTTTTACAGCATTTATTTGCAAATGTTAATCAAAATACAATTGTTAATTGTTCATGTTAGTTCACAGTGCATTTATTATTATTATTTAAAAACGTATTGGGAAAATAAATTAACATTAACGGAACAAATATTCACTATTAACGACAACTTTTGCCTCAATAAACTCCTAATTAGTGCTAATTAATAGTTAGTTAGGCTATTGTTCAGTTTAGGTATTGTAGGATTAAGGGATGTAGAATATGATCTTGCAGAATAAGGAATTAATATGTACTTTATAAGTGCTAATAAACAGACCATATCCTAGTAATATACATGATAATAAGCAAGTTAATAGTGAGAATTAGTCCTCAAACTAAAGTTTTACCCACATTAACTAAGTTTTGTATTTATAAATGCTGTAGAAGTTCTTGTTAACTACACTGTGAAAAAAAAGTTGCTGCTTAAATTTTTATTAACAATCAACTGGAATGTTTAAGTCATTTCAAGTTAAATTACATTAAGTTGAATCTTGTATAACATATAAAAAAGCTGAAAATTGCTTCACTTATTTTGATGTTGATGTTGTCATAACTTATTGATCATATCATTATTTACAGTGTAATGTGGTTAACTAATATTAACAAATGAAACGTTCTGCAAAGTTAAAAAACAAATCTGCTCCCTTAAAGGGACAGTTCACCCAAAAAGTGAAAAATCTGTCGTTTTTTCCGACTCTTGCTTTTTAATATCCCTGAATCCACCTAAACTAAGTCCAATTTATTTTCTTGTGCATGAGAGATGTGTGAAACAGCAGTAAAAACACGACAGATGAAGCCTTACAGACAAACAACACGTCCCCGTGAGCCTTCGAACCGCTCAGACGGCATTAATACACACGATAAGCTAATAACTCAATCCTCCGAACATGTCAGACACACGCAAACGCTTCCCGATCGTTATCGGCGAGAAGCGCACAGGGGAGAAAGAGAATTAAATAAGAGAAGTGGGGGTGATATCACACATCCAAACGTGTGTCATTGAAGCTGGTTTCCTGATAATCGCAGCGGTGCGCGTTTTGACAAGTCAAATGTGTTACATTTTACCCAGAGTGCAACGCTGCAGTCGGAGTGTGACAACTATGCAAATTACAATGGTTTGATCCAGCACACATTTCTCACTTCGACTAGACTCGCATTTAAAGCACAGGAAGAGATTTATGAATAAACCCACAGGAAATAAAAAGCACAACTTTTGTTTCTTTCTTATTATATATATATATATATATATATATATATATATATATATATATATATATATATATTGATGAATTAGGGAACTCCACTAGAGTTTCAGAAGTGAGTTTCTCAAACTGTGCTCACATTTCAAAGTCTGCAATCGAAAGTCAGATCTCAATATGAACTCAAAACTGATCAATTTACAGCTTTAAAGTGATTATTACTGGATGAAGATGACTACTGACTCATTCAAATCATTAAGGAATTTTAGGAGAAATGTTCAAGACAAAGTTAATACCTGTCCATTAAGGTGACCTGAGCTTTAAAAGAGCCTCATCTGATGAATTTCCCTGTGGCCTATCATGCTGCTGTAATACATACATATAATCAGGGTTTGAAATGAACTTTTTCACTCACCGGCCAATTTGGCAACTACATTTTTAAGTTACCGGCCATTCAGAACTACTTCTAGCCAAAGAAAAGAAGAAGAAGAAGAAGAAGAAGAAAGATATCAACCAGATTAATACGTCACAGCCATATACAGTCTATATATATATATAAAATTGTCATCATTGTCCTGTCATCCAGCATCTCCTCTTCCTCTTCCTCTTTCATCCTTTTCACCAAAAATGTGTTTTAGGTGGACAGATCAAAACAGTACAAAGAACATAAAAAAAAAATAGGATGTTGGAAAATAACTGTCTTTTCTGTTAATTAAACGCTTTTTAATCTTCGCTTTTCGTGTGTTCAAGTAAGCCAGATATGAACAGATTCTGCACAATAATCTGTATTTAATATATCATGATGACTCAGAAGTTTAGTATTTGCGCTTAATCTGCGCAGATTTGGTTTACACAAACTTCCCCAGCAAAGTGAGTAAACAGTAGGGATGGGACGATTACCGGTTTCACTATAAACCACGATAAAATTTACTGACGGTTAGTAATATCGTTTAAAATTTAATTATCATTAAAACCGTGTTTGATTATCGCGATTTTTAGATCCTGTCCAGCCAGCAACAGTCTGACGCAGGCGCAGTGCGCAATGTTGTTGTTTTTTTATTCAAGAAGGAATAGCGGAAGGCAGTGACAGCGCTCGGGAGATTTTTCAGCCTTTTAAGAGAACCAATTCTGAGGTGTGGTCATATTTTGGCTTTAGCAAAAGTCCTGAGGCAAACTTAATCGAGGATGGAAAACAATCGTTCAGACAAGATGATCACAACAATATTATCAAACTCTGTAAACAATAAATCAACTCTGATTTAATTTTCAATACAATTAAAAATGGAGACGCAAGACAGCAAGTTATTTGAATGAAACGAGCGAGCGCGTCCATTGTGATACATGGTGTAACGTCTGTCAGAGAGTTTGAAGTCTGCCCAGATGAAGAATACAAGACAGTGCAAATGAACTGGTAGTTCCACGAGACTTTTATGGATGTTTTCTCTCAGTTATAAGCACACTCTTCACATACATGTCGAAGAGCGAATGTTAAAAGGGAAAAGAAAACACTCTAAAACACGCTACAAATCAAAGTGGAAGTAAACACATTATAATAAAACAACGGTCAGCAGTAGAGCGGTCATCTTCTTCTTCCTCTTAGCGCGAGCAATCTCATTCTCACTGTGCGTGCGCGCTCACATAAAAACAGCACGCATACAATAACGTATGCCATAGAAGAAGTTATCTTAAAGGCACATCAACATTCATGTCATGAACACTACTTAACACTAGGTGGCCGTTAAAATGTATGTGCGCGGTGTTATAATGCGTTGCTATTGACGACCGTCATTATAAGGAAGGAAATGGCACAGAATAGAATCTTGCTTTAAAAAGAGCATAGAGCTGCTTGTTTTATTTGTTGTTTGTTGATTTTCAAATATAAAACTTGTTGAAATGCCTTCAGTGTGATCATCATCTCTTTTTGAACACTTTCATCTCGTTTTAACAAAACCGTGATAATATTGATAATCGCGATAATTTTGGTCACTATTATCGTGATATTAAATTTTCATACCGTCCCATCCCTAGTAAACATAATAAAGAACCCGTCTAATTGGCTGTTTGCAAAGACCCGCCCCCTTTAGTTACTGTTGCTATGTCCGACAAGCCACGCCACACGTTCTCACGCAGTGAAACACACATCGCGGAGCAGAGAGGACACTGACAACACACTGACACACAGGACAAACCAGCTTACTTTTGATATGAAAAAGTCTCAACTTTCAAATTTGGTCATTTTTTTACAAAATTTAAACAATAAATACCGTTTTGTGTCTCTTTAATGTGTCGTGACCGATCGCTGTAGAGCCTCTTAAAGCTGCTTGTGAACTGATCATCTCTTCCCTCTAGTTTATAGCATCAAATAAACATGAATGAACATCAGGAGGAATGTTGTTTTAACCGTGGAAAGACGTCAGTACACTCCGTCAAGTTCAAATCCTCCAACATTAATCTACTAACTCTCCTGACTGCTTCGTCGGACAAATATGGCGGATTCGGTGGGTGGCGGATTATGATTGGTCAGATGACCTGTCAATCAAACTCCCTGCGAAGGGTCAATTGGCTAGTGATTTGACAGCGTTATTATTCAGCTTTTGCAATTAGCTAAAATATTGAGTTTACATAATAAATAAAACCAAGAAATCACATGTCTTTTTAATGAACGTTGTGTAACTGAATAGACCAGTCTCAGAAGTCATCGATCGTCCAACCGTTATATTTTGGAAGCTCGTTGTTTCCGACCAGGAGAAAATAAAAATGTAATTGCGACTTTTTGCGAGATATATACATTTTCATATCTCACAATTCAGAACTATATGAGATAAAAAGTAGATTTTTTTTAAATTCTGTGGCAGAAACAAGCTTCCATAGCGTTCACACCAAAGGACAAAATCGTTCTGCTTATTATAACCTCGTGCTGCACTTTTATCATCTGTCACTTTAAATGCTTGAGCTCGTTAAAGCTGATGGATTCTGATTGGATACTTCATATCCTAAGTCATTTCACATCTCAAGTAAATGCAACTTGATTTAAAACAAGATTTAAAACAAGACTGAGTAAGAAAATCACATTTTGTAGAGAATAGAATCAAAGCAACTCATAAATTCTTAACATTAAAAACTTGTAATTTGACATTAATTTCATCTCATAATTATCAGCTTCTGAAATATTGCAATAAAAGAGCAACATCTGAGCATATTTCCTGTGGGATATCATGTGGTGAAACACAACAAGTGATTTTCTTCCTCAGTATTTTTGTCTTTTTTTTTCCCAGTACAAATATCTAAACATTCATAAATCAAGATACATTTATATGAGAAGCAAAATAACTGAAGATGAATCTCTTTTTTTTCCTCAAATTTCTCAAAATGAAGTGAGTTTATGCTTAAAACAAGACATTTCTAATTCACATGGAAAAACAATGTCTTTTGATATTTTGAGCAATATTCATATTTTAAGACATATAAAAGACACAGTCTTTTGATTAATTTTTCAACAAGGCTGAGTTTTAAAAAAAAACACACATTTTGCAATCAATATTTTATAACTTCAAAGCACCCTGTTAATTGTTAATATTAGAAACTTGTAATTTGCTTCTGAAATATTGCAATGGATAATGAAAACTTGGTAAAAACACACGTCCAATTCTCACTTTTAACCAGTTGTGTGCATATTACTAGGATATTGGCTGTTTATTAGTGCTTATAAAGCACATATTAATGCCTTATGACCATATTCCACATCCCTTAATACTACAATACCTAAAATTAACAACTCCCTTACTATTAATAAGCACTGATTAGGAGTTTATTAAGGCACATTAAGTCATAGTTAGTTAATAGTGAGAATTGACCGCAAACTCTGTAGACTAAAAGTCATTTAGCGAGATCCCGGTGGCTTTGACCTCCCCGTGACACCATCCCGTCCTTGTTTAGATGCAGTTTTCCAGCGTTTCCGTGTTATGAATCCGCATGTAAACACACAGGTGGAGCGCTTGGGCCGCACAGGGACATCTCAAACTTATAAACACAGAAGGAAATCTCAAATATTCAGACAAGAGAGGTTGTGTTGACCCAACTCACGAGTGCTCGTACACACACACACACACACATTGATGAGAGCGTCTCTGCATCGCGGACACACGCTTCACGCTGTAAAGGTGAGGCTCTTCATCAAAGCGAACGTCACCCCCACCCTCCGATTTTTGGAGCCCGTCCAGAAACGACAAAAACATCCGTCCGAGGAGTTTGTGGAATTACTGAATTAGCATCGCCTTCAAGTTTCTCCCCTTCCCCGAAACTCCCCCTCGCCGTCTGTCACACACACACACACACACACACACGGGATTATTATTCATTAGAGCGTGGCGCACAGAAAGACTGCTGACACCCGTTCTCTACCCACACTGCACTGGGTCACTGAGTGCCGTCCCCACGGTGAGCCGGTACAGGCCATCTGTTTATCAAACGCTGACATGTCACAGAGTTAACCAAACACTACTGACAGACCGAAACCACTGGAAGGAAACGAGGGATGAGAACAAACACACACCTGAGGACGACGGTTTTGCTCCTGCCTCAACTTATGCTTCATTCTTTCATAAATGAAAACTGGCTCACTAGTCTTCCTCAAGTACGAGTCTAGGCCTCGTTTACAGCTGGAAGGGTTCGTACAGACGCTGTAAAATTAAATTCCAGGAGTTTTCAAGGACTTCAATCAGAGATCTCACTTATCAAACAATATCTTTAATATCTTTCAAATTCTAAAAAAGGTACAAATAAACGAATCAAACAAAATGGTGCAAATAAAGTGCAGCGGATGCAGTGACTGTGGAAACTTTAACCATTGAAAGGAAACTATGACAAAGATATCGCTTTCCTTGTTCAAACTGATTTTTTCTCCCATGAATATATGATTGAGCTGAAGAATGAAAGCTGTATCATATACTTGGATATTTATGAGCAATATCACACTCATAGCCATGAGAAACGCCTCTATATCAATATCAGACGGACCACAGTGTTCATTTAGTGGGAAACTATTGTTTTATCAATCAAATTAAACACTAATTTCACATATATTGTCTTTCAATAATTCAAGCACTTTAATATATGTCTGTTTTCAAGGGTTTCCCAGGACTTACATTTCAAAAAGTCAAATTCAAGCACTTTAAGCACCTTGTACGAACCCTGTGAGACGCGTTCTGGTCGATCGGATCACAAGTAGACGAGGGAGACACATTCCCGTTCACACCTGCTGTTTTAATCCGTCTCTTTTGTCCACTTTCAACCACTTCTGTCCTGATTTCTTCGAGTGGAGGGTCTATGGGTGGGTAAATGTATGTGTTTTTTTCAGATCTTTCGATCTAATGGACAAAATAAGCTTGCGCTATTTGCATATAAAGTGCACGGAGACGACACAAAACCCCGGGCAGCAGCTTTAGTTTCACGCCGAACGCTGTGAGTGTGTGTTAGAAATCAGGAATGGAGAGAGAACATTGTGTTTTTGGTACATTTTCCTCTTCAAACCAAACTTGGGTCTTCTGCCGACAAAGTTTAAATCCCGTCAGGCTTGCACGCTTCCCATGTTTACGCATGAGGTCAGTAGACGGAGAGTAGACGGTCTTTAGTGGCTGTTTGAACATATTCGATCCCATGAGCATTTACACTACACTAAAGCAATCCCGTTAAATGCGTGTTCGACTCTGGAAGTGGTTGAAAGTGGACGAGCTTGAGACGTTTTAGACCCTGTTTACACCCGTGTTTAGCGTTGTCCACATGTGATCCGATCGACCAAAATGGATCTTAATACCAGGTGTAAACAGAGCCTTGGAGATCAGCTCAGATCGTTTGAGGAGTTCATATTGAGGTATTTGGTATCTTGGCAAATCGAAGCACACTTTGTTGAGATTTACATTTAATCATTTAAGCAGATGCATAAATACAAAAAATGTGCATAACATTTTTTTTGAGGCGGATACATTTTTATATGATAAGAAAACATGCACATAAACTAAGATGGACACGTTTAATGAATAAATTCCTCAATGCACAACAATAAACTCATGTGGCTTAAGCTAAAAATGCGGCTCAAATCTCAAATGTTGGTTTGGGTGTTTCTGAAAGTCAAAGTGTGTGATCAGAATGATTTGCTTTAATTCCCTCCAGAAGCGTCTCACACGAGTGTGTTCACGAACACCAGCATCCGAACGCTAGAGAACATGACAGCGTTTACTGTGTTTCGTCTGACGCTCTGAGACACACTCGTTTATGATGGAGGGAAAAACAGACGATTGAAGAAACTTACAGTTTATTACCGATATTTTGTGCCAATTTCCCATGAAGTGACGATTTTGTTCTCTTGAACACATGGGATGGAAACGCTGCTTTTTTCGCAAATGTTTTACACCATATACCAATTTCGTAACTTTGGATGGAAACATAGCTATTTTGAACTGTTCTCACTTTTAAATCTAAAACAACAATGCATGAAAACACCATTTTCCTCGTCAGTAATACTATGAAGGTTTAAACCTCCTGAATTGAAGTTATTCATGCACTTTCACACAGAATTTCTCATTTATTTACCTGGAATCATCAATAGCAGAAACCTTCAGCGGTGCTTGACATCTCGCCATTGGACTTCATCAGGGCCAAACCTTCAGCGGTTCACGTCATTGATGTTGTTGTCAAAGCTCAGCAAGTCTTTACCCGCCGGATCATGGCCTGTAAGTAAACAAAAGGAGCGTGTGAAGTTCCTCAATGCGAGCAAAAACAGCCACTTAAACTCTGAACTTTGAGCCAAACAAGCGCTGTTGAGCTGACAAAAGTGCATGTATAAACTGGACTTGACCTTTGACCCTAAATTCAACAGTCTATGTGTGTACAAATGTTTGAATGTGTTTCATTCAGGCCCATGATGTGTGTTAGTATTTAGCTTGTACACTGTAAAAAAATAAATAAAGAAAAGTGTTTGAGTTGCTGCCTATTTAGTGCACTTTTCCAGTGTCTGCTTTCCGTTCGGTCAGTGCTATCACTCTGATCCCTCCTCCTAATTGATTGTCAATTAATTGCTGCTAACACCGTCAGTAATAACGCTAATGGAGGGATCGCGCTCCGCCATGCGAGTCTCGCAGAGGAATTAGCGCGGTAATCTAATCTGGGAATGGAGCATGACAAACGTGTCATTAATGCGGTCTCTCCTGAGACGTGAGAACAGTGAGCAAATGACTGCGTTCAAGCAGCGATCACACCTGACACGCCATCGCTCACTTGCTCTCACCTGCCCGTTCACACCTGGATCCAAAGCGGCCCGGTGCTGAAGCCAGAAGCACCTAGAGGAGAGTCAATTAGAATATTTATTTCAGAATAATGATCTCATACCAGCAGCGCCTCGTTTTATCAAGCCTTACTTCTTAGCAAGTTTTCGACGCCATTTCTGGTGTTAAAACTGCAACATGAGAACAGCAGAAGATGAAGAGTGTCGTTCTCGGGGTGTACATGATACGATGCTGTTGAAGAGTCTCTTCTGCTCACTAGGGCTGCATTTATTTGATGTAAAATAGAGTAACATTTTTAATTATTATTATCATCTTTTAACAGAACTGTTTTCTATGTGAATATATAGTAACGTGTAATTTATTCCTGTGATCAAAGCTGAATTTTCAGCATCATTACTCCAGTCTTCAGTGTCACATGATCCTTCACAAATCATTCTGATATGATGATTTGAGGATCAAGAAACATTTATGATTATTATCAATATTGAAAACAGTTGTGGAAAACATACTTTTTTTATGGTTCTTCAATATAAATCTTTGTAACATTATACAGATCCTTTCCAAAAAATTTGAATATCATGGAAAAGTTTATTTATTTCCATAATTCCATTCAAAACGTTAAACTTCCATAGATTATAGATTCAGGGCCCACAACGTAAACGATTTCAAGTATTTATTTGGTTGTTTATTTGTACATAATTTGGGCTTCCAGCTCAAATCCCACGAAAACAGGATTTCAAAAAATTTGAATATTACATGAAATCATACAGTAATTACACAGTGATACCATGGCCATTGAACCGGGTTTTGGTTATTTTGGCAGTGTGGGCAGGTGCAAATCCTGCTGAAAAATGAAGTCAGCCTCTCCATAAAGCTTGTCTGCTGAAGGAAGCATGAAGTGCTCTGGAAATGTCCTGGTAGACGGCTGCGTTGACTCTGGATTTAATAAAGCACAGTGGACCAAAGTCCTCTTTTCTGATGAGAGCAAATTTTGCATCTAATTTGGAAACCAAGGTCCCAGAGTCTGGAGGAAGAATGGAGAGGCACACAATCCAAGATGCTTGAAGTCCAGTGTGAAGTTTCCACAGTCTGTGTTGGTTTGGGGAGCCATGTCATCGGCTGGTGTTGGTCCACTGTGCTGTCCACTCAACGCAGACGTCTACCAGGACATTTCCAGAGCACTTCATGCTTCCTTCAGCAGACAAGCTTTATGAAGATGCTGACTTCATTTTCCAGCAGGATTTGCACCTGCCCACACTGCCAAAATAACCAAAACCTGGTTCAATGACCATGGTATTACTGTGTTATTACTGTGTGATTTCATGTAATATTCAAATTTTTTGAAATCCTGTTTTCGTGGGTTTTAAGAGCTGGAAGCCCAGATTATGTACAAATAAACAACTAAATACTTGAAATCGTTTAAGTTGTGGGCCCTGAATCTATAATCTATGGAAGTTTAACGTTTTGAATGGAATTATGGAAATAAATACATTTTTCCATGATATTCAAATTTTTTGGAAAGGGTCTGTGTCTTTTTTTTTTTTTTTTTTAAACGTTTGAATGGTAGTGTATGCGATTTCCACACAAATATGAAGCAGCACAACTGATTTCAACATTGATAATAATCATAAATGTTTCTTGAGCATCAAATCATCATATTAGAGTGATTTGTGAAGGATCATGTGACACTGAAGACTGGAGTAATGATGCTGAAAATTCAGCTTTGATCACAGGAATAAATTACACTTTACTATATATTCACATGGAAAACCTCTGTTTTAAATTGTAATAATATTTCACATTTTACTGTATTTTTCATCAAATAAATGCAGCCTCGGTGAGCAGAGGAGACTCTTTCAAAAACATTACAAAATTGTATTATTCCTTTTGGCCACTAGTGTATAAACACTGTCTCCTATCCCAGTCATCCCAGGGATCATCAGTTTGTCCAGACAATGGAAGATGAAGGGCTGCTGGAGTGTTTGGGAATATTAATATAATGTTATTATATTACTGTTTGATACAGTAGGTAATATTTTTCACAGCATTTTCCAGGATTTTTGGCCTTCACGAGCCAGAATACAGGCGTCAATAACCAGAAAAACCTTCTGAACTAAAACACTGGAGAGAAAAAAATCCATTCATACAGTGTCAGAAGTGTTTTGACAGATGAAACATACAAACCAAAAAACACAATTATGACAAGGTTTGTCTGTGCTCTTCAAGAAGTCTCAGGTGTTTTTACTTTATTAAAAGAGTGTATTTGATTTTACAAAAAAAAAAACCCTGTGGGCCAGAGACATGGAGGGGGTAAAACACTCCCGGGGCCCATGCCGCCGGGGTCAGGGTAATAATCGCTCTCTCCCTGATGGAAATACATGTTCTTTATTTCTAATACTTTAATGAATTTTTAATCATGTAATTTGTAATTAAATTACCAGGGATAAGCGAGCAGCGGAGCCAGTGAGACAGAAAGAGAGAGATTACTGGACGTGAGATTATGTTGCAAGCTGTAAAATAACCCCGTTTAGGACAGAAGAGTGAGAGATTAACAATCTTCTTATTTAATGATGACATTGAAAAGGCCTGTTCCACAAACGGACAGTCAGAGACGGTATTAATGGATAATCTGCTGAAGACTGGATTAACTGGTCTAGCTAAAACTCTGTGTAATGAACTACTTTAAAAGCCAAATATTTGATATATTATTTAAGCGTGTGGGTTTATACTTTGAGGCATTTAAAATGAACTAAATCTGGCAAAACCTCTGGCTGGTTGGTGTGTGAGTTGGTGGGTGTGCTGGTGAGTTCATTGGTTGATTGATTGGTGAGTGTGTTGGTGGGTGTGCTGGTGAGTTGGTTGGTTGGAGGGTGGGTTGGTTGGTTGATTGATTGATTGGTGAGTGTGTTGGTGGGTGTGCTGGTGAGTTTGTTGGTTGATTGATTGGTGAGTGTGTTGGTGGGTGTGCTGGTGAGTTTGTTGGTTGATTGATTGGTGAGTGTGTTGGTGGGTGTGCTGGTGAGTTTGTTGGTTGGAGGGTGGGTTGGTTGGTTGATTGATTGATTGGTGAATGTGTTGGTGAGTTGGTTGGCTGGTTGATTGGCTGGTGAGTGTGCTGGTGGGTGTGCTGGTGAGTTTGTTGGTTGGAGGGTGGGTTGGTTGGTTGATTGATTGATTGATTGGTGAATGTGTTGGTGGGTGTGCTGGTGAGTTTGTTGGTTGGAGGGTGAGTTTGTTGGTTGGAGGGTGGGTTGGTTGGTTGATTGATTGATTGGTGAATGTGTTGGTGAGTTGGTTGGTTGGTTGATTGGCTGGTGAGTGTGCTGGTGGGTGTGCTGGTGAGTTGATTGGTGAGTGGGTTAGTGGGTTGGTTGGTTGGTTGGTTGGTTGGTGGGTTGGTGGGTGTGCTGGTGAGTTGGTTGGTGAGTGTATTGGTGGGTGTGCTGGTGAGTTGGTTGGTCGGTGGGTGAGTTGGTTGGTTGGTTGGTTGATTGGCTGGTGAGTGTGCTGGTGGGTGTGCTGGTGAGTTGGTTGGTTGGTGGGTGTGCTGGTGAGTTGGTTGGTGTGTGTGCTGGTGAGTTGGTTGGTTGGTGGGTGTGCTGGTGAGTTGGTTGGTGGGTGTGCTGGTGAGTGTGCTGGTGGGTGTGCTGGTGAGTTGATTGGTGAGTGGGTTGGTTGGTTGGTTGGTTGGTGGGTGTGCTGGTGAGTTGGTTGGTTGGTGGGTGTGCTGGTGAGTTGATTGGTGAGTGGGTTGGTTGGTTGGTGGGTGTGCTGGTGAGTTGGTTGGTGAGTGGGTTGGTTGGACGGTGGGTGGGTTGGTTGGTTGGTGAGTGTGCTTGTGAGTTGGTTGGTTGGTGGGTGTGCTGGTGAGTTGGTTGGTTGGTGGGTGTGCTGGTGAGTTGGTTGGTTGGTGAGTGTGATGGTGAGTTGGTTGGTGAGTTGGTTGGTGGGTTGGTTGGTTGGTGAGTGTGCTGGTGAGTTGGTTGGTGAGTTGGTTGGTTGGTGAGTGTGCTGGTGAGTTGGTTGGTGGGTTGGTTGGTTGGTGAGTGTGCTGGTGAGTTGGTTGGTTGGTGGGTGTGATGGTGAGTTGGTTGGTGAGTTGGTTGGTGAGTTGGTTGGTGGGTTGGTTGGTGGGTTGGTTGGTTGGTGAGTGTGCTGGTGAGTTGGTTGGTGAGTTGGTTGGTTGGTGAGTGTGCTGGTGAGTTGGTTGGTTGGTGGGTGTGCTGGTGAGTTGGTTGGTTGGTGAGTGTGATGGTGAGTTGGTTGGTGGGTTGGTGAGTGTGCTGGTGAGTTGGTTGGTGAGTTGGTTGGTTGGTGAGTGTGCTGGTGAGTTGGTTGGTGGGTTGGTTGGTTGGTGAGTGTGCTGGTGAGTTGGTTGGTGAGTTGGTTGGTGAGTGTGCTGGTGAGTTGGTTGGTGAGTTGGTTGGTGAGTGTGCTGGTGAGTTGGTTGGTTGGTTGGAGGATGGGTTTATGTGTTGGTTGGTGGTTGTGCTTATTCAGCAAGGACACATTCAATTGATCAAAAGTGACAGTAAATAGATTTATAATGTTACGAAAGATTCTATTTGTTCTTTTGAACTTTCTATTCATCAAAGAATCCTGAAATAAATGTATCACGGTATAAAGATTTGAATAAATGTATCAAATCTAATCGTCCTCATACTTTTGAATGGTAATGTATGTCTGAATTTGATTTACTGATGGTGTCATGAATTGCATTTTAATAGTATTTAACGTGTGACCCCACAGATCTGTGACAGAACAGCATTACTGTGACCATGATGAGGCCCAATTCCCTGCCTGACCTCTGCCCTTCCCAGATTGGGTTAGGTCATTTCCAAAATCCCAAACTCTCTGGAGAAAAACACATCAATATAACCTCTATTTTACACACATTATTCAGAACCAAAGAATCAAAATTACTTATTCATTCAAAAAGAAAGATTGATAAAAGCATAAAGGCTTATGTTCAGTGTGCTTGTGTGTGTGTGTGTGTGTGTGTGTGTGTGTGTGTGTGTGTGTGTGTGTGTGTGTGTGTGTGTGTGTGTGTGTGTGTGTGTGTGTGTGTGTGTGTGTGTGTGTGTGTGTGTGTGTGTGTGTGTGTGTGTGTGTGTGTGTGTGTGTGTGTGTGTGTGTGTGTGTGTGTGTGTGTGTGTGTGTGTGTGTGTGTGTGTGTGTGTGTGTGTGTTGTGTGGATTTTCCGCATGTTCCCAGAAAGTTTGAGGGTATATGTGCATGCTGATCCGAGAGGCCTCATTAATGTTCTGCTGTCCGCTCGAGTCTCTGCCAGATGAAATTAAGGTCCAATTATTGATAAATGAAGAGTACTTTTCGCGGAAGCCGTGCCTGAAGATACACGCTGCATCTGTCACATGGCAACACACACACACACACACACACACATACACACTGCTCACTCAAGTGTGACATCGCATCCTGTGCATTCATCATGCATCTGTAGGAGATCAGTGTGTGAGTGTGGAGTTATTCTAGTCTGTGTGCAATATCTGGTCAGAAATATCCACATCTGTCTGTCTGCTCAGTGAAAACTGATGATTGGCAGGTGAAAACGGTGCTTCATGTGGTCACTTATAAAGTAAGTAGGTTTATTAAAAGTCATCACATTACTTAAAGGAATGGTTCACCCATAAATGAAAATCCTGTCATGATCTACTCACCCTCACATTGTTCCAAACCTGTTTGACTTGAGTTCTTCTGTGGAACACAAAAATAGAGATGTTTAACAATGTTCACACTGCTGTATTATATTAAACAAATGCAGATGGTGAAAAAGAACAACAAAAAACCCACCAAAAACTAAATATCATAAAAAAAAAGTATCATGATGCTTTATGTGAGGAATAGACTCGTATTTAAAGTAGGAATGAAACATAATTAGCAACTTACTTTTTTGTAGTAATTTCTGAGTTTAATAGTTTATTGAGCAAGAAAAAAATTAATTTAAAGAAATTACAATGAAACAAACAAAATATGCATGGAAAAATTTATTGTTTAAAGATAAAAAATAAATAAATGCATGCACAAATGAGTTTTGTTGTTTCAAAAATAAAAATGCATTGCATGATCAAATAAATTTTGTTGTTTTAAAGAAAAAGCACAATGCACAAATGATTTTTTAAATGCATGAAGACTACTAAAATGCATTAAGAAAATAAATGAGGTCAATTTTGATTCCATGCTAGTCAGCTTCTCCTCCGCCATAACTTTCAAATCTTTGAAGTAGCAGTTATGCTTTTGTATTTACAGGTAACAGCTGCACAGATCCACTCTGAGTGACACCGACACATCCCAAAATATCTCCCATAAGAACTACTGTACCCACAATGCCTTGCAAAGCCCTAACACCTAACCTGCCCTTTAATCCAGAACGCTGAGAGCGAAACACCTGTCAGCGGCCGGGGTGATGTGCGCTCACACCCTGATCAGCGTGTTAATTGAATGTCAGAGGAAGGTGATGTCAGGGCAGAAGGGCTCTGGGGCTACACCAAACAAAGCTCAACTAACAATTTTTTTACGATTTTACAAGCGTAGGCAACAGTAAAAGCTAATAAGAGCAGTATCTATTGCTCTTTTGCCTAACTTAACAGTAAATACTCACTAAATACAAAAATTCACTAAATACAATTAATAAAATGATAGATTCCAGCAGCATTTAATGCAATATTTAGCTATTTCCATTGATTGATCAATTATTTTTGAATTGCTTGGCTCATATGAATGGCCTGAATGAACTAAAACAATGATTGATTGCATTCACTTGGCTGTGATGCAAGAAAGTATTAATATGCAAACATGATTGCATTGTGAATTCCTGTCTGATACATTTCAGAACATGACAGCAATGCACAAAATTGAGCTCAAATTGTTTGCATTAATGTACTTGCATGATTTTTTTTTTGCTGCATGTGCAATAAAATGCAACTTAAAAATGGTGATGCTATATTTTTTTCATGCAAAAAAATAAATAAAGTAAGTTTGTTACGGTAAAAGCTTGTAGATGATCTATTGAAAAATATAGTAAAGTTAGTAGTGTGGCTATATTTAGTTATTTAATTCAGTGATATGAAAAAAACATACTAACACACACATGCGTTCCTAATGAAACACTATCCTGAGCCAGTTTGTATCAGTTCATAAATGACAGGTGGTATTTTAGCTGAAGATATCACATCATGGGAGAACTAGAACGGACTCTGTCGGACTCAAATTGTAATTTGTGTGCCCTGGATGAGCCGTTATCAGAGGTGGGAAAGTGATATGGATACGCTGTCAGACACCAGAGCGTGTTCAACGATAAAAGCTTCAAACTGTCTCTGTAATCCAGCTAGCTCTGGAACTCAGCAGAAAGACACTGAATGTGTTAATGCCAGTTAGAGGACAATTATTCTGTCTTTTGATGTCTGTTCACTTTATGGGCCTTCCTTATTTTGAAGTTAAATATAAGACAACCCAGTTAAAGTGGACCTGTTATTCTTTTTACACGTTCATCTTTCTTTAGTGTGTTTAATGTTGCGGTTTGAGCATGAAAAATCTCTGCAAAGTCATAAAGTTCTTCTGTATATCAGAGTCAGTGTTTCTGAACTCCTGAAACGCCTCCATTGTAGTCTTGAGTTTCTTCCGGGAACGAACACGTCACAATATTCCTCATTATAATAATTAATACGCAGAATAAAGGGGCGGGGCCTGGTTGAGTTAGTTAGTAGTGTGTTAAACTGGTGGTTATGGGAAGGGGCGGGACATTGGAAAAACACACTCGAAGCGCTCGACCAATCACAACACACTGCTCCAGCCGACCAATAAGAGCACAGTGTGCTTTTCAGAAGGAGGGGCTTCATAGAGACAGGAAGTGAACAGAGCGTTACTGACAGACTGGGAAGAGAGGAGCCGCACCAATGGAGAATATGAGGAAAATAATCAACATTCAAGCTGGAAAATCTCATAGTATATACATAGAATTGACAGGAATTATAAGTTCAACTTATCAAAATAAAGAAAACAATGCAAAAGAATCAAGCTAAACTGAAAAGGCTTTGTGTAATTTAGATACTCAGTGTATGAAGGTGGAAAGGGTCTCACCAGGTTTCTAATAATAACCACACAGCGATACAAATCTCAAGATAAATTAATAGACTATAATATTATAGTTCGCATTAATAATCATTTGGATGGTGTGGATGGGCACACCGAGGCTGTTTCCTGTAAATCGCTGGGTAATTATGTCTGCGAGGGAAAAGCTTGTTATCTACCCTCAGAGCCGGTGGCTAGTGCTTTGAAATATAGGCCTGCCATAAGCAAGCGTCACCAAAGCGCTACTATTAGTCCTGATAAAAGAGCCAGTGTAATCGCTTCTGTTTACAGTCGTGCATCTGACTCACGCCTGCTGATCTGGGTTCAGTTTAATTAGACCAAACGAGTTCTGAGGAATTTGAGAAATAAATGTTTTTAATGCTGGAATCAATCAATAATGCGATGATCCAGGCTATGGTTTTTATCCACCCGTTTTTATGTGCATTTTGGGAATGCTGGATGCGCATAAATCCCCCAAAACACACATATACATATAAAAAAAAACGTATAAAGGAAAACATGCACATAAACTATGACTGAAATACTTTTAATGAATAAATCCCTCGATGAGCAACAAGAAGCTCCTGTGACTTTGCCTCAGCAGAGGCTGTGATTGGATAACTGGAGTAACCAGCGGACCAATCACATCGCAGCATCTCAAATGTTGGTTTGGTGTTTCTGAAAGTCAAAGTGTGTGATCAGAATGATTTGCTTTAATTCCCTCCAGAAGCGTCTCACACGAGTGTGTTCACGAACACCAGCATCCGAACGCTAGAGAACATGACAGCGTTTACTGTGTTTCGTCTGACGCTCTGAGACACACTCGTTTATGATGGAGGGAAAAACAGACGATTGAAGAAACTTACAGTTTATTACTCATATTTTGCACCAATATCTCTTGAACACATGGGATGGAAACAATGCTTTATTCGCAAATGTTTTACGCCATATTTCAATTTTGCGCACAAGTGGATGGAAGATGGAAGGAGAGGTAATGATGCAAACTTTATGAGCAATGATGATCAAAACAAACAAATCTTCCACTAATTAAAACAGTTCTTTAGCCAAACCGTCGGTTGATTACAATTGCCACATTAAAGTCACGATGAAACGGGTTTATGCTCATTTTCAGTTTCGCTTTGGCCATCTAAAGACATATATTCCTCTCTCCATTAGTCTTTTAAAAGTCATACAGTTTATGGCGATGACTTAACTATACAATCAGTTTTTTAATGTGAGCTGTTAATTTTCCAGGACAAGTGAGAATCTTTTGAGTTTTAATGGATAAAAGAAAAAAATGTAGGGCGGGGCTTGGTGCTGATTGGATGATGAGATGTGGGCGTGGCTCTCAAAAGTGTATGCAGATAAAGGGGAGGAGTTTAAACACATGGAGAAGTCCTGTATATGTCAGATCCAGTAATGACATTTTGACTAAATATGATGAGGTAAAAAAAAAAAAAATTCACAATCAGATTTATAATATGCATTAAATTTATCCGATGGTTATATCACACAGATGTGAGCATTTCGGCTTCAAACGTGGCTCATCCAATCAGATTTAATTCGGTTCTGCATTCGCATTCTTGCACAATATTGAATAATAAAATTGAATATTTGGTTAGAGAGAGTTTCGAGTCCTATGGAGGTTAAATGTGAGGTGGGAATATTTCACACACAGGGATCAGGAATGCTGGGATAGATCCTGTATGTTAGTGTGACATTGGCCAGGAAAATCCCTGAGCATTCTGACGATCAGAACAAGACGAACCGAGCGTTAATTAATCTCTGGATTATTCTGAAGCTGCACAGCAACAACCCTCATAAATCAGGAATTATTTTGCTGTCGCGCGGAGCTGCGGAGAGAGAGCCGTGCAGGTGTGTGTGTGTGTGTGTGTGTGTGTGTGTGTGTGAAAATGATGTATCGTGAAACACACTCAACTGTGATCCGACCATGTAACAAACATCAATCAAACTACATGTTCATTTCCACCTTCTTTATCAAAAACAAAGATGAGTTACTGCTTTCAGAGGAAAGGGAACAGAAATCTCTGAGCACAGGGAAAAAGTTTGCAGCCATTCTTCACATAAAACTTTTAAGGTACAGAAATTTTAAGGTCAACACAAATGCAAGCGCTCTCTCTCTGTCTCTCTCTCTCTCTCTCTCTCTCTCTCATGTGAAACTGTAGACACAAGAAACACTATAAAATAACAATTAAATAGCCTTCCATATTTAGTTTCTGAATAAATGGACAGTTTTTCATGTTAGACGTCATGACAAATGAGGCGAAATCCACCTCATGTTCTTGTAACTGAGATAAAAGAAACCTAATTAAGGCGAGACACGGCAGGCAAAAACATCGGGGTTTTTTTTACTGGTCAATTTTGAGATTTTGGGATATTTGTATTCAATAACATGTCTTCTTTCAGACTTGTGGTGAAAAAAAGTCCGAAATACACATTTAGGTCTTTATTTTACTACACTTTGTCTGATTCCGTCTGTAGATTTCTCCTAAATTCAACAAAAGTTGGCGTTCTTAATCGACACGCTGCTCCGCGATCTCTGTCTGCTCCCTGTCATCACACGCACGTCTGGATAGCTCTCTCTCTCCTGTACAATGCTGTCGGATCCAAATATGGTAATTTCCTTTTTATCAGCAACCAATCGTGAAAGTAAAAGGATGATAAATCTTTAAAGCCCGTTTTCTCAAAATGACTTTTCTCTCATTCTCCAAGTCTGAAATCTCCACTTCAGTCGCACCGATATACACCAAACATTCCAGTCTTGTACCTAGTTATATTATGAAGACATTTACAGAGGGATTTGTAAATATATTATTCCTAGCCTGATTTATATAACATTTTATTCCAAAAAACTCATTTTTTTTAAGGCTATTGACAGTATATTCTGATTTACAGGATAACAAAAGTAGATATCCATAAATCCCTCTGTAATTTTTTCCCCATCTAATATGTGAACACAATGAAAAAATAATTTTTAACCTGGCTTTATCCAATACTCAGATTTCGTTTTTTTTTATATATGCAAAATAGCACATATTTAATTAGATATTGCCTAATTTGCATATTTAAACATTAAATTATAGAAAACTTGTAATACATTTTTTTCTCATCTTAATGTAGGTAATTAACTGGGAAAGTTTCATGGTGATATCTGCTAGTTAAAATTTTTACCCTATTCACCTGTAGTGTCTCGCCTTAATATGACTAATATCTTAAATTTGTAAAAATATTTTAGCAGTATATTAAGACAAGAAAAATGGGCTTCATAACAGGATTTACCCATATATATTTATCAGTATATTAAAACAAGAAAATTTACTTCATAACAGAATTGATCCGTATAATTTGTAGATAAAAAATGTTTATAATATTTTGATCGTTTATTAAGACAGGAATGATCATATATATAACCAGTATATTAAAACAATAAAATGTTTTTAATATTTTACCAAAAGCCTACATTAGGAAATGTAATTCATAACAGAACTGATACATAAATATTGTAAAAAATTATATTTTATATTAAGACAAGAAAATGTACTTCATAACAGGATTGACCCATATATTTTGTTTAAAAAAAAAAGAAATTTGATTTGAATTTTGAGACAAGAAATGTACTTCAAACCAAAAATGATCAATATATTTAGTAAAAAATTATTTTATATTTTACCATTAATTTTTATGAAGAAACAAAATGTATGCCATAACAGGACTGATCAATATTCTTTGTAAAAAAAAAAAAATTTGTTAAATATTTTGCCAGTATATTAACACAAGGAAATGTACTTCATAACAGAACTGGACTGTGTATTCTTTTACTTCGAGTATAGTTGCTTGCTTAGATATAAACTAATGATAAAACCAACTCTTGAATGCATTTATTTGTGTATTTCAGATGATTTCGGGTGTCGGTTTGGATGCAGCAGCTGTAGATCATAAACAGACTTTCTGCAGTTGTTTTGCACAGAAGTAACTCCCCGGTCATCTTGAGCGAGAGAGCCGTCACGTGTCTGATTAATATTCAGTCAGGGCAGGAGTTTGTGTGAAGAGGCACTTGTGGCGTGTTGTGTGGCACGCGTGCATCTGCACACGGTCAAGAGCTCTTCTCGACTTCCCTTATTAGTGCGCTGCTTTGTAGTGCGCACTGCTTCACACACACGCCATTACGAGCTGTCTTTGATCCCGGCCTGCTTTCATCGTTAAGGGTGTCCACATAAGAGCCGTTACAAGATGTGCTGAATTTACATCTATTAAGCAAACCCACGATGACCGATCGGCAACTTTTAGACGGGTTCTGTCAAACTGTTTCTAGAGCTGGGAAACACATGAGCGAGGAGAACGGGGCTAGTTATCACACGCTTCACTACGAACATTTCTATATTTCTATAGTGAATATTTCTAGCATTATCATTTCCCACCCAGGAATAAATATTAGAAAAAACAGGATGCACTGTATGGGGTAAGTTGTCACAATTAAACTTCTTCCTCAGAATTTATGTCTTGTTTTCCTATTTATTTAAAAATTCTTAAATCAAGAAACATTTACTGGACAAGCAAAATTATTGAAGATATCAAGTCTTGTTTTCATGAAAAAAATTCCTAAATGAAGTGAGTTTTTTGCTTTAAACAAGAAAAAAAAAAATCGGCCAGTTGGGTCAAAAAAATTTACACTTTGAATGAATTATATATTTTATATACCACTGGCATACTTCTTGTTTGAAGCTTAAATTCACTTTTTTTGGATACATTTTTCCTTCTTTACAAGTATTTTAAGACAAATTTACTTTATAGCAGGAATGCTCCATTTTTTTTTTCCTATATTTTACTAGTATATTAAGAAAAGAAAAGCTGGGATTGGTCCATATACTGTATATTGTAAAGAAAATTGTGTAATAAAATAGTTTATTTTACTATTTTTACTAACCACATTGGCTAATATGTTTTAATATAACAATACATCAAACAATGTATTATAAGGATTAAAAATACTTTTATAAGGCATTCAATATAAAGGTAAAGGTATAAAGTGAAGTTTAGCCAATTAAAAATAAATAATAAAATAAATAAAATAAGAAATATTTGATTTGTTAACCTGCATGTCATGTGACCATTAATCAATACCAGAGAACTTAAATTATTGAAATATAAACTTAAAATCTCAGTTGAGTAAATAGTTTAGATCACAGGAGAAAGAGAGAGTTTTTCTGCACAGAACATGTGTTTTTTAAATGAGTGGCAGAACACACACCTGCAGGTCAAAGGTCACGCTCCACCTGACCCTGAAGCACTCAGCCTGTATTTATAGCTGTAGCCAGACTTCTGACAGGAGATCGTCTCAAACACACACCAGCTTCTGCGTCCTGCATCTGAATTAAAGGAGCACACAGGCATTACTTTTCTGTTTTATTTAACAATTCAAATTATAAGTTACATGTAGTAATTTAACTCCGCTAATCCTGCAATAAAAATATATTACTGAATTATATATATAATTTGTTATGGAACATGCCAAACAACGGCAATGGCAAGTTTATGTGGCAAATGCAAACGAATACCATTTTAAAGTGCACTATTACGCTATTTTAAAAGCTTCTAGTTTAGTTCTGGAGTCTCTACAACAGCTTTACATGCATCTAAGATCAAAACACACTTTAATTTCCTCATAATCTCCACTGCAGGATCAGCTCTTTTCTCTCAGTGTCTGAAACGCTTCAGTCTCTCTAAACCCCGCCTCTCTGAGAGCCGCTCTGCTCTGATTGGTCAGACGGCCCAGTGTGCTGTGATTGGTCAGAAACGAAACCCTCATTATCATATCTGACTCTCAGTTCTTGATCACAGTGATACGAACAGTAACGATGGCGTGGGTTTTACCGTATCAATCTCATCAAAGTGGATTTGCTTTGTCAGCAGAAAACAGCGTCTTCTCCACACGAACAACACGAACCAAACTCTTCCAGTCTCAGATAAACTAGTGTTTGAGGGCGGAGCTAAGAGACGCTGTTCAGCCAATCAAGACCAGAGGATTTGGTTATGCAAATGAGTAACATTGTTACGTAGGTTTGTAACAGAAAGTGAGCCTGGAATTACTGACGACTGGTTTTAGCAGTTCAGAATCGCTTCTTTTGGGAGACAAAAACTCAATTTGAGACTTAAACAAAACAAACAGCTTTATTACACACTACATGAAAGGTCACATTCGAAAAAGCATTATGGGGCACTTTAAGGTATTTGACCACACTGTAGAGGACAGAATTGTTTTAGTGTAATCAGATTATGTGTTAAACATGCATTTAGGTCAGAAAATGACCTTAATTCTTAAGAGGATTATTATTTTGTCAGCATTAATTAAGCATCATTACTAACATATGAGCAGCTCAATCTTCTCTCTCTTTCTCTGTGTCTCCGTTATCGGTCTCTCTTGCATTTCTTGGATTCTTATCGGTCATGAATAAAACATCACTTTGGAAAAAAAAGTCAAGATTGTTGTTATCTGAGAAGACTAACGGCCCCTGACAGGCGTAACACACACATGCGGTGGTAAGCGCAGGTTCAGGATCTGTGCTCTCTCGCCACTGGGCCGCAGGGAGGGGAAATCACAACCTATAAAATCTATCAGCTTTAAAGATGCAACATGTCTGAGTGTCGCACTGCAGGTCGATGCATTCGAGATCACCCAGAAAAAGACTTAAGCAAACAAGTGACAGTGATAAATATACACTCACCGGCCACTTTATTAGGTACACCTGTTCAACTGCTCATTAAACCAAATATCGAATCAGCCAATCACATGGCAGCAACAGACATGATCAAGACGATCATGATCAGAATGGAGAAGAAAGATGATTTGATTGACAGGAGGAGGCTGTCTGACTGTCATGTAAAGTGGCCAATCAGATTTTGTTTTATGTGCCATTTAGGGGTGGGTCTTTAAATGTACATATTTGGCAAACCGTTTCATCCAAAGTGGGACATTTCATTCAAGGTGTACCTTTTTTTATTGGTTCATGCATTCCCTGGGAAAAGGAAAAACCTTGGTGATGCTTTACCATTCTGTGCAATAAAAAAAGAAATTATAGCATGATGAACCGATTCCAATAATGTTGCGGTTAAAGGGTTAGTTCACCCAAAAATGAAAATTCTGTCAGTAATGACTCACCCTCATGTTGTTCCAACCCCGTAAGACTTTCGTTCATCTTCGGAACACAAATTAAGATATTTTTGATGAAATCTGAGTGCTGGATCACTCCTCCATAGGCTTATAGACACTATAACTTGCTGGCCCAGAAAATGTATTAAAGACATTGTTAATAGTCCAAGTGACTCCAGTGGCTCAATCTTAAGTTTATAAAGCGACGAGAATACTTTTTGTGCGCAAAAACAAACAAAAATAACGACTTTATTCCACTTTTCATTTCCTTCTCTCTGGGCCTCGAGTCTTTTCACGTAGTGTTTTAGCGCAGGGCGTCTGTGTTGCACGTCACCACGTAGGCTCACTATTGGGCGACGCTGGTCATGTGTGTGATACGTGGTGTTGGCAACACAGACGTGCTACGCTATTACACTACGTAAAAAGACTTTTTGCGCACAAAAAGTATTCTCGTCGCTTTATAAACTTAAGATTGAGCCACTGGAGTCACTTGGACTATATTAACAATGTCTTTAATACATTTTCTGGGCCAGCAAGTTATAGTGTCCATAAGCCTGTGGAGGAGTGATCCAGCACTCAGATTTCATCAAAAATATCTTAATTTGTGATAATTAATTAATTAGTGTAAACTACACTAAACCAGACAAAACCAAACCAAACCAAACTACACTAAACTAAACTAAACCAGACAAAACCAAACCAAACTAAACTACACTAAACCAGACAAAACCAAACCAAACTAAACTCCACTAAACTACACTGAACCAGACAAATCCAAACCAAACTAAACCAAACTAAACTAAACTACACTAAACTACACTAAACTACACTAAACTACACTAAACTAAACTAAACTAAACTACACTAAACTACACTGAACCAGACAAATCCAAACCAAACTAAACTACACTAAACCAGACAAAACCAAACCAAACTAAATTACACTAAACTACACTAAACTACACTAAACCAGAAAAAACCAAACTACACTACACTACACTACACCAGACAAAACCAAACCAAACTACACTAAACTACACTAAACCAGACAAAACCAAACCAAACCGAACTACACTAAACTACACTAAACCAGACAAAACCACACTAAACTACAATAAACTAAACTACACTAAACTACACTAAACCAGACAAAACCAAACCAGACAAAACCAGACAAAACCAAACCAAACTACACTAAACTAAACTACACTAAACCAGACAAAACCAAACTAAACTAAACCAGACAAAACCAAACTAAACTACACTAAACCAGACAAAACCAAACTAAACTACACTACACTAAACTACACTAAACTACACTAAACTACACTAAACTACACTAAACCAGACAAAACCAAACCAAACCAAACTAAACTACACTAAACTACACTAAACCAGACAAAACCAAACCAAACAAAACTAAATTACACTAAACTACACTACTCTAAACTACACTAAACTACACTAAACCAGACAAAACCAAACCAAACTACACTACACTACACTAGACAAAACCAAACCAAAACTAAACTACACTAAACTACACTAAACTACACTAAACTACACTAAACTACACTAAACTACACTAAACTACACTAAACTACACTAAACTAGACAAAACCAAACCAAACCAAACTACACTAAACCAGACAAAACCACACTAAACTACACTAAACCAGACAAAACCACACTAAACTACACTAAACTACACTAAACTAAACCAGACAAAACCAAACTACACTAAACCAGACAAAACCAAACTAAACTAAACTAAACTAAACTAAACTAAACTAAACTAAACTAAACTACACCAGACAAAACCAAACCAAACTAAACTACACTAAACCAGACAAAACCAAACTAAACTAAACTAAACTAAACTAAACTAAACTAAACTAAACTAAACTAAACTAAACTAAACTAAACTAAACTAAACTAAACCAGACAAAACCAAACCAAACCAAACCAAACTAAACCACACTACACAAAACCAAACTAAACTACACTAAACCAGACAAAACCAAACTACACTACCCTACACTACACTACACTACACTACACTACACTACAAAAAAAAAAAAAAAACGTATTTCCACTGTTCCCCAGTTCTAGAGTAAAGACTCGGGTGCTGTACAGCTAAAGCCCGGACGCATGTTTCTCAGCGGACGTCGATTTGGCGGCACACGTAAACTCACACATCAAACAGCGTCACGTCGCCGCTACAATTTAGCACTAAGATCTGCTAGCGCTGCCAAAACTGCTCCGCTGCCATCTTCACTTCCACATCTCTCTCTCTCTCGGTGTGTTTCGCTGGAGGTAAAAACAGACGCTCTTAGCACCCTGTCAGATTCAGGCTAAACGCTACGCTAAAGAACTCACACACACTCTTTCGCAGGTGTTTGAAAGTGAGAGGAGATCATATGATCTGTCACAGTGTGTTTCTCGCTCCTTTTCAACACACAAAAAATAATAATAATTCTCCATCAGAGAGATACTAGTGAATATAATCTGCTTGTTATTACACTTCTTAGTGAAAACACATTTAGAAACCAGTGGCACTAGTTTATTTAGTTTACTAAATGAAAATTTTCATTAGTTTCCCTCATGTCGTTCCAAACCTGTGTGAGTATGTGGTTCATTTATTTGTAGAAAACAGTAACGGTAACACTTTATAATAAGGTTTCAATTGCTAACATTAATTACATTAGTTACTCACAGACGACGTTTGACTTTTCGAATGTTCGGAGCTGGTGTGTGTGTGTGAGTGAGTGAGTGAGTGAGTGAGTGAGTCTGTGACTATGTGTGTGTGTGTGTGTGTGTGTGTGTGTGTGTGTGTGTGTGTGTGTGTGAGAGAGAGAGTGAGAGAGTGAGAGAGTGAGTGAGTGAGTGAGTGAGAGTGAGAGTGAGCGTGTGTGTGTGTGTGTGTGTGTGTGTGTGTGTGTGTGTGTGTGTGTGTGTGTGTGTGTGTGTGTGTGTGTGTGAGCGTGAGTGTGTGTGAGTCAGAGTGTGTGTGTGTGTGTGTGTGTGTGTGTGTGTGTGAGTGAGAGAGAGTGTGAGTGTGTGTGTGAGTGAGTGAATGTGTGTTTGTGAGCAAGTGTGTGTGTGTGTGTGTGTGTGTGTGTGTGTGTGTGTGTGTGTGTGTGTGTGGGGTGTAGTGTCTCTTTGAAGTGTATTTGCGGTCTGATAATTAGGCCTCATCTGATAAAGCGCTCGATCGCCTCTTAACGGCGTCTGCATCTGAGCAGAAAGGAACAGCTCAATTGGTTTCATTAGAAGACACACAATACACTAATAACAGTTACAAGATACCAAATCCATCCGCTAATTAGAGCGAGATGATTGATATATCAGGACAAGGCTGTTTTTGATCCTCTGACTAACGTGAGTCTGTGTGAAGCATCTCTGTAAGTGGCAGCGATGACGTCATGTCTAATTACTCACGAATTATTCACGCAATCAGACGAACGCAGGAAAGGAAGTTTGGACCGAAGTGGCCACACACTTATTAATAAAGAGAAGAGAGAACGAGAAACACACAGATGGAAGGATGATGGCAGTAAACAAGGCTTCAAGCTGGATGTTTCTCAAAAAAAAAGACAAATCATGATCCTGATTTCACATTTGTGGAAAGGAGAGAAGAGAAAGATTGGGTTATATATGAACACACAATAAGAGAATAATCAAAATAACGTGGTGGATTGTTGAAATGAGACAAACTCCTTGTCTGTGTTTGAGCTTTTAGTGTATATAGAGCATTTCCGTATGGAGATTTGGCAAATTAAACATGGAATTTGATGTAATTTGATGTGATTTCCGGGCAAAGGCACATTTGAACGACGTTTACATCAATACACAACCAATACTATGATATTTTTAAATGTTTATAATTATATACAGAATACTAGTGTTCCCATTATGACAGAAAACCAGCGGGAATTATCAGGAAACTTGACAATACTCTGGATTTTCAGAGGAGAAAAACTATTGCAGTGATCTGCAAAATGCAAAAACAAAACAACAGTTCAATAATTAGTAACTACACAATTATTTGTCACTACTAACTGTTGTTTGGCTGTTTTTATTAATAGTCACCTTCTGTTCGGATCATTCATTACTCACAGATTTACAGCCATTTTAAGCTCATTGTGATTCAGACGTGACTGAAATAGACGGCAACACTGAGTGTGTGTGAGTGGGGATTTCTAATTCATTTTACCCACACTCTCTCTCTCTCACACACACACACACACACACACACACACACACACACACACACTCCCTCTCTCTCTCTCTCTCTCTCTCTCTCTCTCTCTCACACACACACACTTCACTCCCTCACACACACACACACAATCACTCTTACACATACACTCACTCTCTCTCTCACACTCTCTCATACTCACTCTCACGCACACTCCCTCACTATCACTCAAACACACACTCACACACACACGCACACACACACTCACACACACTCTCACACTCACACACGCGCACTCAATCACGCGCACTCAATCACGCGCACTCAATCACGCGCGCTCACACGCGCACTCACACGCGCACGCACACTCGCACGCGCACTCGCACTCGCACTCGCACTCGCACTCGCACTCGCACACGATTAAAGCATAATCAAGTAATGTGAGGCCATGGCTTCACTCAGAGACAATTAAAACACACACTCGCACACATGCATCGCTCTCTCTCTCAGGTGCGCACCAAACGGGAGTTCAGGTATAGACGAGCACCTGTAGTGTTCATTAATGGTGTGAGAGAGAGAGAGAGAGTGTGTGTGTGTGTGTGTGTGTGTGTGTGTGAGAGAGAGAGAGAGCGAGTGTGTGTGAGAAAGTGAGTGTGTGTGTGTGAGAGGGTGAGTGTGTGTGTGTGTGTGTGTGTGTGTGAGAGAGAGAGAGAGAGAGAGAGTGTGTGTGTGTGTGTGTGTGTGAGAGAGAGAGAGAGAGAGAGAGACTCACACTCGCACTCACACGCACACGCACACTCACACGCACACTCACACGCAACTCTCACACACACGCAACTCTCACACACACGCAACTCTCACACACACTCAACTCTCACTCGCACTCACACTCTCTCTCCCTCACTCTCTCACTCTTACGCACTCCCTCTCACACACACTCACTTTCACGCACACTCTTACGCACTCCCTCTCACACACTCACTTTCACGCACACTCACACTCTCTCTCTCTCACACACACACACAGACACTCACTTTCTCACACACACTCGCTCTCTCTCTCTCTCTCTCTCACACACACACACACACACACTCTCTCTCTCTCTCTCTCACACACACTCACCCTCTCACACACACACACACACACACTCACTTTCTCACACACACTCGCTCTCTCTCTCTCTCACACACACACACACACACACACACACACTCTCTCTCTCTCTCTCTCTCACACCATTAATGAACACTACAGGTGCTCGTCTATACCTGAACTCCCGTTTGGTGCGCACCTGAGAGAGAGAGCGATGCATGTGTGCGAGTGTGTGTTTTAATTGTCTCTGAGTGAAGCCATGGCCTCACATTACTTGATTATGCTTTAATTACACATACTATTGTTCTGTAATTGCTTTCATAGAAACAATAGGAATCAAAAAGGCACGGAAACAAGCAGGTAACGAAGCTCAGGTCAGTAAATATGAAAATTAATGACCTGTTCAGGAGTAACACACACCTGCTGGATCCTCAGCATTATAGCGAACAGGTGCAGACAGTCTGAACAGCATCACACACACGCATTACACCAGTGTGTGAGTGTGTGTCTGTGATGAATGACATGCATTCAAGAAGATCTATTAGTATAGATACAGGAAAGAGTAAAACGCAATTGTCAACCAGTAAATTCTGTCTGAGAAAGAGAATATTTTTACCTGCATGGAATTAAATCATTTTGTCTGCAGTCTTTTGTCTTCCTGGATTCAGCTTCAATACCTGGATCATCTAAACAAAATACAAATATGTGATGTGTTTCCCAAAGGCTCATGTTTTACATGTTGCATTTGGAGGGAATTTATGTTTTTGATTGCAAAAAATACAGTAGAAATTGTGAAATATTATTACGATTCAAAATAATTATTTTCTATGTGAATATATAGTAAAGTGTAATTTATTCCTGTGATCAAAGCTGAATTTTCAGCATCATTACTCCAGTCTTCAGTGTCACATGATCCTTCACAAATCACTCTAATATGATGATTTGATGCTCAAGAAACATTTATGATTATTATTAATGTTGAAAACAGTTCATATTTTTGTGGAAACTGATACATTTTATATTTTAAGGATTCTTTGATGAATCCAAAGTTTAAGTTCAAAAGAACAGCATTTATTTGCAATGGAAATAAAAAAAATATGACATAAATAAATAAATGTAAGAAAAAGAAAAAAAACGCATACATTTGAAATTGACATTATATTTTTTTTATATAATTTAATTTAAATCATTTTATTTTATATATAAAAATAGAATAACATAAATTAATTAATTTAAGGAAAGAAAAAAATACATTTGATTCCCCTCGTATCTCTTGTTTTCACGTCCTTTGTGGGATTGAAGCCTTATTTATAGGGAATGGATCAAACAAACAAAAGAATATGACGAATATGAGTACGATGAAGAATATAAGATTGACTTACCAACACAAAACGCTGGTGTTAATTAAAACACTGACAATAGATGTAAATAATGCATAAAGAATGAATAAATGATTTCATGCGCACTGATGGACTGGTGCGGTTTCCCCAGATGTCGAGACATTAACCGTCTCTCTAGAACTGGAGATCTGCTCGTGTTTTTCCCTGTACGGATGACAACTGGACAAATCCATATACAAGCAGGTTTATTTCATCATTCACAGGGCTGACAGCATCTCACACACACACACACACACACACAAACACACTGTATGTTTTGTTCAATTGAAATGTTGATTTGACTGTCATCGTTTTTTGGATGAGAGATCCATTATGTGGAACGTTCACCACGACTTCATCACAGCATCTCGACCTGTCTCTCTCTCTGTATCTGTCTCTCTCACAGGATTTCCTGCGGGCCAAATGAAATTAGTAGTGTGCTGAGTAGTTTTGTGTGTGTATTTTGTGTGCGGTCCGTCAGAAGAGCTTTGCTGCCTGATTACCTCTCAGCCCGACGGCAGCACTGCAGGCGACGCCAGAGACGAGGCACCTGGACCCCCGAACACCCCATACACACTCCTGCCAGAGCACAGCTGCTCAAACCTCTGAACCACACACACACACACACACACACACACACACACACGCTCACATACACACACACGCTCACTCACACACACACGCTCACTCACACACACACACACACACACACACACACACACACACACACGCACACACGCACACACACACACACACACACGCTCACACACACACACACGCTCACACACACACGCTCACACACACACGCTCACACGCACGCTCACACACACACGCTCACACACACACGCTCACACACACACACGCTTCACACTCACACGTGCACACACGCTCACACTCACACGTGCACACACACACACTAAAATACTTACATACACATGCTCACATACACACACTCAAATGCGCACACACACATTTACATTCTCAAACACACATTTACATTCTCAAACACACACACACACACACACACACACATAATAACACACACTCACATGCGCACACACACATTTACATTCTCAAACACACACACACACACACACACACTCACAAACACACACTCACATAATAACACACACTCACATACCAACACACACACTCACACAAACATCAGCTCCTACTCTTCACCGACACTTTTCTAAAATGTACAGTATGAAACTCATTTGAGATCAATGTAGATCTGATGCTTCTTTAATGATAACCATATTTTACACTAAACAAATGAAATAATTTATTATTTGGTGTAAAATGTGTGTGTGTATATATATATATATATATATATATATTTAAAATATGCATATCTGTACGTTTAAATATGTTTTTGTGTGTGTACGTGTATGTATAAGAAACATTCCATTAATTTGACATTATTTTCTTTTATATATCCTCCAAAATATGATGTTTATCAAATATTTGTTGGTGGACACTACGGTTTTCACTGTATTTTCCAGAAGTTTAATAGAGACAGTGTTATTATATTTTTTATTAATATTTTGAATTTGTTTTTATTTTAATGTACGTAAAAGTGTTTTTCACGTCTATATCTCCTAGTTTTATTATTTTTTTAATTACATTTTTTTAAATAAATTTTTTATTTCAGTTTTAGTTATTTTAGTACATAGTCAAATTAAATGAAAAAAAGATTCATTAAATTACATTCAAACGCACATATATTATTATTATTTCAACTTATTTTATTTCAGATTTCATTTACATGCGTAATTAGATGCGTACACAGGCATGAAAACATGTTCCAAATGCATGCATTTTTTTTGCTTTATTATTAAATACACATGTATAAATACAAACATCTATGCATAAATAATTTTTTGTAAGGGGTGAGTTATTTTTTTATTTTTTTTAAAAATAAAAAAATTTATTTAGTTATTTTTTGTATTTTATATTGTTATTTTTTGTTATCATCGCATCATCCAAGTGGATTTTGAATATTTACAGTACATATGAAAGCGCAATATAAATGCCTCATTCATTCATTGTTATTTTTGTTTTTATTATTCAATATTTATATTATCGTCATTTAATTTTTTCCCTAATAATATTACTTTGCATTGTTGTTCCACTGATGTCAGGTCTCTGGCTTCAGCAGAATGACTGTACAGAGACACACACACACACACACACACACACACACACACACACACGTCTTCGGCCCAGTCTACAGATGTCGGGACAGCAGATGCAGCAAATTCGGTGTCTGTCTACAGCTGTAGTAGCTCACCCTGTGGGACCCGTCTGCACACACACACACACACACACACACACACACACGCTACCTGGTGCTGTCTGGGCTCAACCTGTGCTCACACACGGGTTCTGCCGTCTGGTGGGCCACAGGTGAAACAGAGACGAGAATTGAGCATCAGCTCGTTTAATCGCGTCCAACACTTCACGAATCTTTCATCCGTGTTCCAGCTTTTGAAAGCCGTGGCACTTCTTAAACACGACGTTTCATGGTTTCTGAAGCCGATTTATCCGGAGCTTGTGGATACAGGAGCTGAAAGACAAAAGAGTAAAGCTGTAGATTACAGAAAAGAAGATGATGTTTGGTGTGAAGAGAAGTTGGTTTACAGAACGTGCTCTAGTTTTAGCAGCACAACAGATGGTGAAGTTCTCAGAAGGCCAGAGGTTGAACGGCACAGATCTGACAAACATTCACATGCACACGAACACAGACAAAGAGAGACACGATAAATTCATTAATTTTTTATGGTAAATCTGGGGATGTCCTCATTTGAGAAGAAAAAAACAAAATGTGTAAATTGTAAAAATGCTTAATCTGAAGTCATAATTAGCTTTATATAAAATGATACAAGTCTGTCATTCATCCTCGTTTAGATGCACGTGTTCATACTAGCATATGAATACATGCTTGTGGTTTTTAATCGTTTTTTTCCCCCCACAATGGGATCCTTCAATACTAGTTCAGCCCAGTATGTCATTAATTGAAAAACATAAACTGAAAACATCGAACATTCAGATCTGTGTTGTGATCCAGAGAGAGCCGTTGTCATCTATCCGCCTTATTCCTGATGATCTTACGCCGTGTTGAATCATGGGAGGCACTTCCGGTTTGGGGAACTTCCATTCAAAAAGACTGAAACGAATAATTTCAGATCATAAAGTTGCCCTACAAATAAAGCTGATCGTCAGTCTGACTGGATGAGCTGTCAGTTTCCCTTCATGATTTATTTTCAGACATCATGAGAATAACGTAACACTTGGTATTTTAACGTGACGTGTCATAACGAGAATATCTATAGAGCTCGGGCGTAGACGTTATGGAATGGTGCATTGTGGGTAACGACGGCCATTTTAGAGGCAACGCAAAAGCCGGTTTGGGATAAGGTAATAGCGTAGCCGGCCGGTCTCCACCGGCACCGAGAAAGAAAGAGAAAGAGTTATGGACCGTGACACAAAAAAGTTTACTATACCGTATACTGACAAACTTAATAATGAAGCCAAACTACGCTGTGATTTCAGACACCAAGTCTCCTTGTGTTTTTTCCAAGTAGTAAAATGGGGAAAACTAATATGATTAGTACTAATATGATTTATGAGGCGTTTGCCCTGTCGATGGTGAGACCGATTACAGCACTTCACAACACAGAAATACTGAACCATTTTCCTTAAAATAACATAAATTAAACCTAATATTATCAAATGACCAACGTTACAATTTTAATGACCTATTACAGTACATCTACCCCGTACCGTGATTCCCACAATGCATTGCGACGTGACGTAACGATCCCAAACTCTTTTCCTCGTGACTATTTTCTTTTTTCCCTTTGCAATCCGCTGTAAAAGTATGGAAAAGGCTAACACATATCCTCTGTCTGTTCTCCCGAATTTAATTGACGATATATTCCATTAATAATTCACTGGAACGCACGAAGAATCTCTCGTTATTCTCGGTTTCGGTTCATACTATGTACTATGCAGCACACATTTTATTTTTAACAAAGATTTAGTATCAATTATATATTTTGGTTTTCTTATTAATAGTGTGAAGTTTTAGTAATTTTGTCGTATTTTTGTCATTCTTAGTTTTTTCAATATGTCTATCTATACAGTTTTTAATTCATTTTTAGTTACTTTAGTACATCAAAAACAATTTTCCTTGGCAAAACTATTTGACTTCAGCTGTTTATTTTTCGAAGTGGCAAATAAAGATGTGTTTTACAAGAAAATACTGCACTATTTCAGTCTTTGCACTTCAAGATTTTAGATGTTAGTTGCCATTTCTTTGTAATTATTTGTGATATTTACTAGCACTTTCTCAGGGATAACTTAATTTTGTATAAAAACCTTGTTTCAAACATAATCAGATATTTCTTTTCAAATATGATTTAGCTTTGCAAAAAAAAGGGGGTCAAAGGCCCAATAACCCAAACACTCAAATTACATATTAGTAACATTAACTAATTAACCCAAGTATAAGAGCCCAAACCAGGCAAGCCAGGCAGAACCAAATCCTCCCTGACCTGGAAAAGCGGGATACTGGAATCTCTCTCTCTCACACACACACACACACGAAACAGCGCCTGAACAACATCCATCTGCTCCAGGAGAAACCGCTCTGGGGGAGAGAGAGAGAGAGAGAGAGAGAGAGAGAGAGAGAGAGAGAGAGAGAGAAAACATTGTACACAGACAGTTTGTGTTGTGTCGGGTTATCCGGTACACAGAACTTCTCGTCTAAAAACCGCATTTGGTTTTATTTGCAATCGTGTTTATGGTCAGTAAAGACCCGCAGTCACCGCACACACTCCAACCATAGCGACGCCATCAACAACGATTGCTATTTCCATAGCGATGAAACACTCGACAGCCAATGGGAGCGCGAGGTGTCGGATTGCGCACCAGAAGGCTCTAGAAGCTTTAGGAGGGATTCAGACCATTAATTGAATATTAATGCAACCTCAGCGCTGACACTGGTGTGATTAGACTAATTGATCAGCTCACCGTGCCAAGATGTCAGCCGCCCGCATCCCACAATCCTTCATTTCCAGGGCCTTTTCATATTTGCATGATTTCCTCTCATCTCACAGATGCTTGTTTAAATATTTGTGCGCCTGATGTTATTTAAAAGTAATGAGATGAGTATTATGGAGAACACTGGTTTACGGTGATCTCTGGGTTCTCCGTGAGTCTCGTCTAATGAAGATGGACCTTCAGTCGTTGTTTGGTCACATCGTCCAGGTCGCATTTCACCCTAACATCGAGATTTATTTGCAGTATAAGGATTAAAACAGGAGGGAAGATGCACTTAAAGTGGCCAAAATTACTCGTTTTTACTTTCAAAACAACTAAAATGAACAAAAACACACCAGAAAAGTAGTCATATCATGATTTATGTGAGGAACACACTCATATTTAAGTGGTTGTTCACTGATAATCTTCCCCTATGACTTCTGAACTACTTTTACAGTGTTTATTGGTGCGATTTTAGACGCTTGAAAGATGTGGAGAGTTGGTGTTCGATGTGCTTTCTGCACTTTTGACATTCGCAATAAATAAATAGGCCTAAACAAACAGGTTTGACAGCGGATGATAGCAACTAAATGATTTTAAAACATAATTTTCGGTAAACTAGTCAAGTCAAATTTAGTTGTAAAGCTCTTTTCATAGCACACATTGTTTCAAAGCAGCAGAAATCATGATGTTAATTCTTATAATATCTTAAAATCTTCATGCCGTATAGCTGTATTTAGCAGATTAGAGCTGGGCGATGATATAAACAATCAAACAGTTGAGATTTTGATATATAAATGACTAGACTTGACAACTAATAGTTATAAAAAGCAACTATCAGTGCAGATTAAACAGTTAAAACTCAGTATTTTTCCCCTTATATTATCATTTTTGTTATGCTTTTATGTATTTTACAAGTTAGAGACAAGGTTTTGAGTTTTTTGTGTGAATCCCATTCCTTCAAAGATCAAAAATATTGTAATAAATAGATTTAATTAAATGAATTATCAAATTTATTTGGTAACACTATTTTACAATGTCCTTGTTACATGTAATTACTGTAGTAATAACTACAAATTATGCATAATTACATGCAACTAACCCTAAACCAAACCCTAATCCAACCCTAACTCTATAGTAAGTACATGTAGTTAATTATTATTACTCAGTTCTTAAATATATACATGTAAGTACTGATTAATATTAAGAAACTATATGTACTTACTATAGGATTAGGATTTGGTTTAGTGTTAGTTGCATGTAATTATGCACAATTTAGTTATTACAGTAACTACATGTAATATGTAACAATGGCACAGTAAAATAAAGTGTTACCCAAATAAAGTGTAACCATTTGTTTTAAGATTTTATTTTTGCATAAACTGAAGGAAGAACCATAAATAATCATTATCACTTCACAATTTGAACCGAAAATCTGCTTAATTGTCATGAAAATAACGTCACAGTTCCTAAAATCTAGATCTATATTTCAGCAGAATATAACTTCTCATTTCCTGTTGATTTTAGGGTGAAATGACGGGTTTTGGGGACGTTCCCTAACAAAGCCGATGGGAAAAAGCATGAAATGCAGGACAGTTTCACGTCTCCTAGCTTGTTGTTTCATGGGGTCATGGAATAATCCAGCTAAAATAAGGTTCGGCACGACACATATGCATCAGTGTGAAACTCATCGACTTCACAACAGGGATGAGGAGGAGTGTGTCCTGATGAAGCTCACACACACACACACACACACACACACACACAGCTCTGCTTAAAGAGAATTCTAGAAGACCTACAGGAAACAGACACCATTTGGCGTTTATGCAAATTTGCGAACAAAATGGCTGCCTGCCAATTCCTGTCAGTTTGAACAAAGCTCGCCTCGCTGGCAGGGACTGAACATTAAGGTGGTCCGGATCCGACGCCATTCGGGAAGCAGGACCGAAGCGAACGTTCCTCCTTAAACAAGCGGGTTGAAGTCTAAATTGGGGGATCCATGAAGTTGTGATCTATTGTGTTCTCTGGGCAGAGGCTCTAATGCCGTTCACTGTCTGTTGTCCGCTCCTATAGGGCCGCGAGTTGTCATAGCAGCCGTTGAGTCGGTGCCAAAACTGAGTCTCGTTAAGACCGGAGCTGTTCCTTATTCAAGCTTTCCACTGAGGTCCTTAATTAAGAATGTGACAGGAAGACATCAATGTTAGTCTTGACAGCAAAAACAGACGAATGTTCATCCCATTTGTACAACTTACTCTGAGCTTTATTCAGTGTGTTTGCTAGTACTTGTGCTCATCACCTCCAACACCAACTATTAAACTCATATAGACATTAAACACCCTAGCAACCTGCGAACTACTAGAAATTGCCTAGCAACATCATGGCAACCACCTAGAATAGCCTGGCAACCTGCGAACTACTACTCAGAACACCTTATAAACTGTCTAGCAACATCCTGGCAACCACCCAGAATACCCTAGCAACCTGCGAACTACTACTCAGAACACCTTATAAACTGTCTAGCAACATCCTGGCAACCACCCAGAACACCCTAGCAACCTGCGAACTACTACTCAGAAAACCTTAGAAACTGTCTAGCAACATCCTGGCAACCACCCAGAATACCCTAGCAACCTGCGAACAACTACTCAGAACACCTTAGAAACTGTCTAGCAACATCCTGGCAACCACCCAGAATACCCTAGCAACCTGCGAACTACTACTCAGAACACCTTATAAACTGTCTAGCAATATCCTGGCAACCACCCAGATCACCCTAGCAACCTGCGAACTACTACTCAGAACACCTTAGAAAATGCCTAGCAACATCATGGCAACCACCCAGAACACCCTAGCAACCTGCAAACTACTACTCAGAACACCTTAGAAACTGTGCCTAGCAACATCATGGCAACCACCCAGAACACCCTAGCAACCTGCGAACTACTACTCAGA
>NC_138740.1:33385208-33532708 GCF_965113295.1 Leuciscus leuciscus | reverse complement strand
AAGTCAAGGGAACGAGAAGTGTAGTGTGATGCCTCTTAAGGCTGGCAATCTCTAAATTCTGCACTCTCACGAAAACTCCCTGTGGCGAGCAGGAGCGGGGCCGAGAGCCGCGGGAACGGAGCGAACGCTAATGAGCGTCACCTGACCGCCACACCGGCCCCGAGTCCCACAGAGGAGCTCCGGAAGGATAACAGGAGGAGTGACGACAGTGAAGGAAGAGAGAGGACCAGGCCTGAACTTTGTTTTGTGCTTTATTTTAGTTTATGCGGCAGTCGTCCCTGATTTGCTGCTATAATTTTAGTACTTCAACTTAAACTTTTTTCAGTTTATTGGTAAGGCAACATTTAAAAAATTTTAGTTGAATATTTCAACTAATATTTATATTTTATTTTATAAAATAATTTTATTTTTGCTCCTATTTTAAATTGTTATTTTCTAATTGAATTTTCTATTTTTAATAAAAAGTAAATTTTATTTCAAATATATATATTTTTGATTGGCCGCCACTTTATTTTCATTTTGTTCTTTGTTTATTTGGCGATTAAATTTATGTTTACTGTTCGCCGGTTCCCACCTCCTACTTCCCTAAGCCTTTAACATTGTTACACTCCCGTTATAATAAAAAACATTTGTCACAGTATTTTTTAATCTTTGTTAACTCCAGTTAATAAAATACAACGGTTCATGGTTAGTTCATGTTAACATAATATTAACAGATGCAACTTTTGATTCTGAATTTATTAATTCAAGAATGAATTTTCATTTATTAATCAAGTAAATGTAAATGTTGGAATTAACATTAACTAATATTAATAAATGCCTTAGAAGTATTTTTCATCGTTAGCTCATGCACTGTAAAACATGTTCACGTTTAATTTAAAGGTGAACTAAGTAACTTTTTTGACCTTAACTGAACAGCTTCGGAGTCATTGGAATGGTTATATTACTTATTTCGGGTTGAATGGTGGTCGTTTCGCACCCCCCTGGTGCCCGTGAGCGGAAAATACGCACTTGCAACTTTGAACCGGCGGGCCGCGGGCCGCTGCGTCAGGAAGTCTCGCGTGATATCAGGTCTCGCGATGTAAACAATTGCTTTACGGCCAAAAGAAATCTGCTAAAATGCTGTCATTATTGCGCTCCCTCACGCTGTCCGAACCCGAATGAAGAAGACGTTTTAAAGAATGTCCCATCTGCTTTGATGTCGTTGATCTACTAGCCTCTGGTGTCTAAGAATCGCCAACGAGTTTTTACAACAGTGTTGTCAAATATCTATTCCGAAGCTGTGGGGGGAGCTCTAGAGAGAAACCTGCGAGCAAAAAGCAAGAATACAGCGAAGAAATCCCGAAGCTACTGAGTGCTGCTTTAATGTGTTACTTGCCGTTTCTTCGTAATTATATGTGAAATTTACTAGTAATTTCTGAGTTTCAAAGTAAATCCTACACCAGTTTTTCAGCATGTTAGCCAATGTTCACAAATGAGACCTTATTGTGAAGTGTAACCCACTTGTTATGTGTTGAGGATATTTATGGATTTTATTTTACTTTCCATGAGAATGAGTTGTTGGACAGGAAGGGCTCATTTCCCTTAATTGTCACTGTAATAAAGAAACACAGGAAGTTGATTTTGATTCAGATTGAATTGTAGAACGGAACAAGGACAGAATGCATTGTGGGTCGGCATGTTCTAAATGGAGGACCAATCAGAGTTACGTTTCTGGCAGCGCTTGAATAAATCTGGCTCGTGAAGCTTCTCAATGGTCTGATTGGGTCCGGTGCCAAACGTGATGATGTATTCTGTTCAGATAAAGTACGGCTGAATGTTAATCAGATATTTGCTCCAGATTGCCAGAGTGGCCCCTCGCTCTCGGGATCAGAGGAAAATGCTCATCTTTGCTTTTCTTCTGGGAACAAAGAAAACTGGATCTTTTATGATGGATCTTCTCTGTCTTATTAAATGCATTTCTAAATCACTGCTTCAATATATGTAATGGAAGATGTCAGTCAACTATTATCACACACTAGACTCCGACTCTATATTTACTTACACGGCTAGTAGATACAAAATAAATGTAATACATTTTTTATAAAGAAATACTGATTTGAGTTGACAATTTGTAAGCTTCCACTAAGAAAAATATATAAGCATGTCCAAGTTCAGGGTTTATACTGTTAACTAAAACTAGTACAAATATTTCTGTTAAAAGAAATATAGCTGAAATGAAATAAAAATAAAAATATTAGTTTGAAATATTCAACTAAATAAAAACTTGAAATGTTCCTTTGGCTTAAAAACTGAAAAAAAGTTTAAGTACTAAAATTATTATCTGGAAATAAATAAATAAATACCAACTAAAACGTAAAAATAAATTGAACCCTAAATAACAATATTTATATTTAAAAAACAAAAACAAATACTCAAATCACAAAAGCACAAAAAATTTAACCAAAATTAACATGAAAAAAAACCCAACTTAAAATATTAATAAAACTATAATAAAATTGTGTACAACTTTATCGACATGCATACAGTACACTCAAGTAAAGCATATACACATATATATATATATATATATATATATATATATATATATATATATATATATATATATTCTATATAGCAAATCTCAACTGTTTGATTAGTTGCAAAATGTAACTGTTATCGCTCAGCTCTAATCAAAATGAGTCTATATGAAGATATTATTAAGATATTATAAACGATTTTCTGTAAAGCTGCTTTGAAACCATGATTATTGTGAAAAGAGCTACACATATATTTATTTAGCTTAATTTAATACTAGTAAACCATTTAGCTAAGATGTAACATTTATAGCCCTGTTAAAGTTTGTCCCTCATTAGACTCTTGGTGTTTCTTATTGATTACCACTTGTTCTTCTAAACGCAATGTTTTCCTTTTCTTACTTTAACTGGAGACTCCTGAGCTTCTAGACATCTACAGTATCAAAACCTTTATGTTCATTACATGTTTTAAAATGAATTTTCTGTCATAATTTACTCGTTTCGAACCAGAATGTCTTTCTTTATTCTGTGCAACACAAAAGCAGCTATTTTTAATAACTTTGGGGCCTAAACAACATTGATTGGACCCCATTGACTTTCATATATGGACCAAAAAATGTAAAATAAAGGAGATATTTTTCTAAATATCTTATGTCAAAGATCTCTCTCTCCTATGAAGATCTCCAATGACATTTTCACTAGTCAGCAACAGACAAATATATGGAATTATGGAATATATGGAATTATGGAATATATGGAATTATGGTAATTGCAATTTTTTCTCTCACAATTCAGACTCTCTAATCTTGCAACTGCAAGAAGTTTATATTTAAGACTTTTTCTCAAATTGTGATATAAACTCACAATTCTGAGAGAAACAAAAGTCAGATATAAATTTGAAAATGTGACAAAAAAAAAAGGTAGAACTGTGAGACAAACTTGCAATACAACAAAAGTTAGAATTGCAACTTGCAAGATAAACTCAAAATAACCTCAAAAAAATCAGAAAGAATGGTGAGATAAAAAGTCAAATAAGCTTCCAAATATACAATCTAGCATCATTATCCAAAAATATTTGCTCAATGTTGCTTAACCAATCAGAATCAAGTATTTTAGAAAAGAAAAAATCCATTAAAACTTACAATAAAACAAATATAACTGAACACATACGTTTTTTACTAACGTTTCGGCAACAAGCCTTTATCAAGGCCCCAAAACACTGGTGAAAATATGTACCTCTATAAGGCAAGCGTTTGATTTAACGTTTCCTTGATTCCCGCTGCAGGACGCTGAACTTTAGTACGTAGTGCTTGAGGTTTGCTAGCAAAACCTAAATTGCAGGTATAGAGCTTAGCATGTGTTCAGTCAATCAGCTTTATAAGATAAAGAATCAGCGTGATGCTCATGGTAATAAAATATTAGCCATAATCCGTCTGATAGATATTCAACAAAATCATGGTCACAGACTCCCACACTGTTAAAATAATCATCGTAAGCTCTTTAATGAGCTGTAACGAGTGTAGTGTCCTCTCTGCGTGCGTCTGAGATCCCAGAATGCTTTGTAAAATGCCCCCTGCAGACGTCTACCCATCACGCACAACACACTGATACCCCTGTGTGTGCTGGCGTCTGTGTGTGTTGATGGATGCGTTGCCAATTTCCGGTGTCACGTAAACGCTTTGGTGCTCTTTTTTCCCCCCTTGCACGCTTTTAAATATTTGGAAGCCTTTAGGGAAGATGCATTATTCATTCAAAATTACATTTCATTTGCAGTTGGGGAAAAAAAAAGGAAAAACCTGTAAAGCAAAAATCTTATAAAATCAATTAGATTCCTGCCCTCAGACGACAGGTCGGCCACACACAGGGCCTGGCACCATATCAGACCCAGATCTTACCTTTCATTTCACATTCAACAGGAAAATAGCAGTTCTAATCAGGAAAAGAGTCCATGAGAGTTAGAAGATTAAAGCTGGTGTTGAATTAATGGTGCCATGTGTCTGAAACTACTTCCCTGACACATTCAATCACACACAAAGGTAACACTTTGTAATACGCTTTCATTTGCTAACATTAGTGTTTAACTTAACCAACACATTAAGGCATGACAAATCTTACTTATATACTCACAATAAACAAGACTATTGAGCAAAACCTAAAGACTAAATCAACATAATTCAATCAAAACACAAGACTCCTAAATAATAATGATAATCAGACAGGAAGTGGCAGAGAAGAACACAAACACTTCAAGGGCAAGAAAGAGAGAGCTAAAAACTTAAACATTTTATCCCTTAAAGGGATAGTTCACCCAAAAATGAAAATTAGCCCATGATTTTCTCACCCTCAAGTCATCCTAGGTGTATATGACATGATTCTTTCAGACGAATACTCTCAGAGTTATATAAAAAAATGTCCTGGCTCTTCCAAGCTTTATAATGGGAGTGAATGGCTGTTTCTGTTTTGAAGTCCATAAAAGTACATCTATATATGATAAAAGTGCATCTATCCATCATAAAAGTGTTTATCCATCATAAAAGTGCGTTTATCCATCATAAAAGTGCATCTATCCATCCTAAAAGTGTGTTTATCCATCCTAAAAGTGCATTTATCATCATAAAAGTGCATCTATCCATCATAAAAGTGCATCTATCCATGATAAAAGTGTATCTATCCATCATAAAAGTGCATCTATCCATCATAAAAGTGCATCTGTCCATCATAAAAGTGCATCTGTCCATCATAAGTGCATCTATCCATCATAAAAGTGCATCTATCCATGATAAAAGTGCATCTATCCATGATAAAAGTGCATCTATCCATGATAAAAGTGCATCTATCCATGATAAAAGTGCATGTCATCATAAAAGTGCATCTATCCATGATAAAAGTGCATCTATCCATGATAAAAGTGCATGTCATCATAAAAGTGCATCTATCCATGATAAAAGTGCATCTATCCATGATAAAAGTGCATCTATCCATGATAAAAGTGCATCTATCCATGATAAAAGTGCATCTGTCATCATAAAAGTGCATCTGTCCATCATAAAAGTGCATCAATCCATCATAAAAGTGCATCAATCCATCATAAAAATGCATCTATCCATCATAAAAGTGCATCTGTCCATCATAAAAGTGCATCTATCCATGATAAGTGCATCTATCCATGATAAAAGTGCATCTATCCATGATAAAAGTGCATCTATCCATGATAAAAGTGCATCTGTCATCATAAAAGTGCATCTGTCCATCATAAAAGTGCATCAATCCATCATAAAAGTGCATCTATCCATCATAAAAGTGCATCAATCCATCAATCCATCATAAAAGTGCATCAATCCATCATAAAAGTGCATCTGTCCATGATAAAAGTGCATCTGTCCATCATAAAAGTGCATCAATCCATCATAAAAGTGCATCTGTCCATCATAAAAGTGCATCAATCCATCATAAAAGTGCATCTATCCATCATAAAAGTGCATCAATCCATCATAAAAGTGCATCTGTCCATCATAAAAGTGCATCAATCCATCATAAAAGTGCATCTATCCATCATAAAAGTGCATCTGTCCATGATAAAAGTGCATCAATCCATCATAAAAGTGCATCTATCCATCATAAAAGTGCATCAATCCATCATAAAAGTGCATCAATCCATCATAAAAGTGCATCTGTCCATGATAAAAGTGCATCTGTCCATCATAAAAGTGCATCAATCCATCATAAAAGTGCATCTGTCCATCATAAAAGTGCATCAATCCATCATAAAAGTGCATCTGTCCATCATAAAAGTGCATCTGTCCATCATAAAAGTGCATCAATCCATCATAAAAGTGCATCTATCCATCATAAAAGTGCATCTGTCCATCATAAAAGTGCATCTATCCATGATAAAAGTGCATCTGTCCATGATAAAAGTGCATCTGTCCATCATAAAAGTGCATCTGTCCATCATAAAAGTGCATCTATCCATCATAAAAGTGCATCTATCCATCATAAAAGTGCATCTATCCCTATCCATCATAAAAGTGCATCTATCCATCATAAAAGTGCATCTATCCATCATAAAAGTGCATCTGTCCATCATAAAAGTGCATCAATCCATCATAAAAGTGCATCTATCCATCATAAAAGTGCATCTGTCCATCATAAAAGTGCATCTGTCCATCATAAAAGTGCATCAATCCATCATAAAAGTGCATCTATCCATCATAAAAGTGCATCTGTCCATCATAAAAGTGCATCAATCCATCATAAAAGTGCATCTGTCCATCATAAAAGTGCATCTGTCCATCATAAAAGTGCATCAATCCATCATAAAAGTGCATCTATCCATCATAAAAGTGCATCTGTCCATCATAAAAGTGCATCTATCCATGATAAAAGTGCATCTGTCCATGATAAAAGTGCATCTGTCCATCATAAAAGTGCATCAATCCATCATAAAAGTGCATCTATCCATCATAAAAGTGCATCTATCCATCATAAAAGTGCATCTATCCCTATCCATCATAAAAGTGCATCTATCCATCATAAAAGTGCATCTATCCATCATAAAAGTGCATCTGTCCATCATAAAAGTGCATCAATCCATCATAAAAGTGCATCTATCCCTATCCATCATAAAAGTGCATCAATCCATCATAAAAGTGCATCTATCCCTATCCATCATAAAAGTGCATCTACCCATGATAAAAGTGCATCTATCCATCATAAAAGTGCATCTGTCCATCATAAAAGTGCATCAATCCATCATAAAAGTGCATCTGTCCATCATAAAAGTGCATCTATCCATCATAAAAGTGCATCTGTCCATCATAAAAGTGCATCTATCCATCATAAAAGTGCATCAATTTAAAACTTTAAAACTTTATAGACTAAAATAACAAGCTTCCGGCAGACGGCCAACAAGAAAACAAGACACGGAAGTTCACAAAAGATAACCAAACCCTTTAAAATACTCCTGTGGATTTTTTGTTTAGGGATGGGGATTTTTCAGAAATATTGCATTTGAATATTTGTGTAACAATCCACTGTGCGCAAGTTAGACAATTTGGGCTCATAAAAAAAGGAATATACAAATATTCGTAATTAAGTTTAATGAAAAAAAGACGTCATATTTTAATCATTATGTTTTTGTCACCATTTCTGAACAAGTTTATGATTAACAAATATACACAAGCTTGAGATTTTCTTTTATTTGAAAACATTAAACATCGTGTGTTAGAAAACTCGCTCCGCAAATTGTGCAAAATGTCGATATTTGTGTCTGAGAGAGAAACTAATTCAAGTAATTTGAAAGTCATTGAATGCATTTTGTTCCAGGAAATGATGAATGATCCTCAGTTTAGCTCACATAAACTGCTGTTGTGTTAAAAGTGACATAGCATTGAGAAACTGGTCCTAGCGATTATAAAAGTTGAAATAGTTGCATTATGTTTGTCATCATTATCACCTCTAATAATTTCACACCTGTTCAAACACACAGGGAAAGACCTTTCAATGATCGCAGACAGAAACGTGTTAAATTCCCAGCGCCGGTGTTTGATTCTCCGTCGAGTCCGTGCTAAACTGTGTGTTTCCCTGTAACGCGAGCGGCGCTTGGATGTGAAAGTTGGAAGGCTGAATTCCTGCAGGTCTCCGGCACAGTGTTGATGTTACTGTTTATCCTATAAAACTTTGATATGACACATATAAATCATTCACTAAGGAAATGATTGCCTCAAACAGAATGCGCCGCCTCTCGCTGCATGCTGAAACATTTATGCTTTTTAAGTCATAAATTATGACATGGCAATTTCTGTGCCGCAGGGGTAGAACTCCTCTTCCTCCTCCACACACACACACACACACACACACACACACACACTACAGCTGGGACGAACGGTCCTGCAAACACGACAAAGATCTTTTTTTATTGTGACCTAAATGTCTCTCCTCATGAGAATCTCTCACTGAATAACCTTCTGGTTTTCCAGAACAGAAACACGGCTCTTGGTCAAACATATCAGAGAATATTAGGCTATACTCAAAAATGCAGATTGATTCAGTGCAAAGATGAGCTTTTTGCACACGAGTCAATTTTGTAATGTAAAAAAAATCATTAATGTTGTTTCCAACATGTATGACTTTTTTTTTTTTTTTTTTGAAGGACAAAAAACTAAAGGAGGATTGTGAAGCTCTAGACCATCAAACCTGACATGAATAACGACTTAAAAACTGTCAGTTTCATGCATAAAACACTGATTTCTTCAATCGGACAGAATTCCAGTCATAAAAATAGAATTTAGTGGAATGTCACGGAATTTGGCAAATTAATTCAATCCAATGCAGGGCCGGACACTTCATCAAGTTGTGATTTGGAATAGTGTCAGTGAATATTAAACCACAAAAAGACTGCTAATGAGCAGGGTTATTATCGTTAAATAAAAATAAAACATCTGTTAATTGAAATTAAACTGAAATAAAATAAAATTAAATATCAATATTAGTAGAAAAGCTTAAACTAAATGAAAATTTGAAATGTTGTATTGGCAATAAACAAATAAATTTAGGTAAAAACTAAAACTAAAACATCTGTTAATTGAAATAAAGCTGAAATAAAATATTAATATTACTTGAAAAGCTTAAAACTAAATGAAAATTTGAAATGTTGTTGTGTCAATAAACTGAAATTAATGTAAGTAAAAACTAGCCAATAAATAAAATAGCAATATTTTAAAATATATATATATATAAATGACAAAAAGCAAAAGCACAACAAAATAAAAAAAAAGTAAAAAAAAATTATCCAACTTACAAATGAGTAAGAATTTGAAGGCAAACTATTGCATTCAAAAATTCTAAAACCTAAATTCTACATAATTAGACAAGTGAGAGTCACTTTAAAGAGTTTTAAAGCATGATTGAGTCAGAGAGATGCCTTTTAAAAGCGTCCTGTACCACAGATTGTCAAGTTCCACACTCTTGTCTGTGTGTTTTTTTAGTTCAGGTGTGATGTGTCTTAAGATGCTGTAACATATGTGAAGAGAGCGCACAGAATCCATATGAAAGACACACAAAAGCTCAGCGTCAAAGCGCCTGCCATATGCCAGCGCTGACAGCCTTAATAACACACGCCGCTGATATCCCAGATCTGTGCGTTTCTCTTCACATCCACGGGTTTAAAATGACATGTTCTGTCCTCTTCCACTTCACTAGACACAACTCACGCTCTACGTGAGACCGGGTTCATTCAAGACGTCACAACAACAGATTTAAAATCAGAACTGACCACAGCGAAGAGCAGATGTACAACAAAACAGCAATGAATCAATGCATCAATGAATAAACGCTCTGACTGAAAGATAAACAGACACCAGCCAATGGTCCCCACGAAGAAAACTGCTCAATAGATGCATGATATATCGGCCACCATATCACTATCCGCCGATATATGTTAAATATATCGGTTAAAGCCGATAAATAATGTGTTATTTCCTCCAGCTGAGACACTTCAGATGTTCACTGTTCATCATGATGGGTTTAAATTGCTTAAAATATGATTGGAATCACTTCAAAAAAGGAAAATACAGTTGAGTGCAACATATGCAGGGCAATCTGTCATATCGGCTACATAAAATCATAATGAGAACATTATAATTGTGTGCTTGAGATGTGGATTTTAATGATGAGACTTTAGTTTTTGTAATCAGGCTCTTAAAAATTATAGAAAAATTTGGATTCAGATTTATCGGCCGATATATCGGTTATCGGCTTTCAAATATAAAAAATTATAGGTTATCGGCTTTCAAATATAAAGAATTAACATAAAAATACATATGTAAAGATTAATATTAATATAAATATTAATAAAAAAATAAATAAAAATAAAAGAACACTGATCCCATTTTATGCAGATTTTAAATGAATGTATTTGTATTTATTGTATTATGTTTGAGTGAAGTCTATGTAGTGTTTTAATTTTACATTTGTTTATTTGATTTCTTGAATGTTACTGTTAAATAATAGGCTATAGCTGAACATTTTAAAACACTGTTTATTTCATTTGTATATTATATTGTAATTTTTTACTATTATTTGTAACTTGCTTCTTTGCTACAAAGATAAAACAATGAAATAAAAGGTTTTTATCTTCGCCCACCCCTACTTTAGTCTAAATGGTCTATAATTGTGTGCTTGATACGTGGATTTTAATGAGGAGACTTTAGTTTTTGTAATCAGGCTCTCAAAAATTATAGAAAATTTTGGATTCAGATTTATCGGCCGATATATCGGTTATCGGCTTTCAAATATAAAGAATTATCGGTTATTGGCTTTCAAATATAAAGAATTATCGGTTATCGACTTTCAAATATAAAGAATTATCGGTTATCAGCTTACAAATATAAAGAATTATCGGTTATCTGCATACAAATATAAAGAATTATCGGTTATCTGCATACAAATAGAAAGAATTATCGGTTATCTGCATACAAATATAAAGAATTATCGGTTATCTGCATACAAATATAAAGAATTATTGGTTATCGGGCAAAATGTTCATATCGGTGCATCGCTACAATAAACATACCATGTAATGTCTTAATGAGAGAATAAAACTGGAAAAATATAATTTTGTTTAGGCTAAATGAAACCCACATACAAACTTGTTGATTTAGTCGTTTAAAATAAATGTTCTTCCATCCGAATCACTTTATCACTATATTTGTGGAGACATTTTTAACTGCAGTAATTCTTACATATTCTATTACATAATTATATTAAGCGTTATAAAAATAAAGGTGACTTGACTATTATAGACATGATCATCACTCGATATCATCAACTTTTCTGACTTTCAGTAAAATTACAAATGGTTTGTGCTCATCGAATTCTTAAGCCAATCACAAGCTTTCTTCAGATTTTCCCAGAATACACTGCACTGCACTTTTAAACATCCCACGAATCAAGAATGGACATTGAACGAGCAGATCATCTGGTCAAAACAACTCAACATTCATTGTCATGTGATAAATAAATAAAAAACGCTGTTTTTCTTTTAAATGAATATCCTGTGCGTGTCCATATAAAGAGAAACAGAGTTTACGTTACATCAGCACAAAGAAATCTGAGAAAATGTGCAAACATACATGATTAAAAACATGCTGTCAGGCATCTGGCTTTCTGTGAAACTTCTGCTTCACGTGATGAGTGTGTGTTTGCGAGGTCAGGCTGAGACGCAGGACGTGAGACCCTGTGAGAATGATCACATGACTCTGAAGCGAGATCAGTGTGTGTGGTTGAAATGAGCAGTCACCTGTTGCGATGGTAATGAGCACCTGAGACTCGTTCACGATCCGCAGACCTGACTGACTGACAGCTGAATCTCAACGGCCTGTAAAGATGCACCACAACTAGAACAACATTAGATGTAATCGACAGAGTCATCATGGACTGTTCTGAGGATAGTAGGGATGCACGATATATCGGTCACCATATCGGTATCGGTATTTACAGACCAATATATCAGTTATCGGCTTTAAAATATAAAGAATTATCAGAATCGGCCAACATTTCTCAAATAGGTGCATCCCTAGTGGATATTTGTGTGTCCTAAATGATAAACTATACACTTATACAGTATGTAGTGTATGAATCTGAGAGTCTGATGCCCCGCCCCCTTCACTACGTAATTAAAACTGTGACAGTCGAGTGCATGACGTGTCCAACATTCCACACTTATTTTTTTCTGTGCATCAGTGCATCATCTGGGTATTAAAAGTGTACTTTAAGTACTTAAAATTAAACTTAAATTAACATAAAAATACATATGTAAAGATTAATATTAATAAAATAAATAAACACTGATCCCATTTTATGCAGATCTTAAATGAATGTATTTGTATTTATTGTATTATGTTTGAGTGAAGTCTATGTAGCGTTTTAATTTTACATTTGTTAATTCGATTTCTTGAATGGTACTGTTAAATACTATGTGCTGAACATTTTAAAACACTGTTTATTTCATTTGTATATTATTTTGTAATTTTTTCCTATTATTTGTAATTTGCTTCTTTGCTATAAAGATAAAACAATGAAATAAAGGTTATCATCTCCACCCACCCCTACTTTGGTCTAAATGGTCTGTCATTCTTTTTTTCTTACCATACAAAGTGAAATTTTTTAAAATTGCAATTTAGCTTTGCTGCACTGCTCAGTGACTTGTAATAAAACCAATATGAAAAAGATTTGTGATGAAATTGCGATCTTCCTGTAAAAATAAAATCGTGATATATTTTTTGCCATATCGCCCAACCCTAAAATTTTAAAACACAATTTATTTAATTTGTATATTATTTTGTATTTTTTTCCTATTATTTGTAATTTGCTTCTTTGCTACAAAGATAAAACAATAAAATAAAGGTTTTTATCTCCGCCCACCCCTACTTTGGTCTAAATGGTCTGTCATTCTTTTATTCTTTCACATTTTGTTACCTAATGAGGCGAAATTTTTTAAATCGGCAAATTAGTTTTGCTGTACTGCCCAGTAACTTATAATAAAACCAATATGAAAAAGAATCGTGATAAAATCGCGATCTTCTTGAAGAAAAAAAACGTGATGTTTTTTTTGCCATATCGCCCAACCCTAAAATTTTTAAATACTGTTTATTTCATTTGTATATTATATTGTATTTTTTTTCCTTTTATTTGTAATTATTTGCTTCTTTGCTCTTATATAACAAAGATAAAACAGTGAAATAAAGGTTATTATCTTCGCCCACCCCTACTTTGGTCTAAATGGTCTGTCATTCTTTTTTTCTTTTATATTTCGCTACCTTATAAGGCTACATTTTTAAAACAGGCAAATTAGTGCTCAGTGACTTATAATAAAAACAATATGAAAAAGAATTGTGATGTTCCTGGGGGGGACAAAAATCCTGATATATTTGATATAATCCTGCAATATCGCCCAACCCTAAAAAACGCAGTGCATACTGTGCAGTAGTAGCAGAACACAGGCCTATAACTGGCAGAATCCGCTCCAGTATTGCAGCTCATGCGGGGGCACGCGGGCGCTGGCGGGCGGTCTGATGTCTGGTGGAATGATGCCAGTTGACTCCAGGGCATCGGGGGGGAGGAGGGCTGTGAAAGGAGAGCGAGTCTGTGCCAGGATCAGCCTGTTCTCTGGGCAACAAAAGGCGGCACACATTCAGCTAGTGCCGTGCCAACCGTAGGCCAGCGTCAGTGCCATCGAGGAGGAACTCAAGGGGAGGTGGTGTTTCTGAACAATGTGCCAGGCAGAGAGACGGCAGCCAACCAAAGATCAGTGCCTGACAGAAACATGGACAGACGACAGGAGAGAGAGTGAGAGAGAAAGAGAGATGGAGGCTCTTGTCTGCGATGTATTTTTAAGTGATGAATGAATGAAAGACATGTAGAGACTCTCTCCTGACATGGGAAGATGGCGTGTTGAAAGATGAGGTCGGTGACCAGTAAAATGACAAATTTGGCTTAGGCTCTTCTTTTTTTTTTTTTTACTTAGGCTGATAAGCAACTACTTAACTACGCCCTGGCAACCATGCAGAAAACCTTAGTAACTGCATAGCAACGCGGTAAAACAATTCAGAACGCCAACTGCATAGCAATGCCCTGGCAACCGCCCAAAACACAACAATAGTGACTGTAGCAATGCGCTGAACCCCAAATCAGAACACCATAGCAACGGTTAAATGACATCCTCTCAGGAGGACATCATAGCAACGGGCGCTAAAACCACTCAGAACACTATTTTGTGATTATTTATATCCCTTTTTATATAAAGCACTTTGAATTGCCATAGTGTATGAATGTATCAACGTTTATAAAGGCTAAAAAAAACACTCAGAACACCATAGTTGAAGACACAGCTAAACACCATAGAAACAGTTTGTTAAAACCCACTTATAAGACCATAACAGCTGTTTAGCAACTCAGGACACCATAGCAACGGTTAAATAATGCACTTAAATCCACTCGTGGCATCCTAGCAACGGGTTGGAATTTGGAAACGCATAAAAACTACTCAGAACACCATAATGGTTTAGAAACGCGATAAAACCCACTATCAACGCTTTAGAAAGGCGATCAGAACACCATAGTTGAAATCCAGTAAAACACCACAGGAGGGGTTTGCTAAAACCACTCAGAAGTCCATAACAACACCTTAGCAACGGCACAGTAAAGCACTCTGATTCCAGTTTTGCGTGTGGTGCAGGTAGGCCTTCAAACATTACTTACATTTTCTTCAGAACAAAAATTCAGTTCTCCATGCAATTTCCCTTGTGTTTAACATGATTTCTACTTCTATTTATTATAATGCTAAATATTATATGTTCTGTATGTAACTTTAAACTTAGAAAACAATGCTGACCTGTAGGCGCTATTCTGGAAACCGCCACCATTTTGTTTAAATTCAAACACAGAAAATCCCGCCTGTTCCAACGGCACTTCAACAATCGCGAGCGCTCAGAATGATTAAACCCTTTTCACATTTCACCATTAGTTGGGTAAACGGTGGATGAGATAATACATTAAATATATTTATTGTTTTCCCCATTTGCTCAAATAGCAAAAGAAAAACTCCACAATAGTGTTTTCACAACTTTCAAAAATAGGGGGAAAAATAGAGAGAGATTAATAAAATGTCACTCTCATAGCAGAAACACCCTCACAACAGTTAACTAGTTTTTTTTTTTTTTTTTGTAATTTGATGTAAAGGTAATATAATACAAAGAATGTTATAATTGTACATACATTACTTTAAAAAATGAAATTATTAAAAGAAAATGCAGGATTTACGATGCTCATTAAAACGCGATGTGAAAATAATGTTTCTGGTTAGTTTAAACCAGCGGGCTACTTCTATTTTTGCTCCTTTTTTTAAATGGCGTGTCGTGTAGTTTTTGAGCCAGACTGTGTGATTTCACACACGACACCTGCTTCATCTGTCAGCTAGTACTGATCCGAATTCCTAAAAACCCTTTCAAATGAAAAGCATCGCGTCTGATCTTGACTCCAGTGTAATGCGGTTTGAAACCCGATCGTTCATTTTGTTGACTCTTTTTATATGAACTACCGTCCTGATCCAGAGAGCAGCTCCACACACACTGACCGCGAACGCTGAACTGAAGCCTCTTTCATACACTTATTATTACATTACTGAACATGTTTCATTGCCTTCCAACATCCTGTTTAACCAAAGCATCTGACCTCGAGTCTGTTAAAGCGCTCAACATCTACAACACAGCCTCAGTTCTGCTTTAGATCATCGGGCCTGTGAGTTCACTCTCTTCTACACAACATTGTGGAGCACAACGGCAACATAACACCTCGATTCAGAGTTTATTATACAGAAATGAACCTCAGATGGACCGGCGAAGGTTTATGAATATGCTGAACTGGCCGTATTTAATATGGTGTACATTTATAACATACGGATTTAAATAATTATACGACTACTTTAATTATAGAACTTGATTAACATGAAAAATGTGTAAATTGAAAATACACATTTACCTTGTATTTAAAAAAGCATAATTCGTTGTTGTTTTTTATCAACGTTTAAGAAAATAAAGCATGTTGTCCGTTATTAAATTAGCTATAGCCTACGTGTAATTTGCATGAAACGTGTCATTTTAAAAAAGCACTGAACATATTTATTTTAGCCTTCATAATGAGTGTTTTAAAGCTTCTTCTTTAAAAAAAAAATAATAAACAGAAATGTATTTTCGTGTGTTATTTATGCTCAAAGAAAACAAGCGCGTTCATGAAAACACTTTACAAATATTCACAAATTAATCTCCCAAAATAAACTACAGAATTAAATTAGAGATTAAAACGATGTCGCTTGTGACCGGTGTGTGATATTAGGAGCATTATTATTACACTGATCATTTAAAAATAACCAAATGTGAAATAAAGCGTAATTTAAATACAGTGAGTTTATGCGCGACCTTTTCAAATTATTTATATCGATCGATTTATGAAACTATAAGCTTCACAAGAATCCGAGATTGAACAGATTTATCAATAACGTTTTTATTCTGTTGTTATTATTAATATAGTCTATTTATAATAGGCTAATTAAACAATAACAACAAATAGAAAATTAAATAATAGTGTCACATACATTAGATATTTAGTTGTTCTATAAATAGGCCTACCTAATAATCAATATTTCCTCGAACAAAATATTTAGCAGAAACAGATTTAAAACACGTTTGCCTTTGTGGTCCAAAAACGACATATTTTTTCGCCCCAAAAAATATATAGTTTGTAATATTTAAAACGCAATGTTTAAAATGTATGTTTTATGCAAGGAAATGTTCTTTATTCCTTCATGAATACACGCCGTTATTCAAATGATTTCATTATATGCATTATCATTTTAATTTTAATCATTGTAAATTATATGATTTAAACAAATGAAAGGATAATATTCCGACTAAACGCGATTGGTTTTGAATGGCTTTATCAATAAGCCCGTTTTCATTTTTCGTTTCGTTTTCACATAGCGTAGCTCCTCTCACAGGAACGCGCTCCAGACGCGCGCCCGCGGACACGCGCTCATTCCATGGCTTCTGCTGCCACCCAGCGGCCAGAGCAAGAACAACAGCACATTATTTTCAAGAAAAATGGCACAAAAAATACATTTAGAGTCATGAAAAATGATGTAAAGGCAAGAGTTTGTGCTCTGAGTGTTAGGACAGATAGACAGGAGCCACATGCCTTTGAAAAAGGTTCGACTTTATTTACAGGAACATTTTCAGGAGGTTTTCAGATAAAAATTATTGGTGATACACGGCCTCATTGAGACAAAGCTGTATCTTCTCTCGCTCTCTCTCCCTCTGATGGCGAGCTGAGGGACGTATCCAGCTCCGCTCTGTGTGTGTGTGTGTGTGTGTGTGTTGATTTTGCCCAGTCATGTTGGCGGAGAGAGACGCCCGTGGAGAGATTGCAGCAATATGTCGTGTCGTCTTTTCCTCTTCAGTGACTTTCTCCCTTCTTACCCACAACCTGCATTTGACACACGCAAAACATCAAATTCACCACATTTATCTTCCATCATGCTCAGCAATACATTTTTAACCTGATTATAACTTCAGACAGACTGGATTCATCAGGATTTGATTGAATGGTGGAAAGTGGGTTATGATATTATTGTTGGTTAACAATATTTACTCAGTACCCGTTTGAAGTCGTTCATGTTTGTTGCCTGGACAGGAGTGCCGATAAACGTCAGATAGTTCACTTTTGTCGTCTCCTCGTCTCCTTGGTTTGACTTGATAAATAACTGGGGAAAAAAACAGGTGGAAAATGAGAAACTCAAGGGGGAACAAAGGGCTCAAAATACCATAATATTAAACATTAAATATTATATTATAGTTCACCTAAAAATACCCTCACATTGTTCTAAACCCGTGTGAGTTTCTTTCTTCTGTTGAATACAAAATAATATATTTTGAAGAATGTTGGTAACCAAACAGTTAATGGTTCCCATTGACTTTCATTGTATTTTTTTTTTCACACTATGGAAGTCAATGGGAAGCAGCAACTTTTTTTCATACTATGGAAGTCAATGGGAATTTTTTTCATACTATGGAAGTCAATGGGAACCAGCAACTTTTTTTTTTATATATATATACTATGGAAGTCAATGGGAATTTTTTGGAATTTTGTTTTCATACTATGGAAGTCAATGGGATTTTTTCTTCATACTATGGAAGTCAATGGGAATTTCTTGGGAAATATTTTTTTCATACTATGGAAGTCAATAGAAATTTCTTGGGAAATTATTTTTTCATACTATGGAAGTCAATGGGCTTTTTTCTTCATACTATGGAAGTCAATGGGAATTTCTTGGGAAATTCTTTTTTCATACTATGGAAGTCAATGGGAATTTTTTTTCATACTATGGAAGTCAATTGGAAGCAGCAACTTTTTTTCATACTATGGAAGTCAATGGGAACCAGCAACATTTTTTTTTTTCATACTATGGAAGTCAATGGGATTTTTTCTTCATACTATGGAAGTCAATGGGAAGCAGCAACTTTTTTTCATACTATGGAAGTCAATGGGAACCAGCAACATTTTTTTTTTTCATACTATGGAAGTCAATGGGAACCAGCAAAAAAAAATTTTTCATACTATGGAAGTCAATGGGAATTTTTTTTAATTATGTTTTCATACTATGGAAGTCAATGGGATTTTTTCTTTATACTATGGAAGTCAATGGGAATTTTGGGGGAATTTCTTTTTTTCATACTATGGAAGTCAATGGGAATTTTTTTTTATTATGTTTTCATACTATGGAAGTCAATGGGATTTTTTCTTTATACTATGGAAGTCAATGGGAATTTTGGGGGAAATGATTTTTTCATACTATGGAAGTCAATGGGAATTTTGGGGGAATTTTTTTTTTTTTCATACTATGGAAGTCAATGGGAAGCAGCAACTATTTGGTTACCAACATTCTTCATAATATCTTTTGTGTTCAGCAGAAGAAAGAAACTCATACAGGTTTAGAAACACTTCACTTCGTGAACTTTCCATTTAAATAAGATAGACTATTTTTACAAAAATTATAAAAATGATGTTTGGATTTTATGGTTGGGGAATTTCTACACTAAGGAATGCCAAGCGTCTTTTAAAATGCTGAAATGAAATCTTGTCGTTTTTATTTATTTTTAATTAATTAATATTATTATTATTATAATTATTTTTGTTTATTTGTATTAATTATTTTATGGGGGTTTTTTATATGCAATTTGTATTGTATTTGTATGAGCATTACGAGTGTAATTGAACATACAGTCACACTGTTGACGTTCTGAAACTTGACGTATCGGAGCGGGATGAGTCCGTCATCTTTGTAGTCTTCCTCGGACAGATCCAGCGCCTGCGTCGCTTCACTTCTCTCCGCGTCATCGAAACCCATGGAACGAGGAAGATTAATGAAGATCTTCACACTCTTCGGGGCTTGAGCTGAAAACACATGAAGAGACAAGCGGTTTATATCAGTGTGAACCCGATCTGAAGGGAGAAAACTAACAGCCATTTGCACTTCTCGGTCAGAATGCCTGTTTAGGAAACGTATTAATGTAAACACATTAGGATTGCATGAATGTAAACAAACGAGTAATAAAATATTAGATCATTTTGCACAGTAAATGCAGCTGTTGTTGCCTATTTTGTTCAAAAAAGAGAAAATCACAAACTCTTCTTGATTTATTGATGTTATATTTATTTATCCAATACAACTTACATTCACAGCATACATATTTTGATATACCTGTACATTTCAGTAGGTTTTGCTTTTGTAAAATGTGTCTATATTAGTTTTAGTTATTCTAGTGTAACAAATTAAACTAAATAAAAAGGAGTAAAGTTGCATGGTAACTAGCTGAAATAAAATAGGTGCATTATATTATATTTCTATGTCAAGTAGAGCTGCATGATTCTGGATAAATCATGAATCATGATTTATTTTAATTTCATTTTAAATAGAGATTAGATTCTGAACAAACAATTCAACAAATTAACGTGATTTACTAGAGGTTCTGACAAAATGTTAATTGCTGCAGTCTATTTAAAAAGATTTAATTAACTAGAATCAGTCTGAGTGAATGATTCAATGACTCACTCATATAGACTTCACTTGTTTCATTACTGGATGAATCAGCGTTTTGAACGAATGATTCAATGACAAACACATTTTTCTAACAGTCACGTGTCGCCACCTACTGGTGTAACGATGTAATTGATACAATCTTAATTTGAAGCATCAAGTTAAAAGGTGATTTACTCTATTATGATCGCTACTGTAGACATCAGGGTTTATATCTGAACTATAATCTTTTATTCCAGTGCTTCTGTGATCATTTGAATGATTGTAAGACAGAAATAATGAAACTGTGTGGTTGAAAAGACCGTTTGTGAAGCTGATTCATATCTGTACATGACAACGGCTCTCTCTGGATCAGAACGCAGATCTGAATGTTCGCTGTGATTTGATCAAAGGTTTAATAGACAGAGGAGAATCACTGTCATTTAGAAATGAGATCATGTGATCAGGTGTTTGCAGGGTTCCCACACCTTGGTTAACTTCAAATTCAAGGACTTTCCAGGTTCAATATCCTCAAATTCAAGGACTTAATGTGTGTCCAACAACAAACGTTAAGGTACCATCGTAGAGTAGTTTTGTGCGCGCGTGAACGTCATGGCAACGTACAACACGAAGTACCTCACGCGGGAAACACTTAACGTATATTAACGCATAAATGCACGCAACTAAGGTAAATCAAGCAAGCTAGTGTGCATAGGTCATGAAGTGTTGGCGAAATAACACACTAGCGGACTAGCACTCAATGAATGAAGAATTCATTCCAGAAAACTTATTGCATTTTATTTAATTTTTTTCAGATTCACAAACTTTCAAGGATTTCAAGGACCCGTGGGAACCCTGAGTTTGAATTGAGATCACGATCTTTTAGCGTCAAGCAACGAGAGCTGGTGTCTTACCGAGTTCAGCAGACAGCAGCTTCAGGGAGAAGAGTTTGACAGGTTGATTGAAGGAGATTGTGATGAGAAGCTGCAAACAAACGCAGAAGAATCAGTCATAAGATCAACACTACAGATCATATTTACACTCGAGAAACTCACACTGACAGTCTCTGGGATCTGATCTTATAAAAGGTACAGTTTCACTTTCAGTTTAACGGCCATTCGATACGGCAACAAACGACTGGAAATAAATACATGCTGAAGCACTAAAATGACTGGAAATATATAAACTAAAGCTAAATTAAACCTGAATAGTAATATTAAGGGGGGGAAATGGCTAACATTTTACAATTAGGTTTCATTTGTTAACATTAACTAATAATGAACTGCACTTCTACAGCATTTATTATTCTTTGTTAATTCCAAAATGTACTAATACATTATTAAAATCAAAAGTTGTATTTGTTAGCATTAGTTAATGCACTGTGAACTAGCATGAACTAACAATGAACAGCTGGATTTTTATTAACTAGCATTAACAAAGATTAATAAAGATTTTAATTAAAGATTTCTCTTTGTTAATTCATGTTATAACTAATGTTAACTAATGAACCTTATTATAAAGTGTTACCAAGAAAATTAAAAGGCACAAATTTGTTTTACTAAAATTAAAAAAAATAATAATTTAATTAAACAATTTACAAAATTAAACATTGGATGAATAGATTAATTAACAATAATATTAATAATAATTTATCAAATCAAACTAAAATTAAAACTGAAAATGTAAAAATAAGTTAATTAAAAATATTCATGAACATTAGAATAGTATATAAATAATTATAAAATAACACACTATTCAAGTGTCTTAAATTTAGTAGTTAACTAATAATAATTAATCAAAACTAATAATAATTAATCAAATCACACAAAATAATCAAAATAAAACAAAAAAAAAGATTTAACTATTTTATTTGTTATTCTGCATGTCATGTGACCGACATCAGCGAACATGTGACTAAGTTGTTAAATAATTGAAATATTATCTTTAAAGATCAAAAGGGTTTGGCTGAGAAAAGTTTGTGAATCCTGTGACACCGCAAAAAAACACACACACACACACACACGCAGTTAGTTCCTTTGCATGTAAACAGGACGTTTATGTCAACATTGCATTAAAGGGGTGGTATAATGCCCTTTACACAAGATGTAAAATAAGTCTCTGATGTCCCCAGAGTGTGTGTGTGAAGTTTTAGCTCAAAATACCCCACATATATTTGAGGGAGAGCAAAAACACACAGTTTTTGTGTCTGTCCCTTTAAATGTAAATGAGCTGCTGCTCCCGGCGCAGAGGGCGGAGCTTCAAGAGCACTTGTTCTTTTACCTCACACACACATGCACTGAAAATCTCAAAACTTTTAGCCTTTTATGTTCAAACCGGAGTCGGACAATGATGGAGAGACTCGAGAAGAAGTGACAACATGTAGAAGCAACAGGGCGTTTCTGAATGATTAGTTGATGAATTTATGAAGCTGATGTGTAGTTATCTTCTAGTCATTGATTAGCATATTCTGTTTTGATAATCTATAAATCATGTTCAGTGCTCATGTTTGTGATGTCACTAACCCGGGAGGAATGTGGTGTAGTCTCTACCAGCCGTTTGTTGTAGTCCTTATAAAGCTATTTCTTTAAAATCAAATATCTCCCTTTGCTTTTAACTTTGAGCGTTGTAACTTTGCAGATGTTGTTTATGCTCAAACAGCAACATTACACACTAACTAAAGTTAGAAAAGTGAAATCATAATCACGCTTTAAAACCCCAGGAGTGTGTTCACCTGTTCATCACAGTCGGACTCCAGGTAGGTGGAGTCCTTGATTAAGCAGTTGTCGAAGCCACAGTCGTCGCTCTCATTGAGACATTCACAGCCAGCTTTACTCACGAACGGCATCAGGTCCATCTGAACACAACAGACGACAGACGTGACACTCTCAAAGTTCACAGTTCACAGTTCACGAACCCCATCAAACCCAGCCTGCATGGACTCACGTAGCCTTTGGGAATATCCGAGTCTTCGTTGCTCCCGGGATCGTTTTCCACATGCTGTTTGATTTTCTCCTCCAGCCCGGAAGCGTCTGCGCCCTGATACTGGTCCACGCGCACTTTGTTTCGGAAAAACTGGAACGTCGGCGTCGCTGAGATATTATTGGCTGCGGCTGTTGCCTAGGAGACGGAAAATAAAACACTTTGGTCACAAACTGTAAAAAATGACGTGATTGGTAAGTCATGCCAACTTATGTTTTTACATTACTTTGACTTACTTTTATAAGTTATACGAGATTCAACTCGATTTTAAGTCAGTTTCATATTATTTAAGTTTAAATGACTTTACAGCCAATTTGATAATACTTAAGTAAATAAAATTTATATTGAAATACATAAAACATACATATGTTTTTACAGTGCTGTTATTTTAGTATTGAGATACGATTATAGTTTTCATCCATATTTTAACATTTCAAGTTTTACATTATTACCCACTTTAATCAAGGTTTAGTCATTTTGATGTGTTTTTGCCTTTTTTTTGGTAACACTTTACAACAAGGTTTCATTAGTTAACATTAGTTCTACTTCTACAGCGTTTATTATTCTTAGCTAATGTTAATTTCAACATTTACTAATACTTTATGAAATCAAATGTTGTATTTGTCAACATTAGTAAATGCACTGAACTAACAATGAACAGCCGGAGTTTTATTAACTAATTTTAACAAAGATTAATACAATTTAATTAAATGTATTGCTCTTTCATGTTATTTAACACAAAAACTAATGTTAACAAATGAGACCTTATTGTAAAGCGTTACCTCTTTTTTAATGTCTAGTTTTTATAAATGTAAGCATATAAAGTTAATCTGAAGGAAAATAATCTGTCACCTGACAGACGTGGACGTCGACTTCTAGAAACACAACCTGAGGGTATTTGTTGCTCAACATGTTGAACGCTGGAGCTATTCTGACACAAGGACGACACCTGGACAAAGAGAAACCATCATCAGTTAAACATCATCATCTCAGACCAAGAACTAGGACACTTTCCCCTTGAAGTCGTCATTTCACATTAGTCTCTTCTTCTCTATAGTGTCGTATATCCGAGTGAAACGCTTCTGAAACAAGAACAAATGTAGGGCGGGGCTTGATTGGATGGTTGTGGTTTGCTATTGGCTGATCTCCTGTGATTGACAGGTTATAGCCCCGCCCTCATCATCAGAGAAGAGATGCTGCAAGAGGAACTTATTCTGATTCAAGATTATTAACACAATAATGATGTGCACCGATAAGTCGTTTAGAATAAACACTGGAATATTACATAAAAACATAAGAACTGAAAGTGACTTTAAATCTGTGTTTAAAAACAACAACATTCTGACAGATAATGTTGATTGAATCATCTGAAAACAGCATCTCCTGACACAAAATTACATAAAAAAATACATTTACTAAGAAAATTTCTCCTAAATATTAGATTGAGAAATTATAAACTACATATTCAACCTGGCAGTTAATTAATGTATAATAATAATCATATTAATAACAATTAAATCATAAAAGTGCACAACTAAAATAAATGAATACACAAATATGTATTGTTAATAATACGTTTTTAATGATAATTCTTTAAAAATTATACATTATTAATCAATTACTAAAATATTTAAATCGGTGCTGGCCAACGATTAATCGCGATTATACACATCAAATATAATATACACATTAAATATACATGCATATGTGTGTATTTATATATATACAGTACAAACACGTATATTATGTAAACACAAACTTTTATTTTGGATGCGACTAAACAATAAGTGTTTACACCTGCATGTCATGTGACCATTAGCCAACAAGTGAATGTGTTCAGTTTTTGAAATATCAGAGGGACTATATCATGGGTCAACATACAGGCTGACAACAGAGCAACAAAACACAGTTAGATCTCTCAACACACGTGTGTGTGTGTGTGTGTGTGTGTGTGTGTGTGTGTGTGTGTGTGTGTGTGTGTGTGTGTGTGTGTGTGTGTGTGTGTGTGTGTGTGTGTGTGTGTGTGTGTGTGTGTGTGTGTGTTTTGCTAAGTCATGCCGGTGTGTGTTCTGTTCTTGTCCTTCGTTCAGTCTTGTGTGTTGAGTGGCGGGTCAGTCTGTGCTGTTCTGACCCAGCTCGGACTCTCGATATCTGTGTGTGTGTGTGTGTGTGTTCTCGGTTCTGTCAGGTTCGGCTGCAGGGGCCTCACACACACTCACTCACTCACTCACTCACCCGCTCATGGTGAACTTCACCACGACCAGCCTGGATCCTGCGCCGCTCAGCTCCGCCTGGAACTCCGAGTCATTCCCGATCACCTTCACCCCGACCATGACTCAAAAACACGGGGAACGAATCGCTGAAAAGCGTTATTAATCACCAATAATCGGTCAGATTGATCAAAATCACTGAGACGCTCGGCGCGGCACGACAATTGTCCCGGAACACACTTCCTGTGTAGTGATGACGAAGAACGGCGGGCTGGCCAATCACAGGCGGCGTTGGCCGGCGCGCGTCATCACCGAAACCGTTCATGAGATGTCGCAAATCCTCAGCAACTGTCGTGAGGTGCAAATAACTAATATTTATGTTTCTTTTTATTTATTTACATTTATTATAAATTAATTTGTCACTCAGCTTCTATGTGAATGTTTTTATAAAAATAAGAGTAAAATTTTTTTGTTATTTTTCTTCAGTACGTTTGTGTTTCTATGGTGACGGGTCAATTCGATTTGACCTAAACATGAGTAGGATCAAAACTTTCATGGTTTTACTCCTAGTTTCGTTAGTTTCGCTGAACCAAACGACCGCTGAGTACGGTGTGTTTTTAGTCTAAGAATATATTATAGATATTATAAAAATATATTTATGTTATTCTCATTAAGAATCAACTGTTTATTTTGTTGCTATTCCAACCATTGCGGTCAATAAACCATTTCTCATCCAACAGCAAAACAAATCAGAAAGTTGACTAGCCACAAAAACAAGATGTTAGATGTGTTTCTCTGTGAAAAATCATACACAAATATTGATTTAGAGCTCAACTGTTGATCTGTCGTTATGAAGAATTTATTCTCTACTTACAAAATGTCAAATATTTTGTGATGCTCTTGTTTACAGTCATGTTTGTTTGTTTTATAGATAAGAAATCACAGGAGATCAGATTTGGTGTGGCCTCGTTAACTATGAAAAATAAGGAGCTAACAAAGTTGTATCCTTTCTTAAAGCCTTACAAGGGACGACAAGAGCAGGTATGATGATCATAACCACTGATCTGTCTCTTCTGCTCACCAACAGTGCATTTATTTGATCAAAAATACAGTAAAAACTGTGAAATATTATTATAATGTAAATCAGCTGTTCTCTATGTGAATATATAGTAAAGTGTCATTTATTCCTGTGACCAAAGCTGAATTTACAGCATCATTACTCCAGTCTTCAGTGTCACATGATCCTCCAGAGATCATTCTAATATGATGATTTGATGCTCAAGAAACACTTATGATTATTATCAATGTTGAAAACTGTTGTGGACAATTTTTTTCAGGATTCAGTGATGAATAGAAATTTCAAAAGAACTGAATTTATTTGAAATAGAAAGCTTTTGTAACTTTATACTTTACAAGTTTGGGATCAGTAAGAAGTCTTTTATTTATTTTTTGGGATAGAAATTAATATTTTTATGCAGCACGGATGCATTAAATTGATCAAAAGTGACAGTAAAGACATTTATAAAGTTAAAATAGATTCTATTTGAAATAAATGCTGTTCTTTTGAACTTTCTGTTCATCAAAGAATCCTGAAAAATAAAGTGTATCACAGTTTCCACAAAAATATGAAGCATTGATAATAATCATAGATGTTTCTTGAGCATCAAATCATCATATTAGAATGATTTGTGAAGGATCATGTGACACTGAAGACTGGAGTAATGATGCTGAAAATACAGCTTTGATCACAGGAATAAATTACACTTTACTATATATTCACATAAAAAAACAGTTATTTTAAATTGTAATAATATTTCACAACTTTTACTGTATTTTTTATCAAATAAATGCAGCCTTGGTGACCAGAAGAGACTCTTTCAAAAACATATTATCGATTGAAAACTTCTTTTGAACAGTAATGTATAATACATTAAACAAAAAGTTACAGTACAAATTTGGCCTTTAAACATTAATACTTCAAATTTATGGCTTTCCTCATACAAGGATGATCATATTTGGAGGTCCGTGGCATCTGAAAATTAAACTAATTTTCACCTGGTGGATGAATAAAGAGTTGGAAAAAAATCCACGTAAATCAGCAAGCGATTCCTCAGAACCAGAACAGATGAATTGTAACACACAATTATGCTGTTGAGTTTTGCACTGGCAGAAAATGTAAAGACTGCCTTTTTTACTGGAACGTTCTGTTGAATAGTGAAACATGACTTATTGAATGAATTGTTGTGTTGTTTCAGCTCTTGGAGAAGCTGCCTGAGAATTTCCAAGTGCTTCTTAAAAGCACTATTTCCCTGCAAACTACCGTTTTCTGTGTTGCTCTCCTGTTTGGAATCTTTCACCTGCGTGGCTGGGATCCTGTAAGACTTATTTTTGTGCAAAAACATTACTAAAGACCAGCAGATTACTTTCAACTAACATTCTATTAACGTTCCCTGTGAGCTGGGTCAAAAATAGTGCTGTGAATGAAGTCTATTCATTATTCTTGGCTACTGAATACATGTCTCTCTCTTTGTATTGTCCGCAGCTCTGTCGGAAATGGGTCCGGAATAAAGACTGGACCGAGGAGTTGGAGATGGTCGAGATCGGATGATGCCGTAATGTGAAAGTTCACTGATGTGATGAAGAGATGTAATACAAGAAAAACCACATCTGTTTCTTAAATAGCTTGATGTTTTATGTACTTTGAACTTTTTTAATTATGTATTAAATACTAAAGTATTTATATATTGTTTGTAGAAATGTAATTAATATAATATAATCCTAATAAACTACTTGCTCAGTGTCTCTGATTTGATTAGGACTCATTCATATTTAAAATGTCTCGTATTGAAACCTGATTGAAACCTGTAAGACAAATTGTAAGGAAATAAATAAGATTAAAATAAATAAACAAATAAACATTAGATTAAATGCGTAAATAATAAATAAATAAATACATTACTGCAATTTTATAATTGTTTGTACCTTTTACTGGCCGGGGTATTTTTTATTTTATTATTATTTTTGACTGGACTGTAAAGGACTGAACCAACGCTAAACGGTTTTATTGAAACTCCCGCCCCCGACCTCAAAACCAACCAATCAGCTTTCCGGAAAAATCTTCACCGTGCGAACGGGCCAATGCCCAGCTGGAACGACAGAGTTGATGTTTCGCGCATGCGCACGAGTGAGTCTCCAGTCATCAGCTCGTGTGCTCAGCGTGCGGTGTCAGACGGACGAACTGATTTCCGGTGCGTTTACCCTAAAACATCCCGAACCGAGCCGGACTCAACTCATCTGAGGCCCAGAGAGCAGAACATGGCGGGCGAGCGCGTCGCTCAGATGTCGATCAGTGAGTTTGATGATGGTGATGATGATGGTGATGAAGATGACGCATATTGTCTGCAGTGTTGCGTCAGATCATGCTCTATTGCACTATAATACACATACTGTACTCTATTTATATATATACTGCAGTACACAATTAATATATATATATATATATATATATATACACACACACACACACACATATACATGGTCTTATCAGAACATGATGCATGAACTTAAACAGACAAGATCTGTCAAATCTAACGTGCACTAGAAATAGATCTAACATGTGGACTACTTTAAATATAAGTGCTTCAGATTTTCGTAAATAAACTCTCAAATGTTGATTCATTGAGTGAATCTGACTAATCAAAAGAATAGCCTAGTTTTTAAATAGTGATCGGCCGATATTGATTATTTTATCACCAATTTACATATTTATGTGCCCGATAAACGATATTTATTTATTGTTTTTGACAATTAAACCAACAGCCCTGAACAAACTGATTTATTTAACACTTTTTTTTCAATATGGTAATTTCTGTAATTTCACTTGCATGCAAATCAAAATAAGTAAAGTGCACTGTCACTGAAGTGTATTTTTAAATAACTGGTAACAAATAAAGCATGTAAAAACAATTCTAAGATATTTTTAAAAAGCAAAACATTCTAAACCGCCTGAATAAATTAAAAAAGCATTGCTACTTAGTACTACATTTACATATTTTCATTTATAACAAAAGCAGTAATATTAATAACAAAAGGCTAAATGTTATTTTATCTTTGACCAGTCTTGCGCACAATTCGAGATGGTCCTCACTGCAGAACATGAAATCCAGGGGGAGGAGTTGGATCCAGATCCAACTCCTCCCACCTTACATATACCTAAACCTACCCATCTCCACCCCCTGATCCCTAAACCCACCCCTAAACCTACCAGTCTCCACCCCTTACATCTGGATCCAACTCCGCCCCCTGGATCTCGTGTACTGCAGTGAGGTGCTACTGCACAATTCTCAAGATGGCGCCATTTATTGGTGAATCCGATATTACGAAACCAATACCCGGTTATTACCCTGGTAAACCAGAGTTCTCGCGAGAGCACAAGTTGAATTTGCTCAGCGAGTTACTCTGGTGTCGAGCCATGGAGCTCATTAAATATGCCCCTCGATCTGAGCTGCACCAATCACACCGGGTTATCTGATATAGGCGGGCCAGAGGCGAGCTAAACAGATGATGACAGCGTGTGACGTCGAAGTCATCAGTAAACATTGCAAGATGCCTATGGATAAATAGCAGTGGTTTGAAACGGCTTTGGCCGCTACAATGAACGAGTTAGACTTGGCTTTTTCCCAAAAGAGGAACAGAAGACGGCGCTCGAATCGTTCCTTTGCAAGTAGGGTGTTTTTGCTGTTTTGCCGACCGGAAGAGTATAATCTACCAGTTAGCTCGCTGGTAGCTAAGCGTATGGGGTTTATTGTTGTGATTGGTCGTAGTGTTATCCAATTGCGTGCTGTGAGATTTTCAAATGCATGCTTGGTGCCGCCCCTCGAGCTGGCCGATTCTCATTGATCGACACCAGACCATTAATCTTTTAGATTTAGGTCTGGATTTCCAGGCTACCCGGTTATGGGAAAATGCTTAAATATCGGGGAAAATATACGTAAAACCGATTATCGGTCGATCTCTACTTTTAATCCTAGTGCTAGGGATGGGCGATACCAAACGTTTTACAATTCTATACCTTTTTCTATACTTTTTGTTACAATTTTAACGAAACGTATTATTATTTATTAAATTGGTTTGTGATTTTTCAAAATAATGTATATTTTTACAAAAAAAGACATTAGACTTTAAAGAAATGTACATCTACATAACATGCTGGCCATTAATATGAAATGTATTACAAAAGCACATACGAGCACAATTAAATAAAAATGTTTATCAATACTGAAATATTGTGATTTAAATAATAATACAATTATTTGTTATAACATAAATATGAATGCAATAACCTAAAATACCAACAACATAAAACATGCATATTTGCACTTGTTTTCTTAAACAGGCCATCATTTTCCCAGACCAACTTCTACTTTTTTTATGTAGGCTTCCTGATGTTTTTAAAAGGAATCAATTCCACATAAATAGCTTGAGAGTGTCGACACACTGCCGTAAGGACCTGAGCCGTTTCCTGCTCTCGTAAACTGGTGAAATGTTAAACCTGCTGTTGTTTCCTCCTGCAGAAGAACTGTACGTGTCTGATAAACAGGGCAGTGATGTGGATGGAGAGGGATCCGAGCAGAAGCCCTTTAAAACGCCACTCAAGGTGCCTGATGATAATCCACTCCGCCTAGTCATACGGGATCATCCTTCATGAAATATGATTCCGGTCATTTTCTGTATTTCATTTCATACCTTCATATTTCCTAAATGTTCTCAGGCACTGTTGTTTGCGGGAAAAGAGCCGTTCCCAGTGATCTATGTGGATTCACAGAAGGAAGGAGAGGTGTGTAAACCTTATGACTAACTAACCGTAACGAGAATAAACATGTAAATCTACTGATTCAAAGATTAGTTCCTGACATGCACATACACTCTGCCCAGCCTAAATTATTACAAAATTACTTTAGAATAAAAAATAAATAAATTCTAGACAATTAAAGATGATACCTTTATTGAAAAAATGAAGATCGTATAGATTTTAATGTTCAAAAATATAATTAGAAAAAACGATTAAAATAATATATATTTTTGTATGCACTATGTATGATTTCACATTGGCTAATTTTAATAGCTGTTTTTCTTTAAGAAATCTCAGCTTCCACCACTAAACATACATTTTATAAAGGGTTTATTTAGTATTTACTTGCTGATACACAATGTGAGCAGACACGAGTAAAGAAAATTATTTTCCCAGTAGATAGTAGGGATGCACAATATATCGGCCACCATAACGGTATCGGCCGATATATGTAAATTTTTTATGTTATCGTTATTGGCCCGATAAGAAAATTTGGCTGATAAATAATGTATTATTTCCTTCAGCTGAGACACTTCAGATGTGCACTGTTCATTATGATGTTTTTGAATTGTTTGAAATATGATTGGAATCACTTCAAAAAAGGAAAACACAGTAAAGTGCAACATGTGCAGCGAAAGTCTGTCAAAACGGCTGCATAAAATAATAATCAGAGCATTATAATTGTGTGCTTGAGACATGGCTTTTAATGGTGAGAATTTAAATATAAAGAATTGTCGGTTATCGACTTTCAAATATAAAGAATTATTGGTTATCGACTTTTAAATTTAAAGAATTATCGGTTATTGACTTTTAAATATAAATAATTTTTGGTTATTGACTTTCAAATATAAAGAATCATCGGTTATCGACTTTCAAATATAAATAATCATCGGTTATCGGCTTTCAAATATAAATAATTATCGGTTATCGACTTTCAAATATAAAGATTATCGACTTTCAAATTTAAATAATTATTGGTTATCGGCTTTCAAATATAAATAATTATTGGTTATCGGCTTTCAAATATAAAGAATTATCGGTTATCGTCTTTCAAATGTAAAGAATTATCCATTATCGGCTTTCAAATATAAATAATTATTGGTTATCGGTTTTCAAATGTAAAGAATTATTGGTTATCAACTTTCAAATGTAAAGAATTATCGGTTATTGGCTTTCAAATGTAAAGAATTATTGGTTAACAACTTTCAAATGTAGAGAATTATCGGTTATCGGCTTTCAAATATATAGAATTATCGGTTCTTGACTTTCAAATATAAAGAATTATTGGTTATCGGCTTTCAAATATAAAGAATTATCGGTTATCGGTATTGTCCAAAATGTTCATATCGGTGCATCCCTAATAGATAATGTTTTGACATGTTTGAAGTAAGGAAAAGTTATATTAGATGTATCTGTTTTGAAAAAAATTACGTTGAATGTAAAATTGTTACAAATGTGCTTCTTTTTTTTCATGGTGCATTCAAAATTAGTGCATATTTAATTAATAGATGCATATTAGCATGCATATTTTGCATAAGAGCGTGTTTTAAGGTGATTCATACTAATTTGGCAAAGTTTGATAGGAATAGCATTTAACCTGCACCGTATGACCTCTGGATAGTTGAACATTATGGTGTGTTTGTGTTGTCAGCGCTGGGCCGTCATCTCTAAGACTCAGATGAAGAACACGAAGAAGCTCTTCAATCGAGAGCAAATGAAGACAGAGAGCAAAGACCAGAAGGAGGTACCTGGAACGTTCTGTGATTCCCCTGTCCTCTATAGACCTGTAATAACTCCTGTATCGATCATCTTTTGACCTCATGATTGACAGGCTGAAGATGCTGAACGCAGAGAGAAGAATCTGGAAGAAGCTAAAAAGATCACCATCAAGAACGACCCCAGCCTTCCTGAACCCAAAACCGTGAGTACTTTCAGAATTACGTACAGAAAATAATATTGATTATATAATAGCACCGAGTTACAATATGAGGATGGGTAGGTGGTTTAGGGGCAGTAATGGATATAAATAATAAACAATTGCAAGTTTACATCTAAACATTTTTTTAATAATCTTGCAATTCTGACTTTCATCTCGGAATTCTGAGTTTAAATCTCACAATTCTGACTTTAATCCCGGAATTCTCACTTGGAATTCTGAGTTTACATCTCGCAATTCTGACTTTCATCTCGGAATTCTGAGTTTAAATCTCACAATTCTGACTTGAAATTCTTAGTTTCATCTCGAAATTCTGAGTTTAAATTTCACAAATCTGATTTTCATCTTGGAATTCTGAGTTTACATCTTGCAGTTCTGACTTTCATCTCGGAATTCTGACTTGGAATTCTGAGTTTACATCTTGCAATTCTGAATTTCAACTCGGAATTTTGACTTGGAATTCTGATTTTGCATCTCGGAATTCTGACTTTTTTCTTGGAATTCAGAGTTAACATCTCACAATTCGGATTTTTTTCTGGGAATTCTGAGTTTAAATCTCGTAATTCTGACTTTTTTTCTTTGTTTCTGCCTTGGAGTGAAAAAGTTAAAGAGATAATTGCAAATGTTATATCTTTAAATCTCAATATAAAGTTTATATCTCAATTAGGACTATATCTCGCATTCTCCTCCTAATTGTGAGGAAAAAAGTCCGAATTGTAAGACAAAAAAGTGATTGCAATCAAAGTGGAAATGTTAAATGTTTCTTTTTTAAAGACATAAGGTTCTTCAAATGTTGGCACTTCAAATGACTTTGATCCGATTTCATATTCTCAAAGAGCATCAGTCATTGCGTTTGTAATGTACGCAAGGTATTTTTCAATCTGGTTGAGAAAGTTGCCGGATTCAAAGGTTTAAACCACTAATATTTTCCTTATAAATTGATTATTTATGGTATTTACTGCCACTTTTAATCAGATTGAAATCTCTTTTTAAGGGTTGAGCTTTATCGGATCCGTTGATGTATTACATGAATACATTTCAAATCCCATTAAGCCATCAATCCGATTATTAATGTTCAAGTCTGCTTTATGAAGTTTTTCAGTTTTATTTTCTGTGCCGCTCAGGTGAAGATTGATAAACTGGAGGCGTTCAGAGAGCAGAGGGTGAAGGTGTTCGGTTGGGTCCATCGCTTGCGCAGACAAGGTGAGCAGATTTTCTGTGTTTGTTCATCTATAATCAATCAACATTTAATACAACATGCATATAAAACAATATACATTTATTTTAAAATGTTTTTGCTAATGTTTTCTCAGGAAAGAACCTTCTGTTCATTGTGCTGCGCGACGGAACCGGTTTCCTCCAGTGTGTTCTCACGGATAAACTGGTACTGTGTGTGTTTGTTGTTATTTTACACTATTATAATAGGTAAATTAGTCCTAGTCCTATCTATCCTGTTAGTTATCAGGGATCTTACCACTGATCTGTCTCTTCTGCTCACCAAAGCTGCACTTATTTGATCAAAAATACTGTAAAAATAGTGCAATATTATTACGATTTAAAACATCTGTTTTCTATGTGAATATATAGTAAAGTGTAATTTATTCCTGTGATCAAAGCTGAATTTTCAGCATCATTACTCCAGTCTTCAATGTCACATGATCCTTCACAAATCATTCTGATATGATGATTTGCATATCTCCATATCTTGAGCTTGTATTAGCTCTGAACGATATTGAATGTAAGAAGTGAATTGCAGTGGAAGGTGTAGTTGAGATGATGGATGCCTGTGTTTTCTGTGTTCAGTGTCAGTGCTATAATGGACTGATGTTATCTACGGAGAGCACCGTCGCTCTGTATGGAACCGTCAAACCTGTTCCTGAGGGCAAACAGGTAATATGATTTTAATGTAATAATGATTCATATTAATTACCTTTATTTAAAGGGACAGTTCATTAAAAGGAAAGTTAACTCGCCCTTAAAATGTCATGAAACCCTAATCTAAATTTACTTAGATTTGTATGTGTGTTGAATGTAACCATCTGTTAGTTTTAATTGTAGGAGGAAACTAGTAAATTGTCTTTTTTTGCGGAGGTAAATTGTTTTCAACCTCCGGGTTTAGTCTTTGTGTCGACAGGTTTCTTGTACTATAGTACATCAATGACTGACTCATCGTTGTCTCATAATCATACATTAGACTGCGTGTCCTTATCAAGTGAGAAGACACCTGGCTTAATTATTTATGAGACGGTGTGTCCTTATCCAATGAGAAGACTCCTAGCTTAATTGTTCATGAGACTGTGTGTACGCCTTGCATAATTATTCATGAGACGGTGTGTCCTTATCCAATGAGAAGACTCCTAGCTTAATTATTCATGAGACTGTGTCCTTATCCAATGAGAAGACGCCTTGCTTAATTATTCATGAGACTGTGTGTACGCCTTGCTTAATTATTCATGAGACGGTGTGTCCTTATCCAATGAGAAGACGCCTTGCTTAATTATTCATGACAGCATGCCGTTGCAAAACCGTGGCCAGAACAGGGGGTTTCATGACCCTTAAAGTCTTTTCCATGCCTGTTTGATTTCTGAAACACAAAAAGAGTGTGTGTTTTTTTTCTCTCCATGCAGTTAATGGTTTTGTGTTTTGTTTTGCGAGGCTCCGGGTGGCCATGAGCTGCACTGTGATTTCTGGGAGCTGGTTGGTCTGGCTCCGGCGGGCGGCGCTGATAACCTGCTGAACGAGGAGTCTGACGTGGACGTGCAGCTGAACAACCGGCACATGATGATCCGCGGGGAAAACGTCTCCAAGATCCTGAAAGTCCGATCCACCGTGACCCAGTGTTTCCGGGATCATTTCTTCAGCCGGGGTTACTGCGAGGTCATTCCTGAAGCACACACACACATTAAGCACACGCTCCTTAAAAATGAAAATTAGCCTATGATTTACTCACCCTGAAGCCATCCTAGGGGTGTATGACATTCTTCTTTCAGACGAATACAATACACTGGGCTAATTTTCATTTTTGTGTGAACTATCCCTTTAAGAGGTCTTGAGGTAAAGGTTTGTGTTGTGTTCCTCAGATAACTCCGCCCACTCTGGTGCAGACGCAGGTGGAGGGCGGCTCCACCCTCTTCAGTCTCAACTACTTCGGCGAGAACGCGTACCTGACGCAGTCGTCTCAGCTCTACCTGGAGACCTGCATCCCTGCACTGGGAGACACTTTCTGCATCGCACAGTCCTACCGCGCCGAGCAGTCGCGCACCCGCAGACACCTGTCCGAGTGAGTGTGTGTGTGTGTGTGTGTGTGTGTGTGTGTGTACTTGTACAACTCTCTTTGTGAGGAGCAGTTTGAGTTTTAGAGCATTGGAGTGAGGACAAAGAGAGTAAAGTGAGGACATGTTGGCCAGTCCTCAGTTTCTGAAAGTCTTTAAAGGCCTGTTTGAGGGTCAAGACTTGGTTTTAGGGATAAGGTTATAATGAGGTTAAGGGTCGGTTTAGGGTCAGGGGTCGGGTTAGGCACTTAGTTGTGATGGGTAAGTGGCTAGAGATTGCATTGTGTCAATGAATGTCCTCATAAAGATAGATGTACAAAGTGTGTGAGAGAGAGAGTGTCAAAATGGCTGAAAAGCTAAATTTGAATTTCTTTCTTTAATATTAGCAAAATTCTAATTATATTCAAATTCTAAAGGCAGTTCTTAATGTTAGAGGGAAAAAGAACTGTATTGTCATACGCCCACTAGAGGGCGCAAGCGAGCACAATCAGCATCTTTTGAAACAGTTGTTCTTAAAGGGATAGTTCACCCAAACATGAAAATTAGCCCATGATTTACTCACCCTGAAGTCATCCTAGGTGTATATGACATTCTTCTTTCAGACGAATACAATCAGAGTTATATTAAAAAATGTCCTGACTCTTCCAAGCCTTATAATTGGAGTCAATGGATATATTTTTTTAAGTCAATCAAACCCTATCCATTCGTGATAAAAGTGCTCGAACCGGCTCTGGGGGGTTAATAAAGGTAACAAAAAAAGAAAAAATGTCTTACACAAACGCATCGCTTCGCTTCAGAAGGCCTTTGTTGAAAACGGCTTATAAATCAGACCAAGTAATTTTTTTTTAAATGTCAAAATGCAAAGTGATGTGAGATGGGTAGGTTTAGGGGTCGGGTTAGTGTGTGTGATGGGTAGGTTTAGGGGTCGGGTTAGTGTAAGGGAAGAGAATATACAGTTTGTACAGTATAAAAACCGTTACGCCTATGGAATGTCTCCATTAAACGTGTGTGTGTGTGTGTGTGTGTGTGTGTGTGTGTGTGTGTGTGTGTGTGTGTGTGTGTGTGTGTGTGTGTGTGTGTGTGTGTGTGTGTGTTCTCAGGTACACCCACATCGAGGCCGAGTGTCCCTTCATGAGTTATGAAGACCTTCTGAACAGGTTGGAGGATCTGGTGTGTGACGTTGTCGACAGAGTCCTGAAGTCTCCTTCCGCCCAACTGCTCTACGACCTCAACCCTGTACGACCTCTGACCTCACACAACACCATTATATGGGTTTCTGAACATCAGTAAACTATTATACAGAGGTTCTCGCAGTCAGGGAAAACAAGGAAACATTCATTTTAAAGGCCTGGATTGTGTTTTCAGGCCTGTTAAATTCATGAAATTGGGAAAACATTGTGAATGTTCTTTTGAATAGTTATTATTCAATTCAATTCACGTTTATTTTAATTTTGCTTTTCACAATACACATCATTTCAAAGCAGCTTTACAGAAAGTGCTTGAGTCCACATTACAGTTTAGAGTGATCTGTTATCAGAGGAAACAGTCTAAGTTATATTTTTCAGAAATGTACATAATACAAAATCACAGTTAGCTAAAAATGTATTAATTAAAAATTTTTTAGCAATTGAATGCAGAGACAATGAGCTCATTGAAGTAATGAATACTTGTTTGTTAGAATGTTGATCTTAAAATATGATCTTTTTATTTTCCTCCTGCAGGACTTCAAGCCTCCCAAACGCCCGTTCAAGAGGATGAACTACACCGAGGCCATTGATTGGCTAAAGGAGCACAACATCAAGAAGGATGATGGGACGTTTTACGAGTTTGGAGAGGTTTGTTACGCCGAGTCTCGTACGTTATTGCCGAGAGCTCTGAACTATGAAGAGACGCTCGAGTTATGATGATGTTTCACCGTTTGTGTGTCATTTCCACAGGATATCCCAGAAGCCCCGGAGCGCCTGATGACCGACGCCATCAACGAGACGATCTTGCTGTGTCGATTCCCGGCTGAGATCAAATCCTTCTACATGCAGCGCTGCCCTGAGGACCGGCGCCTCACTGAATCGGTCAGATCACACACTTCTCTGGCATTAACCCATAGGGCTATAACTAGGGCTGGGGATCAAGAGGGTCTTTCGCAGCGGAGGAACCTTTTCATAATTCCTAGAACTATGGGCAGAAGTACCCAGATGTAGTGGGCAACCGATATATTGCCAAGGCCGATATATCGGCCAATATTTGGCATTTTTTGAATATCGGCAACGGCCGAAAAGTTTTTCTGATTGGCCGATGTGTTGGAAACTGGACTTTAATTTTGACGGCGCTCCAGACTTTTATTTTGAAGGGTGGCGCTGAGAACACCAGCGTGCGCCTGAGAAGAGAACGACAGCGCCTGATCACACAGCGCTCACTCACATTCTCCGTCTTCATTAGTTTACGATCTCTGTCAGTCATATCTAATACTTTGTTAGACAGAACTAGTAAATGGTATGTGATAATGCCAACATTTTCCTATTTACATGAGAATATAGTTCCCAGTATGTATACGGTTAGAAGATCGCTGTGTCTCATGTGACCTTGTTATTCGTACACGCTGTGACTATACAAATCACATGTAAATAGGAAAATGTTGGTGTTATTTTGTCACTTATTGGGAGCGGTATGCTAGCTGGAGCCGTTTACCTCCAGTCTTTGTGCTAAGCTAGGCTAGCGGTGGGTGCGTCAGACAGAGTTACGGCACGCACGGAGATGAGAAGGGTATGTATGGACTTATCTAACTCTGGGGGATACGGTGAAGAAGATAAAGTCCCAAAAAGTCGGTGTGTTCCTTTAAGTGCGCTTATCCTTAAGGTTGGCTGCACGAACAGTTTCCCTGTTCACATTAATGTTACAGCCTCTGCTATAGTGGTCGACCGATATATTGCCAAGGCCGATATATCGGCCGATATTTGGCACTTTTAAATATCGGCATTGGCCGATACGTTTTTCTGATAGGCCTATGTGTTGGAAGCGGGACTTTTATTTTGACGGCGCTCCGGACTTTTATTTTGACGGGCGGCGCTGAGAACACCAGCGCCTGCTCACATTCTCCTTCTTCATTAGTTTACGATCTCTGTCAGTCATATCTAATACTTTGTTAGACAGAACTGGTAAACAAAGAAAGTAAATGGTATGCAAAAAAGTAAAGTGTTGCTTTTATATTATTTGTTACAGAAAAGGCAAACAATTAGGCTAAAATACTCTCCAATTTACTGTCAACATTCAGCAAATGCGCATCTACATCATTTAAACAAATCTCTGAATATCTAATAAACATTTAATTTCACAAACCTTGCAGATTTAATGTAATCCAGCTGTGATATCTTGTGAAGTGTGTGTTTGTAGCCTGTATAAACGTGTTACTGCAAGTGACGGTCGGTCCGTGCGAAGTGAGTGAATGCGAACAGAAGATCAGCTTCACAGGAGACACGATCGAAAAACTTTAAATCCTTCATTTTAAAATATGCTGTGCTATATCCAGTTGCCCACTGTGTCATAATCATATCGTTTTCACTGTGTGCTGTTCGTAATATTAGCGTTACCTTGTTTTTGTTTGAAAAAATATGATTACCAGTGCGCACAATATTACCAGATTAATGAGTTCCCTGTTAGTGTTTACTTCCTTTTTATTCACATATTCATATATTTTTAAACAATTACTTTATATGTGAAAAATACTGTAATAGGATTGCAGATTCAAGAAGTTGCCATCTAAAGTATAAGCATGTTTATTTTAAAGATTTGTTTTCTAATTTATTTAAAATTTATAAAATATTGATTAAAATAAATATAAATAGGGGTGACCCCGAATAGTCAATGATTCGATGCTTCGATAGGAGGAGCCTGATTGGACTACCGATCTCACGGTGGAATCTTCGCAGAGGTGTTATGAAACGAGGCTCATGCCACTTTGGCTATATGAGGGCGCTCAATGTCTAATTTCACATAGAACTACCGGTTTTCTGTCAATACGTTAACATTCAGCCTATTATGATAATGCTATATATAAAAATGTGCAAAGAAAGAAGCTTTTAATAAATATTTTTTAACGTGCGTGAATAAATCCAAACACCCCGTGACAGATTTAAGTTTCACTTTCAATCCGTGACCGACAGAGGAGCGTCTTGGCGGCAAGGATTTAAATCTTTAACAATGTCTGGGATAAGAAAATCTAAAGTGTGGATGTACACCATCAGAAAGGATATTCTCCAAGGCTGGATTTAGCATCAGGAAAACGTACTCGGTTACTAACGTAACCTCGGTTCTCTCTAGAAGAGGGAACGAGTACTGCGTAAGATATCTTACGCTAGGGGAAAATCCTTTTCCGCGAGATATTGAAGCCAAAAATTATCCTTAATTTTGTAATAATGCAAAACGCGTTGCAGCAGCAATGCAGACATAGGCGAGACAGCTCGCGCGCCTATTGGCTGCTCTGCGGCAACTGCAGCAGCCTATCGAGCGAGGCCTGGCGTGACGTCAGACCCAATCAGGGCACTTCGCGCCCGCTGCGTCACGTCCCGCCGAAATGGGCGTGGTCTAGGCCTATAAATATCGCTCGCAGGCAGCTATTATCTGGTTTTTCATCATCGAAGCAACCAGAGCGTGTGCATGCACGGCAAGATACGCAGTACTCGTTCCCTCTTCTAGAGAGAACCGAGGTTACGTTAGTAACCGAGTACGTTCTCTTACGAGAGGTCTCTCGTACTGCGTAAGATATCTTACGCTAGGGGACCCAGTGTAAAACGCCGTGCATGCTGAGATCTGACACCAAAGACCCAAGGGCGAAAGCCCGGGGTACATATAGTGCACAATCACTCAGTGAACTCACAGAGAGTCCGGGAAGAAGGAGGGGTGCAGCCTCACTTTTCCACATAAAGTAGCGTCGAAGGGACGCAAATTTCATCATACAGACAGGGCGGGGTACGGCCTGAACTGATGGGAAAAAATGTGGGTCTTACACAGTTTGCCCAGCTTTAAACTGTCGAAAATTGAGCTGTGCTCAGTAAACGCAGCATTCTGAGCTGAACGCATCAGGTCAGATAATACTGGTAGTTTAGACCGACAGCAGCCTGGCCTGCAGGGCGGGAACCTCTAGGTTATAAAACCTTATAAATGTAGACGGGGAGGCCCAGCCTGCCGCCATACAAATATCTTGCAAGGCAATCCCACTTGACCAGGCCCACGAAGAGGCCATGCCTCTCGTGGAATGCGCTCTGACACCCAAAGGGCACTGCATGCCCTTGGAGGCGTATGCCAGCGCTATAGCATCAACTATCCATCTGGATAGGCTCTGTTTCGACGCGGCTAGTCCCTTAGAACGTCCGCTAAACGAAACAAAGAGCTGTTCCGTCTGTCTGAAAACAGACGAGCGAGACACATAAGCTCGTAATGCCCTGACTGGGCAAAGGAGGCTCGCGTCTCTTTCCTCATCAGGGACCGGTAGGGCTGACAGAGAGATAATCTGCGCCCTAAACGGTGTGTTGAGGGATTTTGGAACATAACCGTGCTTAGGTTTGAGTATAACTTTTGAGTCATTGGGCCCAAACTCCATGCACGCCGCGCTCACAGAGAGCGCGTGCAGATCCCCTATGCGCTTCACTGAAGCGAGAGCCAGCAAAAACACCGTTTTGAAAGACAGGTGTTTCAAATCGATTGACTGTAAAGGCTCAAATGGCGCACCTTTCATGGCTTCCAGAACCGTAGAAAGGTCCCATACGGGGACTGAGGGAGGTCTGGGAGGATTCAGTCTCTTAGCTCCTCTAAGGAAGCGGATGACTAAATCGTTCCTTCCTATTGACTGACCAAGCGTTGTTTCTGAGAACGCTGCTATAGCCGCCACATAAACTTTGAGCGTGGAGGGGGCCCTGCCCCCATCCAACAGCTCTTGTAGGAAGGAAAACACCTCCGTCACATCACAGTTTGTGGGTGACACACTACGGGCTGTGCACCAGCCCGAAAACACTGACCATTTCGAAGAATAGAGTCGTCTTGTAGACGGAGCTCTAGCCTGCGTGATCGTGTTTAATACTCCTTTAGGGAGTCCAACATGTACCCGTTGATGGCCCAGACATGAAGGGACCATAGTTCCGGGTGAGGATGCCAGATCGAGCCGCGGGCCTGTGAGAGGAGATCTCTCCTCACTGGTACTGGCCACGGGGCAGTACTTGCTAACTGCATCACGGCTGGGAACCAAGGTTGGTTTTTCCAGAACGGTGCTACCAGCAGTACTGAGCATCCTTCTTCCCTGATCCGTTCTATCACCTGAGGCAGGAGAGAGACGGGGGGAAAAGCATAGAGCGGGCGGCGGGGCCACACATGGGCCAGCGCGCTCCTGCTCTTGGAGAAAAATTCTTGACAGTGAGCGTTTTCTTGAGACGCAAACAGGTCCACTTCCGCTCTGCCGAATTTCTTCCACAGCAGTTGGACTGTCTGCGGGTGTAGAGACCATTCGCCTGCCGGAACATTGTTCCTGGACAGTCTGTCTGGTCCTATATTCATGATCCCTGGCACGTGCGCTGCTCTGAGCGAGCGCAGGTTGCACTGAGCCCATACCAGGAGGCGTTCTGCCAGCCTGTACAGTTTCTCGGATCTGATGCCGCCCTGGCGATTTATGTAGGACACCACAGACATGTTGTCCGAACGGACCAAGACGTGGTGACCTTTTATTTGGGGACAAAAACGCGTCAGTGCGTTGTCTACTGCCAGCATTTCGAGGCAGTTTATGTGCAGGAGCTTCTCCCGTTCTGACCACTGGCCGAAGAACGGTCTGCCCTCGAGCAGCGCTCCCCATCCCGAGGTGGACGCGTCCGTGGACACCACTTTCACCCTCGAGGAAGTCCCCAGGCTTACACCTGATTGGTACCAGTCGTTCGCTTTCCAGGGTTTCAGAGCTGTAACGCATTTCTGATTGACCCTGAGGCGAAGCAAACCGGGTGCCCACGCTTCGCGTGGGACTCGCGCTTTCAGCCAAAACTGCAGCGGGCGCATGCGGAGCAGACCCAGCTGGAGCACTGACGATGCTGAGGCCATGAGACCTAGCATCTTCTGAAATCTCTTGAGCGGGACAGACGCGCCGCAGCGAAAAGAGTTCGCTGTGCGTCGAATGTCTACCGCGCGCTGTTGTGATAGTCGCGCTATCATGGATAGTGAGTCCAGTTCTGTGCCCAGGAAAGATATTTTCTGACTGGGAGACAGGGAGCTCTTCGCCCAATTGACACTCAGACCCAAATCCTCGAGGTGATCGAGTAAAATGGTCGTGTGTTCTATGAGCACTGCGCGAGATTGCGCTAGAATCAGCCAATCGTCCAAATAGTTCAGCACTCGCATGCCTCTCATTCTGAGGGGTGCGAGCGCCGCATCCATGCACTTCGTAAATGTACGGGGTGCTAGGGACAAACCGAACGGCAGGACTGTGTACTGATATGCCTGGCCCTCGAAGGCGAATCTCAAATATCGCCTGTGACGTGACGCTATCTGTATTTGAAAACACGCGTCTTTCAGATCTATTGACACAAACCAATCTCCTTGGCGAATCTGCACAAGGATTTGCCTGGTCGTGAGCATCCTGAACTGTCGCTTCACAAGCACTTTGTTCAGTTGCCTTAGATCTAGTATGGGTCTGAGACCCCCGTCTTTTTTCGGTACCAGGAAGTATCTGCTGTATAGCCCTCCCTCGCTCTGATCTTGAGAGAGAGGTTCTATGGCCCCTTTGCTCAATAGTTTCGTCACCTCGGCTCGAAGTAGATGTGCTACTTCTGCTTTTACCGTGGTCTCGACGCGCGCCACATAGCGGCGAGGGCGTCGGCGAAACTGCAGCGAATAGCCTCTTTCTATAATGTTCAGCACCCACTTCGAAACCCCGGGTAGCTTTGCCCATGCGTCTGCATGGATAGCTAGGGGTCGAATACGAAGCGCGCTCCGCTCGCTCAGCGATGGAGAAGCTTCGGTGTGCTGTAACACAAGCGTGTCGCTCGTGACATTTGAGGCATGGGGCGCGCTGATGACAGCGGGCAGATTGCCCGCGCTCGACTCCTCTGCGGTGGTTAACCGCGAGGGGGAGGGCTGGGCGGTTCCCGTGGGAACTGTCATGTCTATGTGTGGATGTGGGCGCGGGACAGCGGGCACATTTATCACACCGAAAGCATCGTTCGCTTGCGTGAAGCGAGTGCACGTTGGTTTCGTTTTTACAGAAACCGTGAGACATGCATAACGTGGTGTTAGTGGGCACATTCACCATGTTTGAAGCGCAATCGGTCTGAGCCGATTCATGTGCGCGAGCCCTGTGTGACGGGCTGTGCTTGTGTGTAGAGATGGGCACTGGGCAGTGGGCATTCTTCTTACACATAAAGCACCATCGGCCGTGGCCGGGACACCAGAAAAAATTCACACTTATGGGATTTATCTGGGTAGCCGTAAAAACGGCGTTTGTGTGCAGGCAAGCGGGTGACAGAACCGACTTGTTTACTGCAGGATACACTGGAACAGTCACATTTACTGGAACTGAACGAGCGAGAAGTTGCCATAGAAACAGAGAGCGTCAACATGCTGGCGTTTATTGCAGGCCTGCGTGCATTACAACAGGCTTGTTCACTGCAATATTGACATTTCCAGTCGCCTGAATTCCAGAGGGGAATGGGAAATGTATAGGAAAAAGGAGGTTGGTCCGTCCGCAGCGGGACCAGAAAAACTCCCTTTTTTCCTTACGCCAGTGACGCACGGAACACCATAGAAACGGTGTTTGGGTGCAGGCGAGCGGGTTGTACAACGCGCTCGTTGGCTGCAAAATACACATCTGCAGTCGCCTTTTCAGGGAACTGACAGAGCGAGCATTGACGGCATAATTTTATCTGCCTGTAGACCCGGGGATCGAACGCGGGTCTCTCGCGTGCAAAAACCTGAGAGTCTGCCACTGGGCCACAGGGGGAGACACATTGTAACTCAGTTAGCGCGAGTATTATAAGAGAGCGTCAACGTGCTGGCGTTTGTTTGCAGGCATGCGTGTATTACAACAGGCTTGCTCACTGCAATACAGACATTTCCAGTCGCCCGAACTTCAGAGGGGAATGAGAAATGTACGAGAAAGACGAGGTCGGTCCATCCGCGGGGGGACCAGAAAACGCTCTTTTCTCCTTTCGCCAGTGACGCACGGAAACCATAGAAACGGTGTTTGGGTGCAGGCGAGCGGGTTGTGCAACGCGCTCGTTGGCTGCAAAATGCACGTCTGCAGTCGCTTTTCAGGGAACTGACAGAGCGAAGCATTGGCGGCATAATTTTAACTGCCGCTAGACCGGGATTCGAACTCCGGTCTCTCGTGGGAAAAACCAATGATTCCGCCACTGAGCCACAGGGGGGGAACGCAAAGGTTTTCGGATGCACGAGCATATAAGAGCGTCACATGCTTTCTTCGGCGTATGCTTGCAGGCGCGCTTGTATTAAAACAGGCTCGCCTGCTGCAATATTGATATTTCCAGTCGCATGATCAGGGAACTGGGAATATGTATGAGAAATTGAAGGTCAGTCCATCCTCGGAGGGACTAAAAAACACATCTTTCTCCTTTCGCCGGTGAGTGACGCATGAATGGGGCGCAGAAGGCAGGGTAGCTTTCTTATAACGTAAAGAAAAACTAACCCCGACCGTCCGCTTCCAGCCTCCCTTGTGAGCGGCGCAGTTTGCGCGGCTTGAACAGAGGGAGAGAGAAAGCTAGCCCCGTGACCGCCCGCTCCTGACATCCTCTGTGAGCGGCGCGGTGTGCGCGGCTCGAACAGAGGGAGAACAGGTATCGTCCCCCAAGCAGGCAAGGCAAGCGGGCGAACCGGCAAGCTTTGCGGGTTGGGGGGGGGGGCGGAGGAGCAGTCTCGGAGAAGGATGCCAGGTGAGTCCTCAGAGTCACCATAGGCAGTACCTAACTCGCAGTGAGGGCAGTCGCCGTCAGCGAGTGCGAGAGCTGCGTGATCAGGAAAAGGGGCGTCTTGAAAAAGACGCCCAGCTCTTTTAGTGCAATGGGAGTGTGTGTCGCGGCGGCGAGCACACACACATACATAAACACAGTAGCAGAGAAAGGATATAATGCCGGAAAGCGCAGCAGGAAGGCAAGGAAGGCGGCGCGGCCAGCGACTTCAGTGACTCGTCCCGCTGAAGGTGCTCTCTCTCGACGGCGCGGCTTCTAATCCAGCTCCAGCGATGCGTGTGCTTCGCTTGAAGGATGAAAAATCAGATAATAGCTGCCTGCGAGCGATATTTATAGGCCTAGACCACGCCCATTTCGGCGGGACGTGACGCAGCGGGCGCGAAGTGCCCTGATTGGGTCTGACGTCACGCCAGGCCTCGCTCGATAGGCTGCTGCAGTTGCCGCAGAGCAGCCAATAGGCGCGCGAGCTGTCTCGCCTATGTCTGCATTGCTGCTGCAACGCGTTTTGCATTATTACAAAATTAAGGATAATTTTTGGCTTCAATATCTCGCGGAAAAGGATTTTCCCCTAGCGTAAGATATCTTACGCAGTACGAGAGACCTCTCGTAAGAGAACCATGATCGCACTTCTGCCGGCCAACGTTAACAAGTTGGTTTTCCACGGGACATTCTAAAATGTGTAACGTGAAAAAAGCTTTTAAAACGCTTAACGTGGCTTAATGTACACAGTACACACTTTATTAAGAAACCATACTATGTGCAGATAAGCAGATGAACCCAGAATATGAATGCAATGCGTTCCTCCTAGTAAAGCGTTTTCATATTTTTATTTAACTATTTTAGGAGATTAAGTCGTTAAACGTTTTTCACGTGTTTTAGAATGTATTTTGGGGTGGTGGTGGCGCAATGGATAAGACACATGCCTTTGGTGTGAGAGACCCGGGTTCGAATCCACTGTGAGACACCAATGTGTCCCTGAGCAAGACACTTAACCCCTAGTTGCTCCAGAGGCGTGCGACCTCTGACATATATAGCAATTGTAAGTTGCTTTGGATAAAAGCGTCAGCTAAAAAAAATGAATAAATGTAAATTGTATCCGCGCGCACAAAAGACTCCAGCGGACACAGAGTGAAAGACTGGATTGGTTCTCTCGATCAGGTATCGGGTACAAGTGATTTCAAAACTTTTCAGCCGGTTCTAATGATTTTTGGATGCTGTGAACATGTTTAGCTAAAGACTGGGACTCCAGTTTAGCAGTTATTGTTGTTTCAGTTAAAAAGACAAAGTTGAAAATTCTGGCTACTATCGTTATTTTAATAATTTCTTTCTTTTTATTTTATTTATTGATCTGTCAGGGTTATCTAATCTAACTATTTGTGGCTTGTGTTTTGAATATATGTTCCCCTGCACTTTAGGCATTTTGCACACATTTGCTCCTCATCTTGTGATTTGATTCTGATTTATTTCGTTTTGTATTTTTATTTATAAGAAAGGTATATTCTGTTCTAATTTAATTCAGTAAATTAATTGTTTTATTTTTTCGGTGCATCGATGTTGTGCTGTACTTAGAGCCTGCTCGCACAGGTCATTTAGCCGATTTAATGTGAAATGCAAATCCTGTCTGTGGCCTTTCTGGAGTTATTTATGTTATTTCTTAGTTTTATTGATCCAAAATGTTTTTATACATTTTCTTCTATATCTTTGTGTGATTTTTCTGTACAATCGCGGCTTTGAATTGTTAAAGCCCCGCCCCCATACACATGATTCGACTATTAGTCGACTATAGGCAAGACTTGACGATTCTGATTCGACTATGAAAATCCATAGTCGGGGACGCCCCTAAATATAAAGTATATAATAAAAATATCGGCTTTATATCGGCCATCGGCCATCCTGCTCTCTAAGATATCGGCATCGGCCATCAAAAAAACAGTAATGGTCGACCACTACTAAAAAAAGTATCGATGAGGAACCTGTATCAACGTCATGGCATCGGTATCGAAATCGGAAATGTTTGAACGATACCCAGCCCTAGTCAAAACCAGCCTCGACACAAACATATCCAGTGACATTACTTTCCCTGTCTACACCAAAACCATTGCATTCTCAGCCAATCAAAACTAATGTGGTGTTTAACATGCAGTTATGTGGACCAATGGGATTTCACTGTGGGCGGAGCTACCAGCCAGGCATTGTAAATGAGTGTGCAGGAGAGCAGTGTTGTGAAAGGCTGATGTGTGTGTGTGTGTGTGTTTGTCAGGTGGATGTGCTGATGCCTAACGTCGGGGAGATCGTGGGAGGATCCATGCGTATCTGGGACGCTGAGGAGCTCCTGGACGGGTATAAGAGAGAGGGAATCGACCCCACACCCTACTACTGGTACACTGACCAGGTAACAGTCTCCTGCCAGTGCTTCACACACACACTACTGTAGTAAGATTATAGAAATAAGTGAATACTTGTATTCAGCATGGATGCATCAAAGGTACAATATGTAAGAATTTTGCATTAAAATATCCCAAAATCTCAAGGCCAGTGTTATATATTTTGTTAAGTTGATTACTTACAATATCCCAAATGTTTCCAACTATTTTTAAATCGTGAGAAAATTGCGATTTTAACCAAGGAAACGGGGCGTTAGAGCAGGGGTGAGCTGGGAGTCGCCAGTCAATTGCGTCATATCCGCGTTACCCTCGGTTTCCGCTCGTACTGCGTGGAGTCCTGGACAAATGCGGAAGTTGTAGTTGTAGTGTCTATCAAGCTACAAACTTTAGCTTGTTTCTTGCAGTCGTTACGGAACACAATTATTCTTTACCAATTGCAGCTGGTTCTGTCGACAAAGCATGCTTCATTTTATATTCAAATGTAGCATTCGGTAATAGTTATGTTTATGCAAGGAAAGTATTATTGCTTTAGATTTGCGTTTAGTTTATTGACATTGTTTATCACGTCTGGTGTTTATGGCCATGTAAATAAACATAGCATGTGTTATACATAAAGATTAATCAGTATTTTGCCAAATGATGTGGGCATGTTCGAATGTACTTTTACAACAATTGTTTAGAACATGTAAAACTGCGCAGCGTTATCACAACAATGAATTCAACAAATACAGTAACATCTATGAAGTATTAAACCTTACTTTTCTTGCGGTTAATTCATTTTAATGAAATAAAAGTGTGATGAGGTTTAAGAGCCAGGAAGGAAGAAGACAGGGATCGGCGTGACTGGGACTCGTACTTTATTAAAATAAAGCAAAACAAACAAAAGCCGCGCACAACGCGCATTCACCGTGGCAACCGCGACGGCACAAAACAGTTAAAAAAAGAGAGCTCGGATCCACCGGTTTTCTTCCTCTGCGTCCAATTTTCTCTCCAGTCTCTCTTTCGTTCCAGCGCGGCTTATAAGCGGTCTCTCCACGCCGATCACTGCAATAAGACACAGGTGTTCGTCATTTGCACTTGATCTACTTGCGTCCCGCTCGTCTCTTCTCTCTCCCATCACAGACCGCGCTGAACCACGCCCCCCTCGCCACAAAAAGCATGTCATTAAACGCAACATTTATAAAAATAGAACTTTACTTCATCCATGAACATGGTTTTTCGATTCCCGTCTGACTGATTTACATCCACGGTGGAGTTTAAAACGATAGTTCCCATCATTCCACGCTCCTTCACATCGTCATCAAGCTACGCCGTTGTTGTTGTTTGGAATGTAGCGCCAAAAAATTCTTGCATATTGTACCTTTAAATTGATCAGAACTGATATTTATAATGTTACAAAACATTCGATTTAAAAAAAAAATGCTGTTTTCAAATAAACTCAGCGTAAGATGAGCAGAAAACGTTAAAAACCTCAATGTACACTTTTGTATTTGCCCTGAAATGATTTAAAATAGTGAATTTTGTTTTCAAATAGCTATTGTTGGCAACAGTGTTTTAATGTAAAACTAAAAACTAGTTAATAAATATAATTCTGTAATAATCAGGCCCTGTTTGCAGGAAGAATATTAAATAACATTTTAATTTACATTTACATGCACAATTGTACCAATACAAAATAAACAGCAATATTTACTAGCATATAAAATATTTTAATATATGATTTATTAATTTATTTATCCCAAATTAATTTATTGATAGAGTAAAAACAATGAGTTATCTTGAATCTTGAATATTTCGGCCAGTTCACAATGATTAAAATATATTGACGTGTGTGTGTGTGTGTGTGTGTGTGTGTGTGTGTGTGTGTGTGTGTGTGTGTGTGTGTGTGTGTGTGTGTGTGTGTGTGTGTGTGTGTGTGTGTGTGTGTGTGTGTGTGTGTGTGTGTGTGTGTGTGTGTGTGTGTGTGTGTGTGTGTGTGTGTGTGTGTGTGTGTGTGTTGCAGAGGAAGTTCGGCACGTGTCCTCACGGTGGATACGGTCTGGGACTGGAGCGGTTCCTCACCTGGCTCCTGAACCGGCACCACATCCGTGACGTCTGCCTGTATCCACGCTTCATCCAGCGCTGCCGGCCTTAAACACACACACACTAACATCACTGCAAGAGACCAATCACAGAACTCCCTCTCATCGCTTCAGACCATACTTATATATTACTGACCATAAATATAGACCATATTCATATATACACGTCATGTTTAAAGATCTAATCAGAAGACGGTTTGGAAGATGATTGTGTCTGTAATGTTCAAATGTGGCATAATAAATCAACGAGATGATGATGATGATGCACTTGTGTTTTAATCCACTAGAGGGCGTCAGAGAGAAGCTCAACTGCACTGCTATTTAAACCTATTATACACTTGTTCAAAATCTTTTCAGTCTCTACTAGAGCAGGTTTTCCAGCTTGAATGTTGATTATTTTCCTCATATTCTCCATTGTTGCAGCTCCTCTCTTCCCAGTCTGTCAGTAACGCTCTGTTCACTTCCTGTCTCTATGAAGCCCCTCCTTCTGAAAAGCACACTGTGCTCTGATTGGTCGGCTGGATCAGTGTGTTGTGATTGGTCGAGCGCTTCGAGTGTGTTTGGGAAATGTCCCGCCCCTTCCCATAACCACCAGTTTAACACACTACTAACTAACTCAACCAGGCCCCGCCCCTTTATTCTGCGTATGAATTATTATAATGAGGAATATTGTGACGTGTTCGTTCCCGGAAGAAACTCAAGACTACAATGAAAGACAAGCAATTTGTGAGTCTAATATTTGAATAAAGCATTAAAATAATCATATTCATAATAATTGGGCTAGAAATTCTGACCCATTGCTCAACGATAGAGATTTTTAAATTGTTAATGACAAACTGAATAACAAAAAAACTTATAAGAACCAATTGTGATGATTTGTTGGTTTGGTGAAGTGAAAGAGGAAAACTGTTTGTATGGTTTGTAGCAGAACCAGTTGCAGCAGGAAATACCTGTTAAAAACAGCTTACAGCTCCAATGCCTTTGCTTTTCACTTCCGTGTAATTAAATTTAAAAAAGCAATCAAAAGATAGATCAAGACAAACGGATTTACATGCATAAAGATCTTAATTTAGTCCTGTCTTTTTATTAAATATAAAAAATAGTGATTGACAAGATAGATATTAAATATGGAGGCCAAAGCCTGCATAAATAAGTACATTTGGGAGAAGAAAAAAATACAGGAAATAATAACTAAAGGGTAAAAGTAAAACAATTGATTGTATTTGTTTTATAATTTAGTCACTTATTTACTTAAATGTCGTTTATATATACAGTACAGGCCAAAAGTTTGGAAACATTACTATTTTTAATGTTTTTGAAAGAAGTTTCTTCTGCTCATCAAGCCTGCATTTATTTCATCAAAATATTTAATATTGTGATATATTATTACAATTTAAAATAATTGGTTTTCAATTTATTATACTTTAAATTATAATTTATTTCTGTGATGCAAAGCTGAATTTTCAGGATCATTACTCCAGTCTATCACATGATCCTTTAGAAATCATTCTGATATGATGATTCATTATCAAAGTTGGAAACAGTTCTGCTGCTTAATATTTTTTCATAACCTGTGATACTTTTTTGGGATATTTTGAGGAATAAAAAGTAAAAAAAACTTTTTAAAAAAGAAGCAACTTTTTTTACATTTGTCAAAATGTCACATTTATTTGTGCTGTTTGATCCTGTTTGATCCTGTCCTGCGTGATGACGTCCGTACACGGGGGCGGGGCCAGCGGCACACGTCATGACGCAGTGATAACGCTGACACCGATCAGCAGCTCTAAATCGGAATTTCATTGCTTTAGAGAGACAGAAGAGACAAGCAAGCGCTTTAAATCTTCAGCTCAAGCTTTTCTTTGTTTTCTCCCGGTGGAATACGAGGAGATATTACACCCGAGCGGTAAATAATGGCGGTTTTGGGAGGCGCGTGCCGGCTGATGCAGCGTAAGTGTGTTTAGGAATCTATATACACATGACAGTCATTCATTGAGATGATTATGTAATCATAAATGTAATTAATCGTGCAGAATGAGCAGTGTGAGGGCTGGAAATGAGCTGTGTTTATGTCAGCTCTGTTCATGAAGGTTAAAGTGTCTCGATGACTTTCCTCTGGTTTCTTCCTGCAGTTTTTCACCTCTTCACTGAATAATCGCACAGATGTTTTCATTTAATGTTTTTAAAAATGAGTGCACGAAGTTTACATGAGCGACTCGTCAACAAAACGGGAGTTAAAGTTTCTGTGGCGTTAAACATCATGTTACACAACGCATGCTTTTACAACTTGCGTAACTGCGCCATCAGCGACTCCCAGCGGCCGCGCGGCGCTACTGCAGCGCTGTCATACCAGACACGTGCAATATTATTATATGCTTATGTATCATGACACGGGTGTTATGGTCAGTCTTGAAGAATATATGTAATATAATATGATAGTACTCATTCTTATATACTGTTAAAATAATACGTTGAATAATGAATGTAATATTTCAAAATAAAAAATGCAAGAAATAAATTACATAGACAATATACATATAAAACCACATAAAGGCAGAATGCAATATGCATATGTATAATGTGTTAACAGTAAATTAATGCATAATTTATGTATAAAATAAGTTATGTAATTAAATTATTCAAAATTATATCGAATTGCTAAATATATATTTGTATTATTTAATTTGATCTATAAAACAATGTTTCATGTGCATTTGTTGTTTAAAAAAACTCATACAAAAAAAAAATAGGCCTAAATATAATTAAAAATTTAATGTTTAATCAAGTCTTATATTCTTTTATTTTCATATTAGTTATGTAGTTATTTAAGCCGTTTTAACCCTTGGTAATTAAAAAAAAAAGTATGACATTTCACACTAAAAAAGACTTAAAGCTGTGTTTATTTTAAATGAACTATAAAATTCATCAAATGAAATACAGACTTATACAGATGTATAATTATTAATTTTTTTCTTCATATATTTGATCTGCAAAACCATGTGTTTGTGTGCATTTGTTGTGTTAAAAAATGAATGCAAAAAAATAGGCCTAAATATAATTAATTCACTGTATTGTTTTATCAAGTCATATATTCCTGTATTTATTTTCATATTATTGATGTATTTATTTATGCCGATTTGAGCCTTCGTAATTAAAGAAGTATGACATTTCACACTAAAGACTTAATGCTGTCAAATATAAAATTCATCAAATGAAATACAGACTCAGTCATCATTTAGTTTTGATATCTTGGGTTGATTTGTAACGTTTGTTTTTGTGCACAGTGCCAAAATTCATTTGTTTACTTTATGCAATATATATATATATATATATATATATATATATTTAAATTTAAATATAACTTATATTTAAATATTAAAATATATATTTAAATAAAACTTAAATATATAAAAAAAAAAAATTTTTTATTTATTTTAATATATATTTAAATAAAACTTAAATATATTAAAAAAAAAATTTTTTTATTTATTTTAATATATATTTAAATAAAACTTAAATATATAAAAAAAAAAAAAAAAAATTCCCCCTATAAATGTGTGTGTGTGTGTGTGTGTGTGTGTGTGTGTGTGTGTGTGTGTGTCTCTCTCTCTCTCAGTGGTCAGATGCAGTCCCTCCGTGAGTCTGTGCACGAGTGTGTTTCTCAGACGACAGTCGACGGCCGCTGCGTTCGCCACTTCACCCACTCCAGAGACTCAAGAGAACAGGTACAATTAAACACTCACTTCCTCCTGTGAGCCTCAAGGCCTGCTGGGAAATCACCTGATCACACATGCCCAAAAACAAAACTCACACAAACACTAGTTCTGTAGAAAAACATCTATTAATAATTGAGTGTGTAATGATACCCTCATATCACGACACTGAACTCACGATATTATTGCGATACTCCAAGACACATGATAAAAGGTTAACAAAAAATGTTCTGTTGATTTAAAATGCTAAATTTGATATTACATTGTGGGTGTAAATGAATATTCTTGGACTTGGTGCTGATAACCCAATGCTCAGGACAATAGAGACACCAGAATAACAATATTCATGATTCTGGAGCTGAAAACAGAATTATTTTAGATGAATATGCTTGAACTCTTTCACTGACTACATATATTTAAAATAATGTCGGCCACTTTTTACTGGTAACAGACATTTGGCATTATCAGGAGCCACACATATTCCCCCATTGCATTATTATACATTATATTCAACATTTTATTATAGTAGTACCGACACTAAAACTCTGAAAACTTGAATTTTTTCCTCACACAGAAATTTGATACACAATACATATTGTTGTACATATAGTTGTAGGAGTGTTTTATTGTCATAAAAAGAATGTGAAACACGTATGTAGGTCATATAATTTTAAATATATTTCAAAGATAATTTAAGTTTATTTTACACACTTTAAGCATTATCGCATCACATATCGAATATCGCATTATTTAATGAGTTATCACATATCGCAGCCCTAGTGAGCATAACGTATCTCTCCAGTCTTTGTTTGATTGTTTGTTAAATGTTGGATGGTGGAAAACTTTCTCCCATTAAATGACTCCGAGACTGAAGTGCTCTTAAACACCGTAGGCACTTGTGCAAAAAAATTTGGGAGCCATTTCTAACCCGGCACTTGTACTTGATAAACAAATAAACTCAGCTGTAAAATCAGCATTTTTCAATCCTGTCAATAATTGTATCCCTTAAAACTCATCTTTGATCACCAAAATTACAAATTTAAACATTTTTTTTAAACGTAACGGTTCTATGAATATGCAAATGAGCCCCGCCTCCACTCACTCACTCAGCTCAGAGATCCACTGGTTGACGATCACACGTTGATCTGATTGGTTACAAGGTAGTTTGTGACGTCAGAAACACCAGCGATTTCAAAGCGTGTGTTTGAGACTGTCTTTGGTTCACTGCAGTTTTAAGGAGAAAATACTCAGCAATGGTGTCGACTTATGAACTTACACATGGTTTGTCTTAAAGCACATTAAAAACACCACATAGACACATAAACAACATGGATTTTCACCACAGGGGGACTTTAAAATGGCCTTTGGGCTGGACTAACTGCTGTATAGACCTTATGCGCCAGAGAAACGCGGGCGCCGCCATCTTTAGAATATTGTCTTTGAACGTCCGTTTCTGCGGTCGCTCTGTATATTTCTATGGCGCTGCTGTCCAGGAGTAATAAGCTTTTGAAGTAGATTTACTTAATGTAAAGTTAACGAAAGTTATCATGAGGACTGTGATGTTTAAAACAGATGTCTTCACAAATGTCAGTCGACCGGGAAGATTTTAAAACGAGCCGTTCATTCATAAATACTCAAAATCGCTGTGAAAATACAGACCGGAAGTCGAAAGACAACGAGCGCAGCGCTGAAAAGGGGCGGAGCTACATAAGGTCTATACGTTTTTATTTTGTGTTTTCGAATTTATTGTTGTATACTTCTGTGATTTGTTTTATTGTTTTATTATTAAATGCGCTATATAGTCAAACCAACATTTACTCGGATACCGTCAACATTTCTCACATCATCACAGTTTATTCGCTATAGTTTAGAAAATGGTAATGAAATATGAGCAGAACTCAGTGGATATTTGACTGGTTTTGTCCGTCCTTCTGTTAGACTGTCTCACACATGAATTATGTTGAATATCTGTCAGCTTTTAAATTTAACTACACAATTACATAATACCAGTTTAGCTCAACCAGTGACCAAGCAATGCTTCATTGTGTTCAGTCTGTGTGTAAAAAGATCACATTAGCAATTAAAGAAAAAACACTTCAGCAAAACATGATCAGATCAAAGTGTCCCAAATTTGTAATAAATTTTACTGGTATGAAGAATTTTTTGGGTATAATATGTCACAGTTTACTTTATACTGCTCTCCTCACTTACATTAATGAACTATAGTGTCCTGATCACACTAGTGAAAACATATCACGAATTATATCTGGTGTCTGATTTATTTTTGGTTTGACTGGAAATAAATTTAACTAAACTGGTTACAAGCACGTTAGTTTGCAATATGCTGTTCGTTGGAGCTCCGGTTTGAGGAAATGCACGGCTGATCGACTCATTCATTTCATCTGCAGAAAACCCAAAACAGGGATTCTGATGTTGAACATGGGCGGCCCGGAGAAACTGGAAGACGTGCACGATTTCCTCCTACGGCTCTTCATGGACACAGACCTCATGAAACTTCCCGTGCAAAAGTAAGAATCTCTGGACCGGAGCGAGTGAAACACTGTCACGTCTTTTAGAGCTTCTCAAACGTGTGTGTTTCCCGTGTGCCGCAGTAAACTCGGCCCTTTCATTGCCAAGAGACGCACACCGAAGATCCAGGAGCAGTACAGCAAGATCGGGGGAGGCTCTCCTATCAAAGCCTGGACCAGCATGCAGGGCGAGGGAATGATCAAACTCCTGGACGAGATGTGTCCGGAGACGGGTGAGAGCGCAGGGTTAAACTAGAAACACATGCGGAGATAAATATACCTGGGCTCTTTAGGTGAAATGATAATTGAATTTCATGATGCTATGATGAATAGAAAGTTTATTTAAAATAGAATATTTTCTAACATTATAAATGTCTTTACTGTCACTTTTGATCAGTTTAACTCATCCTTGATGAATAAAAGTATTGATTTATTTCATTTCTTTCCCCCAAAAATAAAATTAAAATTCTTACTGACCCCAAACTTTTGAACGGTCGTGTTTAATGTTACAAAAGCTTTAGATTTCAGATAAATGCTGTTCTTTTGAACTTTCTATTCATCATAGCATCATGAAATAACAATGTAAAAAACTGTTTTCAACATTGATAATACTCATAAATGTTTCTTGAGCATCAAATCATCATATTAGAATGATTTGTGAAGGATCATGTGACACTGAAGACTGGAGTAATGATGCTGAACATTCAGCTTTGATCACAGGAATAAATTACGGTTTAAAATATATTAAAATAGTAATTTTAAATTGTCATAATATTTCACAATATTACTGTTTTTTTTTTGTTTTGTTTTTTATCAAATAAATGCAGCCTTGGTGAGCAGAAGAGACTTCTTTTAAAAACATGAAAAAATCTTACTGACCCCAAACTTTTGAACGGTAGTGTATATACATCAGATATATCGGTTTATATATAAATACTTTCTTACAACAAAAATGAACCGTCACTGAACTTACTTAAGTTGGACTGTGACGCTGTTTTATTTGCACTATTTTCCTGTTATCACTGTAAAGCTGCTTTGAAACACTCTTTATTGTATAAAGCGCTGTATAAATAAAGGTGATTTGACCTTCAGCCGAACATGATCAGAGTTTTGAAGCTCCAAAAAGCACATCCGTCCATCATAAAAGTGATCCATGCGCCTCCGTTGGGTTAATAAAGTCCTTCTGAAACGGCTGTTGCTGGAAGCCAGTGATTATAGTTCGTAAAGTTTTAAATATGGATATTTTTCATGCAAGAACCCATGGCTTTGCTTTAGAAGGCCGTTATTAACCCACTGTAGTCGTGTGGGTTGGTTTTATGATGGATAGACACACTTTTTGGAGCTTTTACAAAGCTGGGAAGAGCCAATATATTATTTAATTTTATATGTTCAGTTGAAAGAGGTAAAAGAAGTAAAAGAAGACTAAATGATGAGATAATTGTAATTTTTTTGGGTGAACTGTTCCTTTAAGTCTCACTTAAAAATGTCTGAAGAAAATAAAGATAAAAAAAATACAATTCAAAATACAATAATTAACAACATTTATTGAAATAAATAACAGGCATTCAATTTTACATAAAAAAAAATCTGTTAAAAAAAGTCACATTTACATAAATTTCAAAATTAATGTAACAGTTCAGTCATATAGTCAGTATTAAAAATGTAATACACCGTTAAACATAAAGATTCCGAAATGGAATTTTCACAGCGACGCCAAAAACCATTTTTCTCAGTTCTAAGAACATTTTAATAATCTGATAAAAAGAACCTTTAGTGCAGTTGAAGGATTCTGAGGATGTTCAAAGTTCTTCATTAACACCAATAAAGAGCCTTTATTTTTAAAGTCTAATAGAAGCGTTTTATAGAAATATTTGTATTATACACAGTATTATTTTTTAACAGAATTAATTGTTTCTTTATAAATGAAAACACAGCTTCTATTTGTGAGGTCTGTGGCATAGAAAATATAGAAAATATCAAAGCAACGTTCAATTTCTAATGCTGACGAACTTTGCATTGAGACGGTCTGATGGTGTCGAGTGTCTTTTGTGACAGATCATAAAATAATCAGAGACAAACAGACAAACTGTCGTCTTTATTGAAAAGATATACAGTCAGTGTTTAGAGTGTTTAGAGCTGATAAAGACGAGATAAGAGTGTGTGTGTGAATGATAGATGAACCTCAGAGGAGTGTCTCACACACCCCTGTGACCCTTATGTGACACACACACACACCATAAACACATGAATGACTTCCTACTTGAAAAGCGCCATGTTCCTCTTTTCATAAGGTTAGCAGTTTTTAATTAACAGACAAGATTTAGTTATGATCCACAGTAACCTGCTCATGAATGTCATCCCAAAACATCATGTGTTCAAGTAAACTAATAAATTACTCTCAATGTACTGTAAAATAACTGTATAAATCAGGAAAATAAATCAGTCTGGTCATATCAACAATAAAAATAAGAAATAACTAAATAAAATAATCATTAATAAATAAAAACAGCTGATTATTTAATCTGCTAATTAATCTTCAAAATAATAATAATAATAATAATAATAATAATAAAACTTAAGCAGGATGTGGAAATGTGCCAGTAACTGTGTCATGATTTAGTTCTGAGCATGAAATATGAAATATTTACAACAAAATGCTTGAATTACCAAAGCATGTGTTGAATTAAACAAACAATATTATGAACAAATAATATTATCAGTTAATATTATTTGTTCATTCATTTATTTGTTTAATTCAACACATGCTTTGGTAATTCAAGCATTTTGTTGTTAATGTTCATATTTCATAATTAACTCTCAATTTATAGTAAAATAATGAAATAGTATAATAATCAACAAAAGAGATAAAAAAATGTATTGTGCAAAACATGATTATTATCATTAACTATTAAAACATTTCTGTTAATTGAAATAAAGCTGAAATTAAATAATATATAAAGATTAAACGAAAAACAAGAAATATTGCTTTGCCAAAAAAAAAAAAAAACTAGAATAAAATTAACTGGAAATAAATAACTAAATCTATCTAATCTATCAAAAACTTAAATAAATGAAAACTAAATAGCAATAAAAAAAAAATAAAAAAATGACAAAGCCCATAGTGAAATTACTAAAAAGTAAACAAAAATTTGTATGAAAAATAAAAATATTTCAAAATATTAATAAAACTGGTGCAAAATAAAAGTAAATTATAATAGAATAAAAACTGCAGAATAAACTAAGCAACTAGCAATCAACAAGTAAATCGATTTTTGTTGAAAAAAAATCAACAAAGTAAAAAAAAAAATTACCTTGAATGAACCTGACGAACTAAAGATGTAGTATAAGATGAAATGTGCCTTTGATAATTAATGTGTGTGATGAAATGTGGCAGTGATAATCAGTGTTAATCATCTGTCTCTGTGTGTTTGTGCAGCTCCGCACAAGTTTTACATCGGTTTCCGGTACGTGAATCCTCTGACTGAGGAAGCCATCGAGCAGATGGAGAAGGACGGAGTGGAGAGAGCCGTGGCCTTTACACAATACCCACAATACAGCTGTTCTACCACAGGTGCCGCTCGCACACACCACTGTTTTACCCTTCAAAAGCCATTAACAGAGTTAGGGCTAGATTTACTGAACTCGGCAAATTAGCAATCCCATAAAAGCACAGATGGGAGTGGAAAGTTCTGTGGCTGATCTACTGACAATGCGCAAATTAAAGGTGCAGTAAGAGAGTTCTGAGAAACTCTGTTGAAAGTGGATCGGACCGAGCAGCACATCACACTTGTAGCCAATCAGCAGGAGGGGGCGTGTCCACTCATGATGAGGGAAGAGAGAGAGAGAGCCAATCAGCAGTAAGGGGTGTGTCCACTCGTGATTGGTGAGGAGAGAGCGAGCCAATCAGCAGGAGGGGACATGTCCACTTGTGATGAGTGAGAAGAGAGAGAGAGCCAATCAGCTGTAGGGGGCGTGTCCACTCGTGATCGGGGAGGAGAGAGAGTGAGCAAGAGGGAAATTTGAAGAAAGACTGTAGAAAGAGAGATGGCTGAGAGACATTACAAATGAGAAAAGCTCACGAGGAATACACCGGTAAAATAGAGGAAAATACCAGTAAACCTTAGTAAAAAGCTCTGCAAAGTTCCAAAGCACAAAGTCCCTCCAGCGGGAGTTCTTCTGTATATCAGAGTCAGTGTTTCTGAACTCCCTGAAACGCCTCCATTGTAGTCTTGAGTTTCTTCCGGGAACGAACACGTCACAATATTCCTCATTATAATAATTAATACGCAGAATAAAGGGGTGGGGCCTGGTTGAGTTAGTTAGTAGTGTGTTAAACTGGTGGTTATGGTAAGAGGCGGGACATTTCCCAAACACACTCGAAGCCCTCGACCAATCACAACACACTGCTCCAGCCGACCAATCAGAGCACAGTGTGCTTTACAGGAGGAGGGGCTTCATAGAGACAGGAACTAAACAGAGCCTAGTAGTTTTTAACTCCTGAAGAGCGTTTGCTCTGGCTCAAGCCGTTAGTAAATCTGGCCCTTAGGGTTTGTAATTACTACATGTTTTTGTAAAATCATCTTTCTGATGCGTCTGAAGTGTAATCTGTGAATGTGTGTGTGATCAGGCAGCAGTCTGAACGCTATATACAGATACTACAATAACCGCGCTGACAGGCCAAAGATGCGCTGGAGTGTGATTGACAGGTGGCCAACACACCCTCTGCTGATTGAGGTAACACATGATCACACGGTTAAACCATCTTTTTTGAGTTTAGTAAACTTAATTTACTGTGTTTATCCAGTTGATTTGGCCAATGCATTTGAATTGACAAAATGTTTAAAAAAATAACTTTTGAAGACACTTTGGATGTACATTTGCCTTATTCAATATAAATATGTTATTTTATTAATCATTTATAATTCATCTGAATACACTCTTGCTGGTTGTTTGCTGCTCTTTCCGTCATAATCATTATTACGTGTCACGTCTCTTGCTGCAATTAAAGATGATTTGTGTGTTTTCTTTCAGTGTTTTGCTGATCATATTCGTAATGAGCTGGAGAAGTTTCCTCCAGAGAAGAGAGACGATGTGGTGATTCTGTTCTCGGCTCACTCTCTGCCGCTCTCAGTGAGTCACACACAACGTCTGATGCGCTGGTGTGTTGTCTCCAATCAAAAGTACTGAAGTGTGTGTGTGTTTAGGTGGTGAACAGGGGCGACCCGTACCCACAGGAGGTTGGCGCTACAGTCCAGAGGGTGATGGAGCGATTAGGCCACTGTAACCCGTACAGACTCGTCTGGCAGTCAAAGGTCACGATCACTTCATAAAGCCACATGTCAATAACTGTGTTTCCATCCAAAAGTGCGAATTTCACATTTGTGAATAAAACAGCGTTTCCAAGTGTGTTCAAGAAAACAAAATCGTCACTTCCTGAGAAATTGGCATAAAATATCAGTAATAAACTGTAAGTTTCTTCAATCGTCTTTTTCCCTCCATCATAAACGAGTGTGTCTCAGAGCGTCAGACGAAACACAGTAAACGCTGTCATGTTCTCTAGCGTTCGGATGCTGGTGTTCGTGAACACACTCGTGTTGAGACGCTTCTGGAGGGAATTAAAGCAAATCATTCTGATCACACACTTTGACTTTCAGAAACACCCAAACCAACATTTGAGATGCTGCGACGCCATTGGTCCGCTGGTTACTCCAGTTATCCAATCACAGCCTCTCATGAGTTACTTGTTGCGCTTCGAGGGATTTATTCATCAAACGTGTTTCCATTGTACTTTATGTGCATGGTTTTTTTAGCCGATAAAAATTGTATCCACTTCAATTGAACGCATACGTTTTTATGAACAATTTTAGGATTTATGCGTTTCTATCCAGGTTTTAAATTTTTTTTTATGTGATATCCCAAAATCCGCATATAAGTAGGTGGCTGGAAACATAACTGATTGAATTGGCTTTTCTGCATCTCATCTCAGAAACAGAAAAAAAATTCAAAATAAAAAAAAACACGTCCAGATGTTATTTAACTCATGATTGATTGTAAAGAGTAATTTTTTTTTATTATTTGGTGCGATCTGTACTTTACTCTAATGCAAGTTAAACTGACTACTCCCTACAATTTTATTTTATATAGTCTCGTTATTATTATCTATGTCATTTTTTGTTTTAACCCAAACTTCTGTACGTCTGTCTGACAAAATAATTTATGCAATTCAATTAACTTAACTAACTCAGAATGATAAAATCATTTTAATAGTTTGCACTTTTTAAATTTTCACTCGCGTATGTTTTTGCCAGTTACGTGAAAATAAGTTTCAGAGACTTTTAATTGAGTAAAGTTTTCACTTTCTTTTAAGTATAATATTTGAGGACTTTTACACCCCTGGTGTTTTGTCTTGTAATGGTTCTGAAACTGTAGTTTAGGACCAGCTGATAAAGAGGGGCATCTAGTGCTCATTAGCTGTAACTGCACTGGAGTATTGAAGCCCATTCTGCCACATCTCACTTTGGGAAATCTTAATTATGACATACTACTATTTTGACCTTTTATGTTATAATTATGACATGAGTTGAAATCGAGATAAAGTCAAAAATGACTTAAGTCTGTCTTTTTAGTGTGATGGTGAATTGTGTACCTGCCGGGTTCCTGTAGGTGGGGCCGATGGCGTGGCTGGGGCCGCAGACTGATGATGTCATCAAGGGCCTGTGTGAGCGCGGGAAGAAGAATCTCCTGCTGGTTCCCATCGCTTTCACCAGCGACCACATCGAAACCCTGCACGAACTCGACATCGAGTACTCACAGATCCTCGGAGAAGAGGTGTGTGTGTCTGTGTGTGTGTCTGTGTGTGTGTCTGTGTGTGTGTGTCTGTGTGTGTGTGTCTGTGTGTGTGTGTCTGTGTGTGTGTGTCTGTGTGTGTGTGTCTGTGTGTGTGTGTGTGTGTCTGTGTGTCTGTGTGTGTCTGTGTGTGTGTGTCTGTGTGTGTGTGTCTGTGTGTGTGTGTCTGTGTGTGTGTGTCTGTGTGTGTGTGTCTGTGTGTGTGTGTCTGTGTGTGTGTGTCTGTGTGTCTGTGTGTGTGTGTGTCTGTGTGTGTGTGTGTCTGTGTGTGTCTGTGTGTGTGTGTGTGTGTGTGTGTGTGTGTGTGTGTGTGTGTGTGTGTATGAATAATGTTATTTATACTTGCATTATAATCTTATTATTATTAAAAAATATTAAAATAAAAATAATGTTTATCATTTGTTATATGAATTATAGTAATACTATTTACATTGTTATTAATAGTAATAGTTATATAAACATTTAAAGTAATTTGATTTTATACTTCCATAATAGTATTTATATAATAATATGTATATATATATATATATATATATATATATATATATATATATATATATATATACACACCCACTTTACTATATATCGTTTTCTATCGTTTAAGAAATCATTTTCATTTCTTGAAATAAAATAAACTTAAACTTGTTTTATTTCAGCTAGTTGCCAAGGCAAAAGTTTGTTGAATTACTTTAAACTAAAAATTTTACTTTTAAATTAAATTGAAAAAAATATATATATAAAAATAAAATTAATTCAAAGCATTAACAACCTATTACAGAATAGCAGTGAATCGAAAAGTAACACAAAAGCATAAGATAATTTTTGTCCATCAACACGACAGTGACAGTTTTTCTGTCATACATTTTCATTCAAAAGTCTCTGTTTATGGACCTGGACAGTAATGCAAATGTAATGTTGTAAGCAGATTGAATATTGTACACAGTATTATTGAATATTGTATGCAGTATTATTGGCTTAAATAACGTGTGTGTGTGTGTGTGTGTGTGTGTGTTTTCAGTGTGGAGTGGAGAACATCAGACGAGCAGAATCTCTCAATGGAAATCCTCTGTTCTTCAGGGTAAGAGAGTCTCTACAGCAGCAATAACATCTGATAATAATCATAAATGTTTCATCATAAATGTTATGATGAGCATCAGAATGATTTGTGAAGGATCATGTGACACTGAAGAGTAATGATGCTGAAAATTCCGCTTTGATCACAGGAATAAATTACACTTTACTATATATTAGTACCCCCTATGCAGTGCCCCCTATGTAGTGCCCCCTATGCAGTGCCCCCTATGCAGTGCCCCCTATGCAGTGCCCCCTATGCAGTGCCCCCTATGCAGTGCCCCCTATGCAGTGCCCCCTATGCAGTGCCCCCTATGCAGTGCCGCCTATGCAGTGCCGCCTATGCAGTGCCCCCTATGCAGTGCCCCCTATGCAGTGCCGCCTATGCAGTGCCGCCTATGCAGTGCCGCCTATGCAGTGCCCCCTATGCAGTGCCCCCTATGCAGTGCCCCCTATGCAGTGCCCTCACTAGGTTTCGTCACAGAACAAGCATGTCACACTGGTGTCTCTGGTTCTCTCAGGCGTTGGCTGATCTGGTTCAGGCTCATCTGAAGTCCGACGAGTCGTGTTCCCGTCAGCTGACCCTCCGCTGTCCGCTGTGTGTGAACCCCACCTGTGGTCAGACCAAGGCCTTCTTCGCCAGCCAGAAACCCTGACCTCTGACCTCTCATCAGGACTGGCGTGGCTCGAGGTTAGCTTGAACACGGAGAGAGGAGTGTTTCCATTTCCCTCTGTGACGAATAAACATGCAAGCGTCTCCGGCATCCGTTCCAACGTTTGATTTCAGCGGAAACCTCTTCGCCTTTTTGTTTTTCTTACTATGTCTTTCCGTCACGTTTTTTTTTCCTTGCATGTGATAATTTCTTCCCTTAAACAACTAAATGCAGTCCAAAAAAAAATAAATGCAAAAACCGTCAGCGTGGAACAAATTCACCAATTTTTCAGTGTAAACGCAAACCATGGTGCTAAAAGTGTGTGTCGCGTGTGTGTGCATCAGATCGGCTGAAGAGGAAGAGTTCGTTCATTCATGTGCTTTAAACCTGTGTGATTGTGTTTCTTCTGTGGAGATGTTGAGCTGGAAACACCATTAAAGCATCATGTGACTGAATGTAGTTGAATATAGTGCTCAAGTCATATCTCATGATAAATCAATAAATCTAAAAATCCATGAAACATTTAAACAAAATATAAAGAATCTAAAAAACCCAAAAAATGTGCGTGTGTTCTTTGTTGAGGATCATATTTGATACGTCAGGCTTTTATAACTATTTATATACAGTATAAGATGATATTGAAATGCTTTGTTTTATGATCAAATCTCTGTAGTTTTAAAATATATGATGCAATGTAATATAAGGATGTTTGAGAGATGTACAATGTGAATCTTTTCTATTAAATTATGTCTGGATAATCAAGTAAATCTGCTTTAGTCCAGTTTAAATATTACTAACGATATTAAAGTTATGCTTATGTTTACTTGATAGAAATCCGTAAAATGGACGTTTGTACAATTACACTTAGAGGAAAATAAAAACTTGCTAAAACAACCTCATGATTGCGTGCGACAGGTTTTGATCATGTTGAGGCCTTTGGTTATTAATTATGATACAGCTTTATAGGGTGAGGAATGAAGTCATACGAGTTTGATGACTGAACTCTTCCAGTGATAACATCCCCAGCGCATCTGAAACCTCAGTCTCTGACCTTTGACCCCTGCGGGTCCCCCTCTCACTCTGACCTTTGACCCCTGCGGGTCCCCCTCTCACTCTGACCTTTGACCCATGCAGTCCCCCTCTCACTCTGACCTTTGACCCCTGCGGTACCCCTCTCACTCTGACCTTTGACCCATGCAGTCCCCCTCTCACTCTGACCTTTGACCCCTGCGGGTCCCCCTCTCACTCTGACCTTTGACCCATGCAGTCCCCCTCTCACTCTGACCTTTGACCCATGCAGTCCCCCTCTCACTCTGACCTTTGACCCCTGCGGTCCCCCTCTCACTCTGACCTTTGACCCATGCAGTCCCCCTCTCACTCTGACCTTTGACCCCTGCGGGTCCCCCTCTCACTCTGACCTTTGACCCATGCAGTCCCCCTCTCACTCTGACCTTTGACCCCCTGCGGTGCCCCTCTCACTCTGACCTTTGACCCCCTGCGGTGCCCCTCTCACTCTGACCTTTGACCTATGTGGTCCCCCTCTCACTCTGACCTTTGACCCATGTGGTCCCCCTCTCACTCTGACCTTTGACCCATGTGGTCCCCCTCTCACTCTGACTGTTGACCCCTGCGGTCTCACTCTGACCCTTGACCTATGTGGTCCCCCTCTCACTCTCACCTTTGACCCCCTCGGGTCCCCTCTCACTCTGACCTTTGACCCCTGCGGTCCCCCTCTCTGACCCTTGACCCCTGCGGTCCCCCTCTCGCTCTGACCTTTGACCCCTGCGGTCCCCCTCTCACTCGTGCCTAGGCTTCATAACGCCTGATATCTCGTGCCTTCACGCGTCCGTCAGCTGTTTAACTCAGTGTGGTGTTGACAGACAGACGTTGTGGATGATCAGATTAGAAAGCGCTTCAGTTTGTGTGTTTAAACGTCTTCAGCTTCTTCTCCCGAGGAGTCACATGATCTAGACATGTTTGCATGTCTTCCGTTTCCTGTAACAGGTCCCTTGTCGTTTATGTCATTTCCTGTTGTTTCTCTCTCTCTCTGTATCATCTTCTGTTCTTTTCATCGGTGAATCTCAAGCAAACATCCACGCCATTTTTCACCTCAAAATGAAAATAAATAATTAATATTAATATATAAATAAAATAAATTATATTCTGCATAAATAAAACTACTCTTGTTGGAACAGTAGGATTTAAAAAAAATATTTCCATGAAAATCACATGATTTACTGTCATTTTGAAAATGAAAGGCAGTTAATACTTCACTATTGTGTGTTTGAGTGAGCGTGTGTGAGAGTGTGTGAGAGAGTGAGTGTGTGAGAGAGTGTGTGTGTGAGAGAGTGAGAGTGTGTGTGTGTGTGTGTGTGTGTGTGTGTGTGTGTGTGTGTGTGTGTGTGTGTGTGTGTGTGTGTGTGTGTGTGTGTGTGTGTGTGTGTGTGTGTGTGTGTGTGTGTGTGTGTGTGTGTGTGTGTGTGTGTGTGTGTGTGTGTGTGTGTGTGTGTGTGTGTGTGTGTGTGTGTGTGTGTGTGTGTGTGTGTGTGTGTGTGAGAAAGAGTGAGCGTGTATGTGTGAGAGTGAGCGTGAGTGTGTGTATGTGAGTGAGGGTGTGTGTGAGTATGTGCGTAAGCGTGCGTGTCTGCTGAGTGTGAGTGTGAGCGAGAGTGTCTGTGTGAGCGTGTGTGAGTGTGTGTGTGTGTGTGAGAGAGAGTGAGCGTGAGTGTGTGTATGTGAGTGAGCGTGTGTGTGAGTATGTGCGTAAGCGTGCGTGTCTGCTGAGTGTGTGAGTGAGGGTGTGTGTCTGCTGAGTGTGTGAGTGAGGGTGTGTGTGTGTGTGTGGGGCTGCTGGATCCTCCTGGTAATTGAAAAGTGTAACTGCAGCGGCTCTGTGACCTCTAATTGAGAGAGAGCATTGATTTCTGCAGAGAGAGAGAGAGAGAGAGAGAAACAGGGGGATGATGGAGCAGAAAGGAGAAATGAACCAGTGAGTGATTCTGTAGGGGAGAGACTGATCAGATGAGTGATTGGAAAGGACAGATGTGGAGAGAGAGAGAGAGAGAGAGATGAACAAGAAATCAGTTTTCTTCTCCATGGACCTTTTTTCCACCTTACAATCTTTGCTCGTTCTGCTCCTCACACTGCCGGCTCCAAAAGCCTGAGAGACGCCTTTTAATTTACATTTATTTTCATAACAAATTATATTATCATCATCCAAATTCGAGTAAAAATGTACATCAGTGGAAAATGTACTTAAAGTTATTTGTTATTATTATTTGAGATGATCCAAAGAACACCTTAAACAATAAAATGAGTCAGTTCAGAGTCACACGGTCATTAATTAGTTTCCATGGCGTTTCTTTGTGTGAATGTTTAATAATCCTGAAACTCTTCTGTTCTCTGGATCTCTGCTGTTTCTGCTTCTCTCATTTCTTTCATCATATGGTGTGTGTGTGTGTGTATATATATACAGTATATATGTCACATAACACATACATATATTATATATTATATAAACACAAACTTTTATGTTAGATGCGATTAATCATGATCAATCGATTTGACAGCACTAATATTCATATATATATAGAGAGAGAGAGAGAGAGATTTTTCTCAATTACTCGTACCTTCCACCAGATGTTATTCTGGGTTCAGCTGCGGAAACGCACAAAAAATGTCTCGCTGCTGTTTGACGCTTTATTTCACCCCAAAAAAATCTAAAGTGAAAAAAAGAAAATTACATTTTACATAGAGTGAAATTTATTAGGTTGAGGTTCATTCAAATATTTTGTATTGCGATGTTATTATCATGACCCTAAAGATGACAGTAAAAATCATTCTTATTGCTGTAATGAAGACATGATTTATTATTCAGTCAGGATGCTTCATATTAGCATTTGCTATATATTTGTATATGTGTTGTTTGATTATCATGAACGCAATGTCACAATGCAAAATATGCTTCATTTCTTCATTTTTCCTCAGTGAAATGTAACCTAGAATTATTTTTATTTTAAAAAATTCATGGTAAGAATTGCATCATATTCGAGTGTCAGAGGTCCTTGATCAGACTTCATTTACGTGATCTGTATTTTGTGTGTATGTTTGAATTTATGTAGTTACGAGAAATTCATCTCTGAATTTATGTAGGCAGAGATGAATGAATCGTATATGGTCTGAGATTTACATCTGTGTTTATTGGAAATAAATGTATTTGTTGCAAATTTATCAGTTTCAAAGTGTCTTTTGTTATGGAAACCAGGGTTGTTATGCTTCAACTAAAAACCATAAAAAATTGTAAAATAACATTTTCCTTAATATTAATATTTACATTCTGTTCAACTATAAAATAACTCAAACTAAATCCGGAAAAAAAAAAGAAAAAAAAGTGAAAATAGACAATATAAACAAAAACGAATTCAAAATATTTTAAAAACTATAAGAGTATCTCAATGATACTCTAATAACACTGAACTCTATTGACTATAGATATTTCTTTTAAATATCACTTTTAAAGTTGCTCTAATCCTGCGTTAACATTGTGTCAGAATTACAAGAGTTGGAGGTTATTATAATGCCAAATACACTCATGTGCAAAATCATTGTTGACAGCAGAATACCCAATATTGCTTATTAATTCACCTCTGCAAAATACTGACCAGAAAGTGCATCATGTAATAATATTTGCGGTTTTTAATGGTCAAGTGGGAAAAATTGGTTTTCCAATGTGTAATTATAAGTTTACATGAGATGAATGTTTTTATGGTCATAAACTGATGAATGCAACAGAAAAAATGTTTTATTCCTCCTGGCATTTCACTGAACGCCATGCTTTTTTGCTTTTTCTCCTCTGTGCTGGTGTTTGGATGGATTATTGTGGCGAAGTGGCCTTTTCCAGCTCTGTTTTCATCATCAGACTCGTCGATGGCAGCTGTCAGCGTTTACTTTGACTGGCGTCTGTCTCTCACAACATGTGTGGACGATCTCTTAATGTCACACCTTATCTCTCGGCTCTTATCCTCCTCACAAGTAATGAAAAGCCAAATGCCACCTGATAAGACGGGAACACGAGCGCCTGTTACCCCGGAGCCATGACGGAGAGAAGGAACAGACTGAGAGAAAAATGTTTGACAGGAATCACACCAACATAAGCCACTTACCAGAGAAAAGCTGAGAGTTTCATGCATTTGATGAAGAAGTGCTTGGTGATACAATGCAAATAAAAAAGTATTAATTGGCGCTGCATAGGCTGCACATTTTCTATGTGAATATATAAATGATTCCTGTGATCAAAGCTGAATTTTCAGCATCATTACTCCAGTCTTCAGTGTCACATGATCCTTCACAAATCATTCTAATATGATGAGTTGATGCAACAGTTTTAGATGAAATCAACTGAAGATAAAAGTAGGCATTAATTATCTCAATATCTAAGCAGAGGAGGATTAAACAACTTGGTTTTAGTTTTGGTTTTGGGTGTTTTGGTCTTGATTTATTTTGGTCTTGGAGGACTGGTCTTGACTACACCTCTGGTCTCGGTTGGTCTTGACTACACCTCTGGTCTCGGTTGGTCTTGATTGGTCTTGACTACACCTCTGGTCTTGGTTGGTCTTGACTACACCTCTGGTCTCGGTTGGTCTTGATTGGTCTTGACTACACCTCTGGTCTTGGTTGGTCTTGACTACACCTCTGGTATCGGTTGGTCTTGATTGGTCTTGACTACACCTCTGGTCTTGGTTGGTCTTGACTACACCTCTGGTCTCGGTTGGTCTTGATTGGTCTTGACTACACCTCTGGTCTTGGTTGGTCTTGACTACACCTCTGGTCTCGGTTGGTCTTGATTGGTCTTGACTACACCTCTGGTCTTGGTTGGTCTTGACTACACCTCTGGTATCGGTTGGTCTTGATTGGTCTTGACTACACCTCTGGTCTTGGTTGGTCTTGGTTGGTCTTGACTACACCTCTGGTATCGGTTGGTCTTGATTGGTCTTGACTACACCTCTGGTATCGGTTGGTCTTGGTTGGTCTTGACTACACCTCTGGTATCGGTTGGTCTTGATTGGTCTTGACTACACCTCTGGTATCAGTTGGTCTTGGTTGGTCTTGACTACACCTCTGGTATCGGTTGGTCTTGATTGGTCTTGACTACACCTCTGGTATCGGTTGGTCTTGGTTGGTCTTGACTACACCTCTGGTATCGGTTGGTCTTGATTGGTCTTGACTACACCTCTGGTCTCGGTTGGTCTTGACTACACCTCTGGTCTCGGTTGGTCTTGATTGGTCTTGACTACACCTCTGGTCTTGGTTGGTCTTGACTACACCTCTGGTATCGGTTGGCCTTGATTGGTCTTGACTACACCTCTGGTCTTGGTTGGTCTTGACTACACCTCTGGTATCGGTTGGTCTTGATTGGTCTTGACTACACCTCTGGTCTTGGTTGGTCTTGACTACACCTCTGGTCTCGGTTGGTCTTGATTGGTCTTGACTACACCTCTGGTATCGGTTGGTCTTGATTGGTCTTGACTACACCTCTGGTCTTGGTTGGTCTTGACTACACCTCTGGTCTTGGTTGGTCTTGACTACACCTCTGGTCTTGGTTGGTCTTGACTACACCTCTGGTCTCGGTTGGTCTTGATTGGTCTTGACTACACCTCTGGTCTTGGTTGGTCTTGATTGGTCTTGACTACACCTCTGGTCTTGGTTGGTCTTGACTACACCTCTGGCATCGGTTGGTCTTGACTACACCTCTGGCATCGGTTGGTCTTGATTGGTCTTGACAACACCTCTGGACTTGGTTGGTCTTGACTACACCTCTGGTCTTGACTACACCTCTGGTCTTGACTACACCTCTGGTCTTCGTTGATCTAGACCACACCTCTGTTCTTGATTAGTCTTGACTACACCTCTGGTCTTGGTTGGTCTTGGTTGGTCTTGACTACACCTCTGGTCTTGACTACACCTCTGGTCTTCGTTGATCTTGACCACACCTCTGTTCTTGAATAGTCTTGACTACACCTCTGGTCTTGGTTGGTCTTGACTACACCTCTGGTCTTCGTTGATCTTGACTACACCTCTGTTCTTGATTAGTCTTGACTACACCTCTGGTCTTGGTTGGTCTTGACTACACCTCTGGTCTTGGTTGGTCTTGACAACACCTCTGGACTTGGTTGGTCTTGACTACACCTCTGGTCTTGACTACACCTCTGGTCTTGATTGATCTTGGTCTTGGGAGTTCTGGTCTTGACCACACATCTGGTTTTGGTTTTGGTCTTGGAGGTCTGGTCTAGACCACAACTGTGGTTTTGCTGTGTGGATCTTGAATTGTCTTGGTCTGGGTCTTGAGGTGCGTTTACGCCGAGATTCCGACTTGTAAAAAGTGTTAACTGTCCTCGTAGAACTTGTAATTACAGCTTGTAAACTGCTCTCTGCGCTCTGACTTGTACCACTTGACTGTTTGAGTTTGATTTTATTTCACTCAAATTCTACTGAAAGTTCATTGTATTTAATAGAAGAAAGTTACATGAATTCAATAAGCTGAACTTAAACAGGATGAGTTCCCAGCATGCTTTCCATAAGGAGAATAAATGTTAAAATGAAGCGTTATTTCATGTGTTTTTGCACAAAAATAATGTAGGGAGAGATGCGTTACTTTGATCTTCTGTTATGTTGGGATTTATACAGTAAATTACAGGTTTATTGGTGTTACCAAATGTATTTTAACTTCAGGAAATTTTTGTTACTACAAACAGACACTTGCTGAAACAAAAGGGGAAATCGGGACTACTTTAGTAAAGACAAATGGCACAGTTTTTAACATGAATGAATCAATGTCATTTATTGAAGAGCAAAGAGCACAACACTACCATCTGATGATAGTGACCAAAGAAAACAAGAAACTCAAACCAAAATAAACCTGTGAGAATGACGCGGACAGAAACACCAACGCCTTGAGCAATGGTCAAATGTAATGCGTGTACAATCTGTGTACAAACACACAAACATAATGTGCTGGAAGAAAAAAAAAACTGTGTTTCACTGAGCAACAACTTTCAACACGGCCAGAAAAAAATCATGTGATGCAGAAATAGTCGACAATGACAACACTGAGTTCGTAGTTTAAGTAGCATTGTTTCTTTTTTCAATCTTTTCTTTTTTTTTATTCAAACACAGATATTAATAGGCTATTGCACAGATGAGAGGCTCAAATACTATTTGGTAAATCCCACCTGATTGTAGGAAAGTTTATACACTGAGTTGATGGAAGCGTTCGGACAATCCGTCGCCTGCTCAGATCCAAACACATGCAAAACAGCGGCAGAAGCTTCTCAGGTGTTTAATGAACCGTTCTTGATTTCCCAACATCTATTCCTGTGAGATGTGTGCTGGTGTTTGAAGTGTAAAAGTATAGCTTTAAAATTCTGATGTTAAGCTTAAGCTAAAATTTGCACACGTTAATGGTTTCAAATTTTTTGAAAATATAATTTCTTCTAGTTTGAAAATTGATTCTTCCATTTGTTGAATGAAAATGTTTGTTTTTTTAAACCCAATTACGTTCTCGTTCTATGTACCTGTGTTTGTTGTGTGTGTAAGGAAATTAACTGAAAACTCAAATACACTCTAAAACGGTTGTGTAAATAGAGCGCAATACACTCGAGTTCCGAATGTAAAAACTAAATTCATTTTCTCCATAGGGACACTGATTTTTAATGATAACTTATAAACCTTTAAAGACACCTCTACTGTGAGCTACGAGGTTTTTAATTGATGGTATTTGCTTTTGTGGAAGCCGTTAGCACACATTATTTCAACTTATTCTTAAAATAATTTTGTTTAATAGCGGAATTCGTGGTGGAAAACTACATTACCCATAATGCTGTAAAGAAAATTCCACCAATCAGAGTCGAAATGATCTTGTTAGCTCCGCCCACTAGCACTGCGAATTATGTACTCGAGTGCCTACGCTTTCAAAATACTTGAATATATATGCATATTTATATTTCTCCATTTTTATTTATTCGATTATGTTGTTTGCAATGCTTCATGGGATTGTAGTTCTTTCCCTCACTAAAGCTGTTAAGTTCACAGTCTTGTATTTTTGTTTGATTTTCAAATACTTTTTTGCTTAAAACCAAAGTAATGTTGTGATTCTCCTCGTAGCTGGTTGGTTTGGTTCACGGCTTATAACGCTTTAACAAAGACTTTTAAAAAATCCCTATGGGAGAAATGAATTGAGAAAATACTTCCGGAACCAACATGCACTGAAAAATCAACTCTATAAACTACTGTTGATTCGTCAATGATTATTTAAATGGAAATCTTTGGACATTTCATTGTTTCGACTTGTGAAACAATGCAAACATTTTTATTTACATCATGAGACAGGTCTTATTGTTGTGACTGACCAAAACAAATGGTTTCGGAATAAAATCACTTGTTCTCTTTATTTATGGTCAAACATTTTGTGGAAGAACATGTACTTTGAATGCTTCAAAGACGTTGATCATGAATGCAAAACTAAAATTTGATCAATTTTCTCTTGTGATTCCAACAACAAATCCATTTTTTTTACATGAATATAATGATTTAACAAACCAACAAATGAACAAAATGTCAAATGATGAAACTGACAAAGAAAATAATCCATTTCCAATCCATTTTCAAAGCAGATCTTTGGAATACAGTCCATAATATCCTGCAGTCGGTTCAAGCGTTTCATCCAGTTAAACGCAATCTTTGGAATTTCCTTCAGTTGAAAACACAAGACGTCAAAACTCACTTTAACTCCTGCAAGGTCTGTGTGGACTTTCGTTCTCAAAAGAATGAAGTGTTTTTACTTTAGTAGTAGATTGTCTGGTACATTTCATCCTGTTTTTGAGGATGTTTAGCTGTTGTATTTTTGGACAGGATTGGTATAGTAGACACATCTAGAGCAGAATGATTAAGTACAGACCGTTAAACCGTCTAAACAAGTTCTTATCTGTCAAAATTAAGTCCAAACACAAATACAGCTGATCGGTTTCTTTTTCTGAGATAATGGAAGATTAACAGTCGAAACACTTGATCAGAAAGATTCGTTCAAATAGAAAGCGATCTTGGGTGAATCTGATTCACTTAGTCTCACGGTGCGATCGAAAACCGAACTGATCAAGTGCACAACGTTTCTATACACATCTGAGATGAACTCTTCAAGAATTAGATCAGGCCAACATGCAAAAAATGAGGCTCAGTTAAAGAAATGAAAATGAGACGGATCCAGAACTTAAAAGCTATTTAACGACAATGCATTACACGCTAGCTAGAACCGTAAAGATACTCATGCATAAATCAAGTCTACGGCATTGAATGATGTCTGTAATGCTACATTTCCACACAGAACGAGAAAAGAATGGGAAGAAAAATGGATGTTGAAAATGAAATGTAAGCGAACTGTACAACAGAAGCGATGCCGAAGTATGAAAACTGTAAACTTGAGGCTCATTCTAGCAACCAACCTTTCCCAATCCAAAAATAATATCCTTGTTGAGAATATGAGCCACCCTTCAACAAAATAAGAATAAAATCAGAATTTCGTAAAACTTGCACCACGAACAAAATTGTGAAAGTTGTCACATTAACAAGAGAGAAAAAGACAAGCATTGTGTTTTTGGTAAGCGAACCTCAGCTATTACAAAAATCACAACTTAAGATGTATAAAGCTTTTTTTCTTGGTTTGTCTTAAGTCACAGTTACTAAAAAATAAGAGTAAGTGAATAATTTAATACATACGCTATAATAACAATACCCTAACACTATCTTCTATGAGGTATATCCGAGAAAAATTTGGTAAGAAAAGCACGGTCTGCGCCCTCGACATGCTCAAAGGTTTTTCTTTTCTTTTCTTTTTTTTTAAAGCTTTGCAACCATTCAAAGGAGAGGAAAGAGAAGAGAGAAGAGAAGTCTAGAAAGCCTTTGGTATAGAGTTATTCTTTGTTCTTTGCAGGATTGCATTGCAAAGCACCATAACACCAGCGTTCGCCGGGGTCGCTGAGGTACTAACAGAAGAAGAAACAGAGAGGTCGAAACTTCGCTTTGGTTCAAGCAAGGCACTCATCCAACAATATCTCATACTTTACAACAAAAGCGCTCTCTACGTCTATTTCAGGGGATTCTTTATGAAAACAATATGACTTTGGAGAGAATCTGTTTTGGTTTAATCAATGCACACTGCAAAAAATAATTGGTAACATTATATTTTGATGCTCCACTTTATATATTCTACTCTGATACTCGAGAGTTAGTTGACATGTAGTTGCAAAGTTACTTGTAATTAGATAGTGGACCATTGAAATAAAGTGTAATCCAATTATGTTCTTCCTCAATTGTCTTGTTTTCCAGTACAAATACCTAAATATTCTTAAATCAAGATTTACTGGAGAAGTGAGTTCGTGCTTAAAACAAGAACAAATATCTGCCAATTTAACTCCATTCAAACGAACACTATTTTCTGACCCCATTGGCAGATATTTGTTCTTGTTTTAAGCATAAACTTACTTTCGCTCGCAAAACCTTTATTGTTTGTTTATTGTAACCCTAAAAGTTTGCAAGCGGATGCAAAGTTTCTCGGGGGAACGCAAAATCATTGAAATATAATCTTTCCTACCATCTCTTTTTTTTTTTTTTTTTATCACCATGTCCCTTTAGGGGCTCCGTATTACCTCGCTTAATTTCAGAAAAGTAGTCATTTTGCTTGCAAGTTAATAATGCTGCCTTCACATGCTATCGGAATTATGGTAAAATACGAGTTTCCTAGTTAAAAATTGGACATAAACACCCTCTCAAGTCGTATTTACCACCGGGAAGCACAGAGATCATTTTGTTACCCAAGTTGGGCATGCCATAAACTTTAAACATGGCGGAGGGGAGGACGACTGCTGCTGTGACTGATATTCTTTATTAGGTTTTTCTACAACAGCTACATCGCCTTGTCGTTAAAGTAGTGCATAATATCCAATCATTTGAAGTGCATTGTATGTTTTACACACAGTGAAAATAGCCTTTATTTGACAGAAATTCAAGAATCGTCAGCAAGCTAGCTAAACAGCGTAGTGAATGTTTATATTGTTGTCAATGAATGGGACGCTAATTATCATTTTGGCTTTAATACGATTTTCCCAAAAACAGGCAAGAATAAACCTGGTGTCCTTCATAATTCCTGTTATTTCCGACAACAAAGCACTTGAACTTAATCGCGACTTCAGAAGTGGGAAGTATGAAATTTTCGATAGCACGTGAAGGCGCATAAGAATGTGTAACGCGCGTGAGTTAGCTATAGGCTAGCCTATGCTAGTTAAAGTTCTTACCCAGCGCAGTTTTGTGGGTTCTTTATTCTGTCGACCGGTTTATCGCCGCTTTATGGAGGACACACACTGACGAGGAGCTCTGGTGATCACAACACTTGTTTAATTTAACATTTGGCGGTGATTAAGTAGTGCGTCTCGTCTTTCTCCCCGCTATTACAACTGCCGCGCAAACTTGTTCTTGCGATATTATCCACCAAATCCTATTTAAAGGCGTAGAATATTATTTATAACCTTAAATTTCACTCCCTACAAACAATTTTTAGATATTCGTACTGGAAAACAAGTTTTGGAGTTTTTCGTGCACAGAAACACCAACGTGTTTTTAACAGAATGGATTTACATCTTTAAGAAAGTTTATTTTAAATGACTTAAAATACTCAGATGTGGGAATATTTTTACTTAATAAGGTTCGCCAAACTGGTTTTTATCGACATGTGGTGTAAGAACTTTGACTAATTGATGTAGACCTATTTTACTTGCTTGGATGTGAATGTCTATTGGTATTGTCTACACTACAATTTCTGTTTTCTTCTTCGTGTTTTTTTTTTTTCTTGTTTTTTTTAGCACAAATATCTAAACATTCTTAAATCAAGATACATTTACTGCGTCAAAAAGATAAACTTAATTCAAAGGCAAAACTTGATTATTTTTCCGACTAATTTTGCCAATGTTGATTTATGAATTTGATATTTGTATTAGAAAAAAAGACATGATAAAGAAAGTTTCTAAGTCTGAAATGGCATTTTATTGCACTTTTCCAAGCAGGTAGTACACTGTAAAAATGTTGTTGTTTTTTTCTTCAAAGTTGTAAATAAAAGATTATTGGAGTAGTTTTTGCAAGAAAATATAATTTCAGTCTTTCGACTTGTTTAATTCAATGTGGTGTCATTTATTTGTAAAGGTTTACTATCCATTTCTGAGTGAAATTTGTTTTAAAATGTTTTCAGTGTTTTTGGAAATAAATGTAATAAAGCATATGATTGAAAATACTGCACTGAGAGATGCTTTGACTTAACCCATCAAAACATTGAATATCTGAACATTTCCATTAGTTTCAATATTATGTCCCATGTGGTTTGCGTTTGATCGTTAATGTTTCTGTGCCAGACAGATCTTTCTCAGTGGGTTGGTTTTTGCATCAAGGTCTTTTACGGGCGATCAGAACCGCACAGCGCTCAACAACTACAGCTCGACGTCGAGTCCCATCCGCTCCATTGCACTTATTTTTCCGAGGAGAGGAGGAACTCACGTCTGAATAAAGAGGAAGAAGAGAGAAAAGAGTGGAACGAGTTATCAAAATATCCCAAGCATGGCATCAAGCGCAGACCGTCCTCGAGAAAAAAGAAATCTTTGGTATCTTTGGTTTCATCAACACGATTAAAATTACAAATGGAAAATTCAGTGAGGTAGCCTCTGTGGTTCTCACTATAGAGATAGAAAGACTTTTATACACACACACAAGTCAGTCTTGGAAGCAGCTTTTTCTAGTTTTTAAGGGATTCCTCTATGTCCTTCTACGAGTGAAGCAATGAATAAACGGCCTCTCAGCGTCCGTGGGTTTTATCTTTGGTGAGTCCTGCGTTGATCTCCGTTAACGTGTGGCCCCGTATATGATCTCGAAAACATCAGGCTTGAAATTCGGTGCTTGTCCTTCGACAAAACGCGTAATATCGATCGCAAAGACAGATTGTTTTCATTCGAAAGAAAAGCAACTAAACGATTTACATAAAATCTTGACATACATACAAGCATACAAACATGTGAGTTGCAACTAAAACCTGATCGCTAACACGTTTCCAGAATTATTCTTTCTAAGAAAAATTAAATACACCCTTTGTCTTGCTTTTTAAAGTAAAGCTAACTAATAAATTAACAGAGCATCTTTGATGCACTAATAGTCATCCAAACAATTACGTCTAATTAAATAACATTATTAAATAATCAAGAACAAATAATAATAATAATAACAACCTTCTAGCACATTTAGTCATAAATAAATAAGTCTGATGGTGTCCAACATGCAAAAGAAGTAAATGTAAACTTTGGCAAGCTAATCAGGAAAAAGGGGGAGGGGTTTTGGCAACTTAAATTACGTTCAATCATAGCAAATATAAATTACATAAATAAATCACATATTGCAAAACCTGGGTAAGACATTGTACAGAGGCATTGGCGAAATTTAAGACAAGCAAAGAAAAGCTCTTTGGCCCATGTATCTAAAGACCTGACTGTCGTGAAGAGCAGATGAATTCTCCGTTGGAGAATCTTTGGACTAGAAGCTTTTAAAGAGAGAAACCTAAAGGATAAAGCTATTCGACCTACAGTCTGCAGTTTCCTCTCTACAGAATTAAGTGAGCGTTTTTGGCAGATTATTGGCTTTTCAGTTGGAATATAATGTATTCTGTACCAGCTGCATTGGTGCCTTGCAATAACGCTAACGACTCTCTCTCTCAAACATGGGAAACGTGGGATTCGGCGCCCGGAAACGACGTGCATATGTGATCAACGATGGCTGGAAGAGTGCAACTCTTTGGTATACTGATCCATTGGGATATGAAAACAAAACTACTTGGGATTGCATGTGCTTAAAGGTGTTTATCTTTGGTATGCCCATCAGGCTTGAGTTACACCTTTAGTTTTAGCTGTGAGACGGATGCGACTACAGGGGGGGAAACCCAAAGCAGAGCCGAACCCCGAAACGTCCCATGTTTGGAAAGAGGCAACATCGCACCGATGCATTGTGGGAATGGAATTGCGGCGGGAGTAACTCTGAATCTTTGGTATTGTAGCTGATGAGGTTCTTGTTGTTCTTTCCATTTGGGTTGAAAAAACTGCATAGGCACACATTAAAGACAATCTTCAACTTAGTTTGAGAGACGCATCATTCGGGAGCCGCCGATGCCGTGGGAAAAGCTCCGTCGCTTTAAAACCCTTCCGATCCCATTCTGCTTCCTTTTTTTCCAATGTCTCCGATCCGAACACAACAAAAGACGCCGGCTCGGCGTTCCCCGCTTTGTCGTCTTTGTTTGTTCGTTGCAGTGTTTTTTTTTTTTGTTTTTTTTTGTGGTTTTTTTCCTCTTTGTTGTCCTTTGTTTGCAGAACAGTTAGGTGCAGAAAAAGTTTCTTTGGTGTCGATTTGTTAATAAATAGAAAAAGTCTTTAATGTCCGTTTTGAGCGATCCGAAGAGGCCCTCAAGCGTAACCCGGGAGAGAACTGCTTACCGGCTCTCGGTTCAATAATAAGTGAGCACGAGAGATGGAACTTGAGATGAGTATATGAAAGAGCTCAGTAAAGTGGTTTTGTATTGGAAAGTAGCTAAAACTACGGGAGAAAGAACCTTTGGTAAAGCAAAACTGGTAGGCGTTGGTGTGGAGATTGTCCTCTTAAACTCTAGTAAAGGCCCTGATCACCAATGCCAGTTTGGTTTCTTAGCATAATACAGTTACAGTCGTGACAACGTGAAGCTGATGCATGTGTGTGTGTGTGTGTGTGTGTGTGTGTGTGTTTGCACTGTCATTTCATCTAGAGTGTTTGAGAAACAGAAGCTCATTCTTCGGCGGTATCATCCTGAGTTATTTTTAAACCAAAGAAGAACAATCGGTGTGGTCCAGCCCCTGTTCTATTGCAAATTGAATGTGCTTCAGGATTGTGCTCACAAACCCGGCCGGCCAATAACGTTGTGAGAGATGTTTGTTCGTGTTTGTTGTGCTTTGTGCTTCTGACAGGTGTTTTTCTAGTTCAGTGTGTTAGAAAAACCTGCAACCCAATGCCAACTTAAACCTGTGCTGCTATCATGGGTGAATCTCACAAAAACCTGCCATATGTCTCTCCAAAATTCATGAATATTTTGTTTAATAAATGAATTCCCATTGCCATAATGCAGAAGTAAAAAAAATCCCATTCTCATTACTACAATAAAAATAACTATTACAGTAATGAGAATCTAATACTTTTTAAACTAATGGGAATTAATAATAATAATAATAATTAAAAAAGTCTGTATGCATTGCACCATTGATGCTGCAAAAAAAATGCTTTTCTTTGTCTTGTTCCCAGTACAAATATCTAAACATTATCATATGATATTAAGAAAATAAGAAATAATATGTATATATTAATATAATATATTTGTATATTTTATCATTATATATAATATAATAATAGTAATAATATATTTTATTATAATTATATTTGAAATAATTTCTTTGAATTTTCTTTTTCTGACCCCATTGACAGATATTTTGTCTTGATTTAATAATGTTGAAAAAATTGTACTGGAAAATAAGACAAAAATTTTGCATTGAATTTCATAAAATGTGACCTGGACGTGTGTTTATGAGATTTACCCTTGTAGTTTAAAACATCTCGACACACACACTCACACACGCACGCACACACACACACACACACACACACACACACACACGCACTTCAGGAAATGAAAATCAAAGCTAATTTAGAGTGAATGCAGATGTGAAATGCAAACCCTTTGTCTTCTCTTCAGTTCAAAGCCAAATGGAAAGTTAACAATGTTTTTGATTTGCTTTAATTTTTCATTCCTGATGAATGATTCTTGCTTCGAACCGGAGAAGAGAAAGCAATATTTTATTTCCTGACGTTTCGCTCTTTGGATTTGTGTGTTTCCAACCGTAAGCATTGAGCCGGTAAGCAGTTTCTCTCCCCTCGTTGCCCTTCAGAACGATTTTCTCCTCTTAAAAAGTTTGCACCCTCCCCGGTGCACGGGACCCTCATCCCGATCCCACGTTCCCATCCCATCCCACCCCCCCTCCCCCCGAGATCACGCTTTGGTACAAGTGCTGGAGGTGGACGACGTGTTGCCCGGACTTCCCTCGTCCAGCCATTTGTCCAGGCTGCGTCTGCGGGCGTTCATGAAGAAGTTGCTTACAGTGTTCAGTTCCAGTCCCAGCTGCTGCGAGATGGTCAGCTGCATTTCTTTGGACGGGCGCTTGTTCTCTTTAAAGATGGCCAGAAGTGTTCTTCGCTGCAGGTCTGTGAAAACCAGCCGCGATTTCTTTGGTGTATTGCTCCTGTCTTTGCTCGGGTCCTGCTCTTTTCTTTTGCACGCTTCGGGGGTTTCGTTTGTTAGAAAGGAGACACAAGAGACAGAGAATAAACACGTTAGAATCAATCACATGTATATGACACATTTATATTTATGCATTTGGGGGGGGGGGAACTTGCATTCTATTACTTTGAAATGAGGATCAGCCCAGAGGTTTATTGCACCACTTACAATTAGATTACAATTACATAAAAACAATATAGCTGCATGCAGCAAATAAGGGGCCATAGGGAAAAGGAGGAGCTAAAAATCAAGACAATGAGCATCAGACCAACTACAACAATGAGTGAAGACATTTAGAGACCGTTTTAAGTTGAAAGCCCATAAATACAATCACTTGTAATCCCAGACAGCAACATAGTGTCGGCCCAGATCCGGCCCACATCTGGCACACGTGGAATCAGCGTTGTTGCTGTCTAGGATGTGACATAATTGTTAGTTACTTTTGACCAATAGGTGGCGCTGACACAAAATTGATGTGGTGTGGTCAAGGTTGGATGACAACTCCATGCATTAAGTTTGGTGTCAACATATCAAATCTTTCCAGAGATACAGCCTCAGATGTATTTTGGCAGTGTGCCATCAAATTCGATGATATGCCGCGGTACGCGGAAATTTAGTCTATTGACTCGAAATTCACAACTTTTTGCCAGCATGGTCTGAAGATGATCTGGCTCGAATTTGGTGAAAATCAGACAAACGGTCTAAGAGGAGTTTTTTAAAGAAAAAAAAAAGGCGAAGAGGAAGTTAGTTATTTAGTTAGTTAGTTTAGTTTATTTCGGACAACTTCAAAAGAAAGAAAAAAGAAAAACGAATTTACAAGCAAACATAGAAATAAAAATTCAATTACAGTGTAAACAATATTTTTCAATGAAAAAAAGTAGCTTGACTGAAAAGGTGTCGGCTGAAGCTCATACTTATTGCGCAGATCCTTTTTACATTTCATTTATTTTACACACAACACCAAAACACCAAACACCAAAGTCATCTTGCGTACATAAAGAATGACTAAAAGAAAAAGAAGCTAAATTCATTCAGCTTTGTATAATGTAATCTTTTTATTTATTTAATTTCTTAAAGCTAACTATGGATTTACATGTTTTCAGTTCATCGTCGAGACTATTCCACAGTTTAACCCCCTGAACAGACAGATTGTGCAGACTGTGGTTTACTGAACATGAGTGTTCCTCTGAGCTCATAAGGAGTAGATTTAATCTGAAAATTGTGGAAGGAGAGAGATTGGTCTATAGTTTGAGAGTGAATGGCTGTCACCATTTTTGTAGATGGGAATGACTTTAGCTATTTTCATGTTGTCCGGAAAAACACCAGTTTGGAGAGATAAATTGAAAATATAGGTTTAATGGTTTTACAACAAATGTCATAACATCCTTAACTAGTGCCATGTCTATATCTTTAAAATCTGTAGATTTTCTATTTATTTTTAAATTTATTTATTGTATTTATTAGTTCATTTTCTTCTACTGACTTTAGAAATATTGAGCTAGTATTTGATTTCATTATGTCAACATCCACACCTACTTTTAATTCTGGTTGCACAATATTGTTTGCTAGATTGGCTCCTACATTTACAAAATAATTATTAAATTCATTAGCAATATCAATTGGCTTGGTTATAGTAGGTAACCCAATTCTATAGATTATAGAAGTTTGGCTGACTATGGCAAAAAATGGTAGGAATCTATAAATAACAGTTTCATTACAATAGGCAAAATTAATCAAAAGCTATTAGCATTTTTCCCCCCCTTTTTTTTCCCCCACAAAGTGGCGCTCTCCGGAAACTTTTTGAGTACCCTGAGGGCATGGTGCCGATAATACACACCGAGTTTCGTGACAATACGCCAATGTGTTCGTAAAACATAACATTTTACGACAAAATAAAAAATGGCCAATATGGGAAAATTGTGATTTTTGGTTAAACTCTTCAGAAGTGATAAGCAAAAATATATCATGACCACTAGGTGGTGCTGTGGCATGTAAATCCTACACTGAACGATGGGTGTAGAAATAATTTTCAATCAGAAATTGCTGGTAAATTTCAAAATAATTAGAAATAGCAAGTAACATTGAATTAAACGCGAAATTTTTATGTCGAATTTTTTTTATTTGTTCCTTAAGTTTTTTAAGTTACATTTTTTAAATTTTATTTAATTTCATCTTTATTTTAGTTAATAGTTTTAACAAAATCAAACAGCACTGCAATTAGAACAAACCTCCTCAGCGTTTTACTAGATTCTTATTCCGAATCAGGACATCTAAACTGCTCTGGGATCAGTGGTGTCTCACAGGAAAGCTTTAGATTATTTGAAGTGAGGTGAGATTCCCTCCAGATAATTACTTCTGTGACCACCAAGATTCCCAGAGTAATTCACTCGCGCTCGTGTGGAGTTTCTGAGTTTATTTTTAGGGTCTTTTATCATGATTGAGTCCAGAGACCAAAAACACATGATCACCTGATAATTAGAGCGAGAACTTGATATATGTGCACTAATGCACTAATACACTGTAACCCACAATGTAAACGCACTTACATTGTTTTGCACTTACATTGATCTGTTTTTTTCTTTCTTAGACACAATATTTGATCAGATTGCTGAAAGTCCAGACGCTCAACTGAATTAAAATGCAAAACAAATCATCTTAATATGATTGACCTCTGAGATGAAAACTCACAGAACTAAATAAACCAAAGAGACCAATAATTTGCATACACTCTTTCTTTGCTTAGCATTTTTGTCTTGTTTTCTTTAAAAATATCAAGAAAATCTTAAATTACACACATTTACTTGAGAAGCAAAATTACTTAAGTCTTGTTTTCTGGAGAAAAAAAAAAATCTAAATTAAGTGAGTTTGTGCTTAAAAGTGGCTTTACCTAGACTTTATAAACCCTTGTTATTAGCGCCACCGGACCGGTGGCCGGTAAGTGAATTGCAGCAGCGCTTTCAGCTCGTGCTCGTGCACACGTGACGCACACGCACAAGAGACTGAACGTGATTCAATGCTCCAATATACTCACAGCAAAGTTTTTTTTCGCTATTCACTTAGAAGTAAAAAGAAGTTGGAAATGCATGTGCAGCGATAACGAACTCCCTGATACTGATGAGAGCGACCATTAGATTTCTCTCAGTAAACACAATGAACAACAAAAATGACAGCGGTGTGCAACAGCAGTTCAGAATTTGCACGAGCTCTGCAACTCACCGGCATCATGTCGACAGATGAGGTATTCAAATGACATTGTTATAGTTTGATTCTTAAGTAGGCTATTTTTGAGACTATAGATCATCTGACTATGTGAGACTATAGTTTGAATTAATCCCCTTTCTTTGCATGCCACATTGACTTTACAGTAGAGAATAGCTCTTTCTGCATTTTCCTGAACATAAGCATTAGTTTCGTGTGTCATAGAACGGAACGGAGGCGCTTAACCGTCACATCCGTTAGATTTTCCCGGGAAAAACGTCCCGAGTCCTTCACATAAAATTCAGTCTACAGGCTTTCATAGACGACCTAGGAAGTCGGGGAAGGTCTCGTTTTTTAAGTTTCGCTACAAGCTGTTCACATTGGCAATACAAAAGTAATAAATGCATGAAAAATTCCTACATATAGCCCCTTTAAACCAAGAACAAATATTTGTGAATGGCGTCAGAAAAATAAACTTAATTCAAAGGGTTAATTCTGGCCCCATTGGCAGATATTTGTTCTTGTTTTAAGCAATTTTGATACATTTATCATGAAGCAAGACTTAATATCTTCAGTCATTTTGCTTCTCCAGTAAATGTATCTTGATTTAAGAATGTTTAGATATTTGAGCTGGAAAACAAGACAAAAATACTGAGGAAGAAAAACACATTTTTTGCTCTGTAAGTAAAATCATGTATTATTGCAGACTGTTCCACATGCTATTTATAAAAATAGTAGGCAGTAAATAGTGCTCACTGCTCAGTGAATGTACATTAAACAGCAGGATAGAAGGCTAATTCATTCTTGACATAGTCTCAATGGTATACACATACCATCTAGCAATTAAAACTATATATATATATATATATATATATATATATACTAAAGAAGTGTTCTTCAGTCAGTCAATTAAAACAGCTTTGCTTATATCTGCAGGAGTTCTCGTGGCCTCGGGCATAATTTCTAATTAATGTATATGAAAGTGTTTCAGCAGTTTTAATGATTGTGGATTTTGCTGACTCGAGTTTGAGTTTGTTGTGCTGATCTCAGTAAACGCAGCTAAAGCTCAAGTACAGGTTTAATGCAAAGCACACCATTGAAAAAAACTGCAAATATCAATTCATAATATCAGACTGTCCAACTCAGTTCAACAGATTTAGTTTAACACACAGCCGTGTCTATAAATCATTCACCTTAAACAGATAAAGAACGAATGAATCGATCTCACAGCCCAACAAACGTCTTCATCTGATCTGAATGCATTCACACACATTCTCAGATGTACATTATAAACATGATTCCCACAGTTGTGGAAATATCAGGAAATTACAAACTCCAACACTCCCGTTTCTACCAGCACTAACACACAACACACTAGTTTACTTTATAGTTTTATTCATATTTTGAATTAGCTTTTATTTTTACTATTTTTACTTTAATTGTATTTATGTTTACGTTCATGTTAAGTTTAGTTCAGTTTTTTGTAATTTCGTTATTTGCTTTAGTCATTTTATTACTAAATATTGCTATTTAGATTTCATATATTTTTATTGTGTGTGAGAGAGAAAGAGAGAGAGAGAAAGAGAGAATGTGTGAGAGTGTGTGTGTGTGTGTGTGTGTTAGAGAGAGAGAGAGAGAGAGAGAGAGAGAGAGAATGTGTGAGTGTGTGTGTGTGTGTGTGTGTGTGTGTGTGTGTGTGTGTGTGTGTGTGTGTGTGAGAGAGAGAGAGAGAGAGAATGTGTGAGAGTGTGTGTGTGTGTGTGTGTGTGTGTGTGTGAGAGAGAGAGAGAGAGAGAGAGTGTGTGTGTGTGTGTGTGTATGTGTGTGTGTGTGTGTGTGTGTGTGTGTGTGAGAGAGAGAGAGAGAGAGTATCTGGGGGTTCTGTGTGTGTGTGTGTGTGTGTGTGTGTGTGTGAGAGAGAGAGTGAGAGAATGTGTGAGAGGGTGTGTGTGAGAGAGAGAGAGAGAGTGTGTGTGTGTGTGTGTGTGTGTGTGTGTGTGTGTGTGTGTGTGTGTGTGTGTGTGTGTGTGTGTGTGTGTGTGTGTGAGAGAGAGAGAGAGTGTGAATGTGTGTGTGTGTGTGTGTGTGTGTGTGTGTGTGTGTGTGTGTGTGTGTGTGTGTGTGTGTGTGTGTGTGTGTGTGTGTGTGTGTGTGTGTGTGTGAGTGCGTGTAGGAGAGAGGGTGTGTGTGTGCGTGTGCGTGTGAGAGAGTGTGTGTGTGTGTGTGTAGGAGAGAGAGAGTGTGTGTGTGTGTGGGGGGGGGGGTGAGTGTGTCAAGATTTGATTTGATTACTTCTCCGAATTAAGTATGCACAACCGAGTCTGGGCCAGATCAATAGAAATCAGGTTAAGAGCTCAATTGAGTACAAAACTATTATGTAAGAGGAAACTACGGTGTAAATAAAGGCGACACACACACAACAGTGTGTGTGTGTGTTTCCAGTTCTGCTGCATTCACACCCTCATTATGAGATTTGCTTTCTCTTTCACACACACACACACACACAGCGCAGCAGACCCATTTGTCATAAAATTAAGGCGGCAACAAGCCAAGCGTAGAGAGAGAGAAAGCGCCGGTCTTGCACTCAGAGTAAGTTGCTGAGCGCTGCAGACAGACGTCCGAGAGACTCGTGTGTGTGTAAGATCTACACACACACACACCCCGTCAGCCCCTATCATAGCGTGCTTAAACTAAATATTTGATAAAGACAAATGCACAGCAATATTTCCACACTTTGCATGTATAATTGATGGCGTAACAATGGCAGCAGGAGCTCAGAAGTGAGTGTTTAGGGATCTGAAACTCACACACACATTCAGTGCTTTATCCTGAAGAACAATTAACCCGTTCATCCCCAGATTATTCCGGCATCTTAATCTGAATCATTTGCACAAGCAAAAGTGACTAAATTCCAATGCAGTTGCTCTATATCTGTCATTATAAAACAAGGGATACAAGAATAAACATGCATTATTCTGTTAATCCTGCATGTGCATTTCATTATACAGTTAGTTTTATGTAAAGATGTGCAAATACAGAAAACATGCAAAGATAAAGATGTTAAAATTGCATTTCTGTATAAACTAGAAATGGCAAAAATCTCGTCCTAAGATTGTCTCCACTCACATTTTCTTCATGCAAAAATACAATTAGATTGATATATCAACACCACAGATTATTTATTACAATGATTTGTCATGCAATGAATTGTTGTAAGAATCATCTGTACATGTGTGTGATATAAACACACTCCTCTCTTCTATACATCAGTGTTGTGTTGGAGTGTGTGCTCAGCACTAGGTGGCGCTGTTCACCCATCAGACTCCAGCAGAAACATGATCAGTGAACGCCATTCCACTCCAGTCCTCCATTACTGAAGCCGCTGATGAAGACATGCAGAACATTCACAACATCTTCATCACGACGCTCATTCTAATGCTCTCTCCAAATATCCCACAGTTTAGTTAGAGCTGATGTGTTTTGATCATACTTAGGAATATAAATACTAAATCTTACTCGGAGAGTGTGTGTGTGTGTACATATGTGTGTGTGTGTGTATATATACTGTAAAAAATATAACACACACACATACAGGTATATGTATTTATATATAATATAACTATCAAACTATTTTTAATAGTTAATGTATATTATTATTTAAATATATATTTTAATTATATTTAATTTTAAAGATATACATATTAAATATTAATATTTAAATTATAGTATAATAGTAAAATTATATATTAGAACTATCAAAATTAAAAATATATATTTAAAAAAATATATATTATTATTATATATTATATCACACAGACACACTGTTCTAAAAAGCAAAATTAACACGTTTATTCTCATATCTAAAGAGCAATTTTGTTTTATAATAAAAAATATAGAGCAACTGCATGTAAATTAGTCAGCAAAATCCTTAAGGAATAAGTACACGATTCAAAATGGAATTGAAATTCATAATTTGTAAGAACAAATCCTAAAGGATCCTAATGAGATCAATAAGAATCCTATAAGAAGCAAATAAGATCCTGCTGGAGAAACCAAAGCCTTTTCCTGCAAAAAAAATCCTATTTTAGGATTAGGATCCTTTAGGATAATTCTATTAGCAATCTAATTATTTTTTACTAATTAATATACGTATTTCTATCCCTAATTAAGACTAGCATCCCAATGGTTTGATGTTGAATTCCTCTGAAGACAGGGATTAATGTCAGTTGTGTGTGCAGTGCAGGAGGCAGACTCTGTTCTCTAGTGAAATACAGGATCAATGTTTACTTCCTAAAGCGCTCTTTACGAGGCCCGACGGCTTCTGCTCAGTCTCGCTCTGGATAAAAGCTCAGACTGCTGCTTTTGTGGAGCAGTGAATTTCCCCGTCATCATTTGCTATTCTGCTTACTGTGGCCGAAACAATCACACACACACACACACCGTCAATGGTCGTCCACGCAACAGTGACTCCATCAGGACTGGCTCTCGTGGTCGCGGCGCTTTACAGTGCGATCAAAAAAAGCAATTATATTATTCAAAGGGATTGACCATTTCCGTGGTGGGAAAGGGGTGTCAACTTTGGGCTTTTCTAAAAGGGGTAGGGTTCAATCCATCCGATCGATCCCTCAGGTTTCCCTGGTCTTTCATCAAACGGGTTAGAGCCGCTCTGGTTTATCTTTCCTCGCTGGCGAATGTAAATCAATGTGTGTGAGAGAGGAAACGTCCAGTGGAATTGTCCTAACCGCGCCGCCGTCGTTCGCTAAAGCCGTCAGTTCAGTGTTGAGTATCAGTTTACACCCTCAGTAATTAACGAGGAACCCGAAGACCATCACCGGCTCGTGTATTCTATCAGATGCAGTGGAATTTTATTTGTAGTAAAAAAAAAAAAGAACATTTGGAAACTATACTAACACATCAAATAAAAAATAAAAATCGAATTTATTTATTTAATTGCATTGGGCTATTGTAGATGATGTCCAGTTTGTGGATGGGTGTGAGTGGGTGTGTGTGTGTGTGTGTGTGTGTGTGTGTGTGTGTGTGTGTGTGTGTGTGTGTGTGTGTGTGTGTGTGTGTGTGTGTGTGTGTGTGTGTGAATAATGTACAAAATGATGAATTATGTAAATTTGTGATGTAATGAAGAGGAGACCCCAGGAAGAATAGCAACTGATATTTCAGGCGCTAATGGGGATCTTAATAAATGAAATGAAATTAAATTAAACTGGCAGAATTCAACTGAATGAACTGAAGAAGAAAAATAATAATACAAGGAAAAATGGAATTTCTATTTGTCCCGGAAAAACATCAAGCAATGTAGGCTATACATTCATAAATACATTTAAATTAAAATGTGTACAGGATTGCTAATAAAATATGTATCATAATAATAATTTGGATGTTAAAAAAATCTAAGATCCAACTAGATCTGAAATTCAAAGAATAAATGAATTAGAATTTAAAAAAAACTAATTTCATTTTATACAGTAGGATCATATTTGATTTGTTTATTGATTCTCTGATGATTCTTATAAGCATATATATAATTGCATCTAACATCTAAAAACTAAGTTTGTTTATATAATATGTGTATGTATATATTGTTATATGTATATAGCCTACTGTATATATATATATAATGTATATATGTGTGTGTGTGTGTATATATATACACACACACATATATATATGTACACACTCATATTAAATAAACAAAATTTGATGTGAGAAGGAATTAATTGACCTTTAAATGTATTTAAATCAAAGTGCCACATTTGTACATCATTGTTTCATGTACATTATCTTCCATCACTGTAAATGCAGCACAACAAATCAAAGGCATGTTAAAGATATTAACATTAACCGGCAGCGACACGCGTGACGTCAGCTGAGAAGAAAAGTCTTTTCAGAGATCAAACTGTTATAAGATTACAATTCTTTACAATAACAAGCGTCAATGACTCATTCGCTATAAAGCATGTATTAAGAAAGTGTCCCGCTGACGAGTGTTCTCATCACACGCAGTAGTTTTACTCTCGGTGCATTATGTGCCGTGACTTCACAAAAACAAGCACTGAATTATACATGCGCTGAAAAAACCCCTGAGATCAGACGCTTTACAGGAACAATCCACTGCAGCGCTGAAGCACACACTTACACAACCAGATTTACACAATGCACTGACTACATAAAACAAAGATTACCGTAGAAATGTCACGTTTGATTCACTGTTAGTTGTGAAATTTCAAAGTAAATCCTACACCAATTCAGATTCAACTTATACAATTATTGTGCAATATACCTATCATCTAACATCAGCCAATTAATAATATGGCATATCTATGGAAGCTTGTTTCTGCCACTGAATAAAAAATGAAAAAGGTAACTGCAACTTTTTATCTCAGAATTGCATTTATAATTGTGAGAAATAAACTCACAATTGCAAGAAATAATTTTTGCATGTTTATATCTCACAATTCTGACTTTATAACACACAATTGTGAGATATAAAGTCAGAATTGCATGATATAAACTCGCAATTGTGAGATAAAAAGTCACAATTATCTTTTAAAATGTTTTATTCTGTTCTGTTCAGTTCTTCTGTATATCAGAGTCAGTGTTTCTGAACTCCTGAAACGCCTCCATTGTAGTCTTGAGTTTCTTCCGGGAACGAACACGTCACAAATTTCCTCATTATAATAATTCATACGCAGAATAAAGGGGCGGGGCCTGGTTGAGTTAGTTACATTTACATTTATTCATTTAGCTGACGCTTTTATCCAAAGCGACTTACAATTGCTATATATGTCAGAGGTCATACACCTCTGGAGCAACTAGGGGTTAAGTGTCTTGCTCAGGGACACATTGGTGTCTCACAGTGGATTCGAACCCGGGTCTCTCACACCAAAGGCATGTGTCTTATCCATTGCACCACCACCCGTTAGTAGTTAGTAGTGTGTTAAACTGGTGGTTATGGGAAGGGGCGGGACATTTCCCAAACACACTCGAAGCGCTCGACCAATCACAACACACTGCTCCAGCCGACCAATCAGAGCACAGTGTGCTTTTCAGGAGGAGGGGCTTCATAGAGACAGGAAGTAAACAGAGCGTTACTGACAGACTGGGAAGAGAGGAGCCGCAACAATGGAGAATATGAGGAGAATAATCAACATTCAAGCTGGAAAACCTGTTCTAGTAGAGCCTGAAACAACATCAAGACTTTAAATTTCCCATCTCATGCATCTGATTAGAAAAAGCGAGAGATAGGCCTACAGTACAGCGAAACAGAGGAGGAGTGAGGGAGGCGGTGGGTGACATCAGATCAATATTTCGCCACAAAACACGATCAGTAATGATGTTTTCACTTGTTCGGGTGAAACCTCCCCATAACAGATGAGAGAAAATCACTCTTTTTTTAATTCGGCTAGTGTTTCATACTCTCACAGACGTGTGATCTCTCATGCTCAAACGCTTCCCATCTCAATATCAACCCTTTTCTAAGCATGCGTGTGTGTGTGTGTGTGTGTGTGTGTGTGTGTTAGAGCGAGAGGACTTGCTAAATGCATTATGCTGTAGTCTTGCACTTAGCTGTGTCATTCTGTGCATGTGCGGATATCCTTAATGTGGAGGCCGGACACCTCGCCGAGAGATGGAGGAGGGGAAGGAAAGAGAAACGGAGAGAGAGAGAGAGAGAGAGTCACGCGTTCACTGCAGTGGATCATCTCGCTTCGGCCATCAGCGCCAGCTCCAACAAATACAGCAACCCCGAAATGATTTGTTAACATGCATTCATTAAATAAAGATGTGAGTGTGATTCATTAGATCAAGTGCGTGAAATACTGCAGGATATTTCCTCTAGTCTCGATGTCTCTTAAAGTCCCCCTGTAGACAATCATTTATCCATTAAAACTCATCTTTGACCACCAAAATTACATATTTAAAAGTTTTTTCCTCGAAAAATGCCTTAAAATATCTGAATGTAACTCGACACCCTTGCCTCATTTAGTATGCGCGGTTCTATGAATATGCAAATGAGCCCCGCCTCCACTCACTCACTCAGCTCAGAGATCCACTGGTTGACGATCACACGTTGATCTGATTGGTTACAAGGTAGTTTGTGACGTCAGAAACACCAGCGATTTCAAAGCGTGTGTTTGAGACTGTCTTTGGTTCACTGCAGTTTTAAGGAGGAAACTAACTTATGAAGTTACACATGGTTTGTCTTATAGCACATTAAAAACACCACATAGACACATAAACAACTTTAACAGCTTTTCTTTAATCAACTTTGGTGATTTTAGAACTATTGTTTTATAATTTCAAACCATTTATTTAGTTTGTGCATCTATGTTTGCTGTGATATTTGATATTAATGCAATGACATCCAGACATTTTTAAGGCAAGACACTAGAGGTGAATAAAGTAGAAATCTTAACTAACTAACATCACCAAAAATAAAGGTTATTTTATTGCCATCTATGGATCCATGAAGAACATTTAACATCCATGGAACCCTTTAATTCCACAACAGGTTCTATATATTATTTTTTTTTTTATTTCACACTAAGAAAAAACATTTCTTTTTACAACTGATTTGCTTTGGGGAACCAAAATGGTTCTTCTATTAAGTGTGTAGTTAATTTATCACAGTATATTCACAGTTTTTAAGAATAAAATGTTCTGGCAAATGATATATGAACAAACCTTCAGAATATAGATGAAAATATTTTTGCCATCTATGGATCCGTAAAGAACCTTTAACATTCATGAAACTTTTTAATTCCACAACAGGTTCTTAATAGTGTCAAAAAAGATTATTTTTACAACTGATCAATGAATGAAATGTTCTATAAATCTGACGAATGACATATGAAACCTTCAGAATATAAATGTGAAGTCTGGTGTAAGTGCTGCCGAGACTCGATAAAGTGCAATAAAATAAACACTCAAACTGGTCTGAATGTTATACAGAAACAAAACAGCCCAAAGTCTCCAAAATGACCAGTGCATTTCAGGACCGCTGTATCGCTTGATCTCCATGAGGGACAAAACAAATGTTCCCTGATCAAGTGAGTAAGAGGTCAGAGTTCATCTGACATGATGACATCAGTGGTTCAAAGGTTTGTTGCCAGACAGAAACATCAGCACACTGATACAGCCAATCAGAACGCTCACAAACAATGCTGATGAGGTAACACTCGTCAACAACATCAGCCAGCCGTCCAATCAGCTTCACAAACACACTGAATGCTTACGAGCGCACAGATAAACAGGCAACACTGATTACTGAAGATACATGCGTTTGGAGCTCAATGTTATTTGTTACTCGTATCTTTGTTTGGCAAGAAACAACCTGACTTTAAAGTCCACGCTGATTGCATCACATCCTGAAATTAAAATTTGGTAAAACGTAACAATAAGGTCCCATTAGTCTGATGCATTAACTAGCAAAAACTATGAGTAATCCTCTATATTTATTCACCTTTGTTAACATAAGTTAGTCTATGTGTGGTCCTTAAAATAATACTAACAGATGCAACTTTTGATTTTAATAATGTATTAGCAAATGTTGAAATTAGCTAAGATTAATAAATGCATTTTCACTGTTAGTTCATGTTAACTAATGCTGATAACAAATAGAGTGCAAAATCTCCACTAATTTTCTCCATAGGGACACAGATTTTTAATGATAACTTATAAAACCTTGAAAGTCAGCTCTATTGTGAGTTACGAGGTTGTTAATCGATGGTGTTTGCTTCCGTTGAAGCCGTTAGCTTGCGTTATTTCTACTCATTCTCAAGATAATGGTGTTTAACAGCAAAATTTGTGGTGAAAACTACATTACCCATGATGCTACACAGAAGATTCCACCAATCAGAGAGTCGAAACGAGCTCGTTAGCTCCGCCCACTCCCATCAAGCACTGCGAATGACGTAATCAAGTCCCTATGCTCTCAAAATATTTGAATATAAATGCATATGTCATCATTCACGTTGTTCCAAACCCATAATACTTTAACTTGGAACATAAAAGCAGATATTAAGGATCCGCTCTTTACCACAACAGTATTAATTTAGCTATCAAGCTCCATTAATAACCAAAACACACTATAAATCATATCAACAATCCATACTATGTCAAACAAACGTACTTTATGGTCCTATTTCTGGAGCTTGACAGACGTGGGTAATATGAGCTGTCATTTGGCAAAGATTTGCATGAAGATTGAGGATTTCTCCTTTTGCATTATAAGGAGATGCACGAACTGCTTCAATGTGATGAGAAAACTGTGTGCCAAATGCATAAATGTAAATGTAGAAACATTTGCAATGGGTTTGTATCTATTCCTCGAACAAAAGCACTGTTTAAAAGAACATATGTGTGTGTAAGAGACAACTGTAAATAATGACCGTGATTCATTACGCAAGTTCTTATCAGCCCCTCTCCTCTGGAAAGCAAACATGAACCTTTCTCTTTCCTCATAGCTGAAGTTAAACGTCGTTGCCTATTCTTTCAGCAAGAGCGTTGAATCATCAAGGAATAAACTTTGTCATGCAGCAGCACACACAAGTTTATGTCTATCCTTCATTCGCAGATCACTAACACAAAACCAGCGCAGGAACACAAACCTCACGTATAAACCAGGCTGAAAGGAAAACTGCGAGACGACCGAATCCCCCACAGATTCCCTCCAGTGATAAGAACATGTTTTCTCTGGATGTTCGGCAGCATTGCAGGAGGTTTTGTGGGGTCGAGAGACCAAAAACGTTGGCCTTTGCTCTGGCCGACGCTGATCATCCCCAATCACGAGACATTCATAATCACAACCTCCAAACTCACAAACAAACACCTAATGCATACACACACTGAGCTGGGAGATATACGAGGAGGATAATACACACAACGCCACGCAAAAGCCTGAGAATACAGAAAATATGGGATTTAAGCGTAAAACGAGGCACTTCTGGCATAAAACTTTCTGCTGTAATACGGATAATAAGATACTCATGTAACATTATTCAATGTTCAGAAAGCTATAGATGCCATACATTACCAATATGAAACACCAAACCATAACAGTTTATTTATTTTACACATGTACTTACTATAGTAATAACAGTAGATTATGCATAATTATGCAACTTATCCTAAACCTACAGTAAGTGCATGTTGTTACTTAATATCACACAGTATAAGGACACCCGAAAATAAAGTGTAACCAAGAATATTAATATCTCTATGGAATATATAGCAGATGAATGTGAGATTGGTCAATTATATTCAAACGTCTTACGAAGAGGAAAATACACACAACGTGACGCAAAAGTCTGAGAACACAGAAAATATGGGATTTAAACATGGAAATTAAGTTTGACATTTTTTAAGTGAGGCACTTATGGCATAAAACAAAGCATGCTGTCTTTAAAGCACACGCTCTTTTCATCAAAATTACTATCATTTGTCATGGAAAATGTATTTGATTTATTGAAATGAGGCAAAAGGAAATATGTGCCAAAAATTATAAATATACTCATTTAACATTATTCAATGTTCAGAAAGCTATAGATGAGTGAAACATGTGACACCAAACTATAAAGAACATGGGGTTACACTTTATTTCAAGGTGTCGTTGTTACAGTGTAATTATATATTTAAGTACTGAGTAATATATATGTACTTACTATAGAGTTAGGGTAGGATTAGGGTTAGTTGCATGTAATTATGCATGATTTACTGTTATTACTATGGTAAGTACATGTAACATATGCAACAAGGACACTGTCAAATAAAGTGTTACTGAATGTGGTAACTATTTATTTTAAACATGTACTTACAATAGTAATAACAGTAGATTATGCATAATTACATGCAACTTACCCTAAACCTACAGTAAGTACATGTTACTTAATATTACACTAGCCTACTTAAGAACACCTTACATTTTAAATTTAAATTTTAAAATCACCTTAAATTTTAATAATAGTTCATATTCTTGGTTAAACTTTATTTTAAGGCTTAAAATAAAGTGTAACCAAGAATATTAACTGTTATTAATATATTAATATTAACATAATATTATCTCTATAGACTATATAGCTCAATGAAATATGAGTTTGGTCAATTTAAACATATTCAAACGCCTTACATTTTCAGTCTCTGATTTAGAACATCTACTAGAATAACAAATAAAGCATAATCTTCGTAATATAATAGGCAATGCTGATTTTTTGTATAATCCTAATGTAATGTCAGGACATCTTCCGTGTGATTAGATTAGCCTGTTTTAAGCAGATCGTTCAATCATATTTCTGCCGGGATTATTTCAGTCTCTCGGCCCGGGTTACACACTCATCGGCTTGAGAAGAGAATCTCATCACTAAAAAAGGTCCTTTAAAGCAGCGTAAAGCCATTATGATTATCCGAGGCGAGCGTCCCGGTCTCTGTGAAGGTCACCGGGCGCAGGCCTGCGATTAAACTCCCTGCTAAAATTCACTGGAAAACATCCACGCTTGGTTATTCCTTCATCCCGGCGGCTTGATCAGCTCTAATGATCTTTTACCGGCGGCTCGCGGCTCAGAATAGCCCGTCAGGAGTCTCTTTAGCGTGGAGTCAGTCGGTTTCTGCTGGGAACCTTCCTCCAGCGTCAGCTTTACTGGAACAGGTCCGGATCGGGTTCCAGATCAATGCGAGCTGGGTGCACACGTTTATGTTATTGTTGCCAGCATTAATGCCCTTTTAATCTTTAAGAGATTACACGCATTGATCCGCCGTCGTTCAGCAACACATATTTGTTTGAGAAAGTGACATAACTCACACACATTACTGAACGACAGGACGAAAATAAACTGGTGTTTTGGGCTGGTTCTAGCCCTCGTCAAGCAAAAACAGATCCATGACTGGCCTGGCATTGAAGATATGCTCTGCTGGCCTGTATTATTTCTTTGCATCTTTGCATCCAAACCTAAAGGTCACGACCTCAGTGGTCATTGAACCATATATCAGCCAGGCCTGGTTATTTGGAGTCTGTGCGCAATTTGCAACTTTCAAGTTTTTAAGAGAATTTCATAAGACATGCTGTGCAATTATATATAATTATAATATAATGCATTTGCATCTTTGCATATAAACCAAAAGTTCATAACCTCAGATATATCTAACCATATATCGGTCAGGCCTGGTTATTTGGAGTCTAAGTGCAATTTGCAACTTTCAAGTATTTTAAGAGAAGACATGCTATGCAATAAAAATGTTTAATTTCAGAGTTTTGTTTTAAATCATTAAATCACTATTAGCATTTAGCATATACATGCATTCTATTGATTGCCGACCACTTTTTACCAATATAATAGACGGTTGTGTCCAGATGTCTGAGACCGCAGTGAAAATCTGGGACTTTTTTAAATGCAAACCTGGAAATAAATGTTTTTGGATATATATATATATATATAAAAAGTAACACTTTACAATAAGGTTTCATTTGTTAACATTAGATAATGTATTAACCAACATGAACTAACAACGAGCAACACATTTGTTACTGTATTTGATAATCTTTAAGGTTGGTTAATAAAAATCCAGCGAGTTAGTTCACAGTGCATTAACTAATGTTAACAAATGCAACTTTTGATTTTATTTATGCATTAGTAAATGTTGAAATTAACATTAAAAAGATTAATAAACACTGTAGAGGTGCAGTTCATTATTAGTTCATGTTAACTAAGGTAACTAAAGAACCTAATTGTAAAGTGTAAAGTTTTTCTAAGATCAAATGTCAGTAAATGAGTTTCAATGATCATGTGACAGACTCTTTCATAATGTTTGCTGAGACCTTCACAAATTCAACTTTCCACTCAAATTGTGATGCTGCTAATATAATCTGTGAGTGGAAGTTGTGCTCTCAGACTGTATCTAAAGATATATTTCATATCTTCTCGATCTCGCGGCCTTTGTCTGGAAGAGTCACTGCAGAAGCTCAGATGGAGAGAGATGGCCTGGCAGAGGTCGGGAGGTATATTTATCCCTCTCTTATTTACGGGACCCGGTGTTTCTCCAGCACCTGGGCTCTTTTTCAATCTCCCCGTCCTGACTTGTATAACGGCGCTTGTCCCCTTTGATCATCTAGTTAATAAAGTTGTTTGTGAGCCGTGGACGGCCCGGGCTGAGGCTCGTCTCTCTGGCTGATTGCTTGTGCGCTGTGACTGGAATGAGCTGCAGTCAGACGCCACCTTTCATTTGACTAAATTAATAGTGCAAAGACAGGCTCGTTTCGCCCGTGACATCATGCATCTGCACCGCAACACTCTTGGAAGAAAAGATTCTATTTAGAACTTCATACAGTATCTAGAACCTTTTAGCGGTTCCATCATTTTATTACATTTGATCATTTAAAACATACGTTATCACTTTAAATAACCTGTTAAACATGAAAGTGTTATGCAATTATAAGACATTTCTCCTTGTATAGCACCTTTTAGCGGTTCCCATCATTTTATGGACTTAGTTTTCATTTTTAATTTTAATTACATTTTATAATTTAAAACATACTTTATCACTTGAAATAACTTGTTAAACATAAAAGTATTATGCAATTATTTAAGACATGTCTCCTTGTATAGAATCCTTTTTTTTTTTTTGGTTCTATATAGAACCTCATCGAACCTTTCCATACGAGTGTATGCCTCATGAATAAGACTCAAACAGTGGAGCGTTGGCGCTTGTAACGCCAGTCCTGGGTTTCGATTCCCAGGGAAAGCAAGAACTGATAAGAATGTAAATGTGTACTTTGAAGTTGCTTTGGATAAAAGCGTCTGCCAAATGTATAAATGTAAATGTAAAGACATTACTTAATTCATATCTGTGTAGATTCAAATTTGAATATCCATAACATTTCATGACAAATGACACTGAATTTGAATGACTCTGAAAGTTTATACCTGAAGATCACTATTTAGAAAATGAACAGCATCTTCAATGAAAGCAGGAAAATCTGCCCGTCACATGATCAATGACACTCATTTCCTAACATTTGATTAGTCGCCTAGAAATACTGCACAATCAGAAATATGTTTCCAGATTTAAATATTGAAGAATGTATTAATATTTAAAAAATAAAAAATGCTGGTGATTTTGCACCCCATACTATAGGCCTGTATGAAGATAATAGTTTCATGATGTTCACCTAGAGTCGGTTATGATCTGATTATATAAAGGCTTTTTGCCGAATGCGTGACTTTACAGCGAGGTTGTTATGCACGTAAAGGTTTAATTCAAGCACAGTGAGCAATTCTCTCTGGGTCAGTCATTTATGATGTCATTTATGATGTCATGATGTGCAACTCCTCATTGTTTGTTTCACATTCTTTCCCGAAACGCTGAACAAAAGGCAGGTGCTGGGCTGCACATCTCTGCCTGTTTAACCCAAGACAAGGTGACGTTTTGTGCGTTGAGCTGAGGGTCACGCAGAGATTTCTATCAATAATTCATCGAGCCGCTGCAGCCTCTGTTCTTCTTTTCAATTCCCCTGCAGATCACATAATACCTTCCCCCCAACCCAAAGCCATCTGTGAGACCAGAGCCCTGCAGGGAAACAGCATTAAAGCACCTACCAACATCTCCAATGAAGCTTCACAGCCGTCTGTTTCCAATCATATTCTTGGTGAAAGAAAGATGCATTTGTGTGTTTACACAACAATCACCTCACAGGGAATCTGGCTGCATTTCATCAGTGCATATTCAAAGAATAAATGACGCCCACGATGGAATGTTTTGTTTCGGCATGTGCAATTTAACTATTGTTGGCTCAATCCTCACGCTCTTTCTCCAAACCCTTTTGTTGACAACTGGAATAGTTGTTATTTAAGAAATGCACCCGATTTGTAGTGTTTTTTTTTACAGAAACATCTGAAGCCTTAATGCACAGGCTATATGCGTCTGTGTTGCACAATGCATGAGGCATCAGAGCTGTCCATTATTTCAGTGAATAATTGTGCATCACCCTACAAATTAAAAATCAATACGCGCCAAGCTTTTATTTTAATGCACTGATAGGATGCTATTCAACAGCACGACACCTACAACACATCCAAACTACACTGAAGCTGGAAATCCTGCTCTTGCTTTTTCTTCTTCTGCCGAACAAAGGAAAAGGGGGTCTGCACCGCCCATCGCTAGAGGGGGCAACAAGCCTGATGTAGCGGGGCAGGAGAGGGAATAACAGTCCAGTAATTACCAACACATCCCTATTCAGCACCTCTCTGAAAGGCTTTTCTTTAACACACACACACACACACACACACACACACACACACACACACACAGACTAAAGCGCCTCTTCCACCATAACACGCCATATCCACCAGTCTAACTTGTGTTTACTGAATATCTTGAGTATTTTAAAGTAAATGCAAATGTGCAGGTAAACAATAGACACGCTGCGGATCAAACTAAAACATCAGCTATTCACTTTAAAAAAATAAAGGGTCATTATTGGATTCTAGTTCCATAAAGAACCTTGGAATCCTTCCATTCCACAAAAGGTTCTTTATACTAAGATTTTTTTATTTTTTTTATTTTTTTAAGAACTGATCCTTACTCTATGGGGAACCAAAAATGGTTATTTTATGAAATCACTTTTGGAACCATTATTTTTAACAGTGTGTATATATCAACAACACCTGTTTTTAAGTCGTGGTGCAACTCTAGACGTTTATAAACAAAATAAACACCTTTGTGCGTGAAATAAACAATGCACATTAAATGTCACGAAATAAATATATGATGCAAATAAATCAATTAATGTGCATTGCCCCTTAATAAAATAAACATGATGATAAGGGTTGATCCTCCACAATTTTGCCAATCAAATTTCCATTTACACGAAAGATTGTTTAAAAAAGCAGATACCTTGTCTTACCTGCAAGCCGAAGGGCCGACATCCTCTGAAACTCGGGCTCTTGTAACCACTTCCACATGCGGCGAAACGTCTCTCGGCCGGACTTGAGTTTACTCCAGGGTTTGGGGTTCCGCAGGAGGTCGGACAGGGTTCCCTGCGAGCGGCACAACACCCGCTGAGCGAAGATGGCTTGCGGGATACTATAGCGCTTGAGCTCGGCCGTGATGCGCTGCGCCACTTCTTTCGTGTTGATCTCTTCCAGCTGACCCGAGCCGCCAGAACCCGGCGCTCCGGAGGAGGAGGGCGGTCTGTCCCGGTTGGAAGCCAACACGGGCCCGTGGGATTGAGGGTGGCACCCGTGCATCCCGTTGAGATGCGGCATCATGCCCGCGGTGGGGCCACCGAGGCCTCTGGAGAGGTGCTGGTCCCCTCTGGCCAGCATGGCAGTGTGTGCGTCAAAGTTGGAGCTTAACATCTTATCGTGCCCGTGCGCGCCGTAGTTGTGGAGCGTCGGTTGCGCGTTGTGGATGTTGCCCAGAGGGGACAAGCTTTGACCCATCCCGCTCATATCTTTGTGGTAGGGGCTGTAGATGTTATTCATGGCTGGTAGAGTCCTCTCGTCCCGCATGAGAGTGAAGCTGCCGCTCACGTTCCCAGAGAGACGCTGGTGGTGGTGGTGGTGGTGGTGATGCGGATGGTGGAATTTGTCGGATACTGTGGAAATGGGAGGCAGGGGCTGAAGCGGGGTCAGGGTGGTGTATGTGCCGCTCATCCCGGGTGGGGAGGTGTCGCACGGCATGCTCATGGCGTGATGAAGCGGTAAAGAAAGCTCAGGACGATACTCTCCTCCCGCGCAACCTCCACCACCACCACCGTCCAGTATCGATGCCATACTGGACACCATCGCGGAGCGCGACGGCGCAACGCTCAGATCCTGGTGTATCCGTAGCGAATTGCGGTTGTGATGAGGGCTGTGGCTCATCAAGTCCTGCTCATGGCTTATTCCGGCATGAAGGTTGCCAATGTCCATTGTCATCTCTGGGTTCATGGCGTACGCATCCAAATCCTTGGCCAGGCATCGATAGGCGGTATAGGCAGTCTTCATTCAGTCCATTGATTTATGTCCAGCTTTGTGCTAGGGATGGGTTTTCTCTCCTTTTTTTTTTTCTTTCTTTTTTTTTTTTTTTCTTTTTTTTTTTTGGTTGTGCTAAGGCCTCTCGGTTTTTTTTTCCTAATAAATAAAAAACACCGATCTCTATCAGACGGGCCAGTGCTGATTTCTCCCCATGTCCGAGCCCTCTACTCCTCCTGCGTCTTCTGTTTGGGCAGCTGGAGGTGTTCGGGGTGGGCTTTGCTCCGCGCGCACCCGACCCTGCTGAAAGGGGAGGAGACTTTGCCTTGACTGACGCGTCACCCGTCCAATCGCGTTGCTCGTGAGTGTAGCTCATTAGCGCGCTGGCCAATCGCTGAGCCCGTTCGGAGCGCTGTCTTTGCATCTGGAATCTGGCGTCAGACGGTCCCTTTACTGTCACTCCGAACGGATCATTTAGCCAGTTCATCCACTACACAAACATCAAATTCACATGAACACAATCACACGATATCATGTGCAATTTAACTGTAAAATAACAAATGCAGAACAAACTTCTAATGTACTATTTATTCTATATTTTGTGCATTAGTGTGTATTTTGCGTATTGGCCAAAATTAGTGCATGTTTATGTTTGTTTCTTCTTCGATGGATTATTAGAACTATCTTACTGTAAAAAAGAAAAGAAAAAAAGATCAATGAGTTAATGCAACATGTTTTTACATTGTTTTAGCTCATTAAAATAAGTTCAGCAATTTTCAACTTTTTTTATAAGTTATACAAGATGAAACTCTTAAATGTAATTTAACTTAAATGACTTAAACATCCAAATTGATTGTACTTAACATTTGTATCTATCTATCTATCTATCTATCTATCTATCTATCTATCTATCTATCTATCTATCTATCTATCTATCTATCTATCTATCTATCTATCTATCTATCAAAACATCAATCAGATTCCAATCAAGTTAAACAATAACTGCACATATGCTTAATTGTGAAGTCATATTTTTTTTGTTCGTGTTTTCTGATCATTTATCACTGGTTCATTACATAAAGGCCTAATTTACATTATTAGCATTATTAGTTAAAATATTATGCATATAATTAATTTCACAGTGCTGTATAGTCCACAATGGGCCTGTAAATATCAGGATAGCACACACTGTAAATACGAGCAGAATTTTCTCTATTGTATTTGTAGTAATTTTGCGCGGGTTGATTTAATGCTTTATTTAGCTTCGAAACACTGTTAAATGCAGGTGTCTAAGAAATATGCAGTGCAAGACTTTTTTTTAAAGTAAGTTCTACATGTTTCACAGTAGCCTACCACTGATCCTTTTCACGTTAGAGTTAGTCTAAATCGATCAATGCTCTCGCAGAGTAACTTCTTCACGCGCATTATGGTCTGATCCGGCTTGAAGTGATTCAGAAGTAACAGATTTCTCGAATGCCGGTTGCTATTTTCTTTGGAGGATGCGCAGATGTTGCTTTTGTTTAAAGCGACTGTAATTAAGGATGAGCGACAGAAGTCTGAAAAGCGTGACCTATTTTTCTTTTGATCAGCTGTCAGAGGAGGAGCAGGAGGAGCAGGAGGAGCGGGGGCTCGGGCTCTCCACAAGACTCTTCCCGGATTTTCAGCTGCCACAAATTGGAGGAAAAGTGGCCGTACCTGCCGCGCGCGACTGGAGCAAACCCAGAGAAGGACACAGAAGAGTTTGAATCTGCTCGGGTGTTTTTGTGCTGCTTTGCTTTGGCACACTTCAACACAATGCAAAGAATCACTGACTGAAAAAGGCCCTTATTCATGTCAAAGAAAATCGATATTTGAAAGAAAGAGAGAGAGAGAGAGAGAGAGTGCATCAAACGTGCACGTTGTTTTCTTTCTAAATGCATGTAAAACTCTAAATTCTCAACTCACTTTATACCAGCTTTAACAGGAGGCCAAATTATCAAACGTCCACTTAATTTTTTTTATTTTTTTTAAACCTAAAACCTAAAAACTACATGCGTTTTTCCCCTCTAAATTTACACAAAAACATGATGACAGGCTATCTGAAACAATACTTTCTAAATAAAATAAAAACACTGTTAAAAAAGTATATGATCAATACGTTGACAACATATAGGGTATTTTTACATTGCTTTATCTAATCAAGACAAGTTAAACAATTTTCAACTGTTTTTTTTTTTTTTTTACAAGATTCAACTCATTTTTCAAAGTCTTTAATGTAATTTAAATTGAAATGACTTAAACATCCAAGTCGATTGTATTTAAAAATTTAAGGCAGCAACTCTTTTTTTACAGTGAATTTGAGTAATGAAGAAGAAAATGGAGTAGAGGTTATTAAAAATATGTTTACAGATTAAAGATAACATAATTATGAACGGAGTATAAATGCATATTTACTGGATGCATAAAATAACCTAAATTTTTTTCAAATGTGAGATAATCTGGTGCTATTTAAATGCTGAACAATTCTTGTTTTCTCTAAGATCTGATATCTGATTGCAATATCTGATCAAAGTTTGCTCTTCACATGACACAGCACCGAAACTCCTTGATTTCGAGCAGAAAGGCTTGCAGTAGTTAGTTTCAGACAGATGTTCAGATGTGATGAGATTAACTCATCTGAATGGATTAGGTGTGTAAATGAAATACACTTGAGTTTGTTATCATCATGCAAAAGCTAAAGAGGCCCGAGTAACTGTTGGACTGGGCTTCTTCTCCCCGTGTTCCCTCACTCCGACCATCTGCTGTGTGAGAGCTCGATATCGATCAGAATCAGTGCGCCTCGGACCGCATGATGACCGTGTGCCGTTACTGCCGTCAGTTTCTGCATCTGTTCCCTGTGACCCGGCAGCTCTCGGTAAGTCTCGGACTTTCCTCGGCACTTTAAACACGCTCGTGCTGTCAGTCATAAGATGAAATGCTGTTTATGGTTATGTGCGTCAACACGCACGCGGACGCTTTTCTCCAAAGCTTTACAGGAGCGCGAGTCACAAACCCAATCACCCGCGTTTATCAGAGGAACATCCACGCGTGAGAAAGAGGTCCTTCTGAATCTCTCTTTCTGCTATTAAACCCGTTTCATGTTTTTAATGTGATACTGTTCAATGATTCTTTGGGTGATAATATGTTTATGTGACGGTGACGCTATGATGTAGTTTGCGGATATTCTCGGTGATTTCCGCGTATTTAAAATGTCATTTACTTGAATAGACACCGTTAAAGAAACACTTCTTGAATGATAAATGAGATTGTTTGAGGGTTTAGAAAGGCATGTCATTCATGTCATTATAATGTCATTATGCCAACATTATCTCTGTCGCACTGTGAATTGTGTGACATAGCCTATAATATTAATTTATAAATAATAATAATATCTGTGCCGTTTTGTCCTGCGAAAATGATACTACTGTATTTTAGTATTATTTACCCTTTTTTTATTTTTTTTTATTATTTACCTTTTTCCCAGCATTTTCAGTGCCTCGAGATCTGACCAAACAAAACAAAACCACTTTTTATAACCAGACACAAGAGATCTGAAAGTCCTGTGGTGGTTTTACACGTCACGAGACTTTCAGAAAACATGAAATGTGTTCACACACACACACACACACACACACACACACACACACACTCTCTCTCTCTCTCTCTCTCTCTCTCTCTCTCTCTCTCTCTCTCTCTCTCTTACACCCACACACACACACTTCTCGTGCATGAAATGCTTAACAGGTGCGCAGAGTTAAAAAAAGAATAATTCTAATTACATTCGACTAAAGTTATGAAGTTTCACATGCGTGTAAATCTGCACGACTCGTATCTCAATATGAGAATAATGTGCAATAGATGGTGTTCAAAAATTAATTCAATTTTCGCGTTGTTGTTTTTAGCAGGAGAAATCAGACTGAATTAGTGATGCATAAAAATAGACATATGATTTTTTTTTACGACTTTTTTTACGACCGGATTATAGGAGGTTATTGTTCTTTTTTTCTGTTATGAACCTACTCGTCTAAAAAATTGCATTTTTTAAAGACTTAATTCTGAACTTATAGAAAAAAGGTTTAAAACGCAACACGATCTTAATATCCGACATAATATTACTTTTTACTTCAGTGTTTTTATTCCTTCCTTAAAGAATAGGCCTATGACGTTCACACGTAATTAAATAACGTTTAATATTCTGTTATTGTTTGTCGGATTTTAAGAATATATAGGAGGGAAAGGTCATATATATATATATATATATATATATATATATATATATATTTAGTTGACACATATGCATGAATGTATAGGCCTATGTTTGTATGTATTGGCTGTAATCTAGAGTTGAAGTCAGTGTGAAAGTGTGTGAGCTGGTGCAGAGAGGGTTTGTGTTTCTGATGATCATATTGATTGTTTTGGGTGTTCAGGGTTAATTAATAACTGCTCTTGCTTTGCATGTGTGAGCGGTTTAACATGGAAGTGCTTGTTCTTCCTCTAGAAGAAAATCTCCATATTGTTATGATAACGTCTCTATTGCATATTTCCACGCGATATCTTCATCATGTCAAATTCAGTATTGCTGAAAGGCTGTGCTTTGCTTGCTGTGTTTCAGGCCCCGTGACCTTTAACCCTCGACACTTTCACCTCATTGTGTCCATGAAAGACACGCAGACAACAGCGCAGATTCTTCAGTCCTCTGTCACACTAAATAAAGACAATATAAGAGAAAAATGTGTGTAATGTCCTAATAAACGAATGAACGCAAAAGTTATAATCTGATATTTTCTGTGATTTCATAATATTCACAGAAGAAAAGAAAATACATTTTACTATTATAAACTATTATAATTATTACAGACTATTATAAAACCTTGCTGTAACTAATATGACATAAAAAATAACACTTTACAACGGTTTTATTTGTTAACATTAATTGATATTAGTGACATGAACTATACTTTTAAATCATTTGATGTTAATTTCAACATTTACACTGCTAATTACATTATTAAAATCAAAAGTTACTAACAAAGATGAATAAATACTGTAACAAATGTATTGCTCATTGATAATTTGAGTTATTAACCAGTGTTAACTACACTGGAAAAATTTTGGAGTAGGATTTACTTGAAAAAAGCTAGGCAACTTTTTCCACTCAGAAAATGCTAGTAAATTTACAAAGATTTGCCAAGTAAAAACCTAAACATATTTATCAGTAGCTTTAATTAGAAATCTTTAAGTTAAATTTACTTGGAATATGGAATTAAGTAAACTTTACTTAACCTAGTTAAGTGAAAGTAACAAAGAAAATTAGTCATTTTAACTTGGCTAGTAAAAGGTTGATTATTATCGATTTAGTTAAAATTTCCTTTGCATTACATTTCACTCAAACAATAATATTGAATTATACCAGTCATTTATAGTATGTATTTTACTTAGATTATCTAAGTAATTTATACTATATCATTTCAGATAAGCATCATGTGAATGCAAAGACCTCAATACTTGGTAGACAATACACAATGACGGTAACATTTGATGGATCCTTTTTGTATTTGAATGTGTCATTTTGAGCAGAAAATTTACTCGAAATGTCACAAAATGGCAAGTTACTAATCCTGACAACAAAAGCAATGATAAAACAGTGTAAATACAGCTCGAAACCAGTGAAAAATGAACCTCAGTAATTATTCACGGTCCAGTGCATGATGGGAACCCCAGTATCAGAAAAGTTGAGTAATTTTTACTTAATTTTATTGAGTTGATATTTACGCTTTCATTTCTACTCGCTTGAATTAAGTACTGATATGGAATTTACTTAGTTTTTTTAAATTCTTGCCTGAACTAACTTTTTCATGTAAATTACATTGTTTTTTTTCAGTAGTATTTACTTCACCAAAAAATCCTTTTTTACAGTGTAATGGAACCTTATCGTAAAGTGTTACTGAAAAAAATATACAATTGACAACAACAAAAAATAAACTCTGCAATAAAATATTAAATTGTGCATTAAAAATCTAAAAAAAAAAAAAAAAAAAAAAAGGAAACCTAAAATGGTAACATCTAAATGAACTTGTCAGAAATGCATACTTACATGCAGTGTGTTAACTCTTTTTTTATGGGTTAAATCAGATATAACAATCACAGGTTATCTCGGTAAAATGTGTAATAATTTTAAATGTAAATCTGAAATAATAAATGTGTCACTATACACATTTGTGCCGTCAAATACAATACAACAATACAATTGAGTGTGTGTGTGTGTGTGTGTGTGTGTATGTGTTTGACTGTGTCTGTGTGTATGTGAGAGTGTGTAAGAGAGTTGTATTGATTATCTGAAGCTGGTTTGCATTTCTATCTTTTGCTCAGAACCGCAGAAACTGTTCATGTTTATGTCACTGCTGATGAATATCAGATAGTGTGAGGTTACAAACACAAATATATTTACTAATTGATCTCAGAGCGTAAATAAAAGTATTTCTAATGAACCAATTTTTTTTAATTGTTCATTGCATGCAGCAGATTGTTGTTATTAAGATTTCTTAAGAATAATACATGTATTATATAAAATGCAAACTCTTTCCATTGCTCGTGTCTTACAGCAAAATCCTACAGGCCTGTATAGTTAAAACTAAAATTTGTATTATTATCAATTATTATCATCAAAAATGGTATTATAGGGTCTCATCTGTTAACATTAGTTAATGCATTAACATAATGTATATTATACAAATATACACACATAAATAAACAAACATTGGTATGAACCTTACAGTAAATTGTTACCAATTATAGTATTAATTTACGTAGACTTTGTTTTTTTAAGTCTCAAAATCATAAAATTGATGATAAAAGAAGAAAATGTGCACAAACCTTCATGAACAGGGAAAGGAAAGGGTTCAGTTTGCTGCTTTTCCTTTTTCCTCCCCAAATTGATTTTCCATGAATGGAGAAGCACAAACGGCAGAAACAGCGAACACATGACATTATACTAGACAAACCCTCCACTTTCACACACACAAACTGTACCATCTGTCTGTGTAGAGAATAATAACTCTGTATATTTCACATCCGACTGCATATCCCCATCTGATCCTATCATTAGAGATAGCCAAGCGTCATATATTAAATCATACTTGAACATGAAGAATTTTGATGATTGACCACATAGTAACAACATCAGAAATATTGATCAAAACAACTAAAACAGTCATTGAGTTGTACGTGGAAATGAAAGATATTTCTACGTTTCTGCAAACAGTCAGTGAAAGATCTAAAGAGACAAAGCCGAGGGGTTGTTACATCATTCTGTTTGAACTTTGACCTCTCTTTAGGCTCAAAGGTCAGAGGTCAAAGAAGACACGAGAGCCAAACGCAGCCTGACACACGCCACGTCTATTTATTTCACATTAAACAAACTAAATTGAACACAATGTGTGAGATGTCTATAATGTCTATATTAGTATATATATAACTATATTTTCCAGTTCTCTCCGTGTAATATATATATGCTGTATGTTGCTGTTTTTTAACGACAAAGCAATTTCATGTATGCATGAAGTGCATTACAAACATTGGGAAAAGAAATATATATATCCGGTATATTGCCGGTGATCAATGTTTTCTCTTCCTCTGCGCATGGATTATCAATAACATTTCTCATGTGGTGTTGTCTTTGATTGACGTTTTGTGTTTTAAATCATGTTCAGGAGGACCTTTAAAGGAAATTTCGTCTTAAACATCCTCTTTAATGGTGAAGTATTGAACTGTCCTCACCATATAACCCTGATTTATGACTCATAACTGTAAACAAAACAGCCAAAAATGATTGCTTAAGGAATATTTCTGATGGCCATTAGACCGTCAATCGAAACATCCACAGATAAATCTATTTTACATGCTGGACACTGTAGAACTGAATATTGGTTGTGTTTAAAAACATTGTTCAATTCAATTCAAATAATCATTAATAGTTTCAAAATGTTGTACATGACATCAGGTGTGGTTAGTAGTGATGTACAATATTAACTGGCACATATGACACAGCTTTAATGTCTGAAACTGAAGTTTATTCTCTCTGAAACAATCAAACATCGACAGGAGCTTAGTTCTGCGTTTACAATCGAAGTGATCCACAGTTAAAGAATTAGAAAATAACACTTCACACACACACACACACACACACACACACACACACACATGAATTAGTTTCGTTTAAGGTGCCCCGATTATGGTTTTTCGAACATGACCTTTCATGCAGTGTTTGTGAATGTATAAGGTCTGCAAAGTTTCAAAGATCAAAGTGGACGGCAAATACAGTCACAAGGTCTAGAAACGCGTTTTTTAACAGTTGAACTATAACTTGAGCGCCGCGTTTTCAGAACAGGACGCTGCAAAAGACGCGGGATTCGAGAGCAACGGTCAAAGACGTCCGTCTAGCGCGTTTACATTGAAAAACAATTGAAAAGTAGTGCAGTGGAATGTAATAAAGTCTCAAAGTGCAGATAAATTAAGTTTTTGTCTCCCAAAAGAAGTGATTCTGAACTGCCAATAATTCCAGTCGCTCTTCCTGTTGAACCTGTGTAGGTTTGTAACTAATTTGCATAATGCCAGTCTCTGGTCTTGATTGGCTGAACAGCGTCTCTTAGCTCCGCCCTCAAACACTGTAGTTTATCTGAGACTGGAAGAGTTTGGTTCGTGTTGTTCGTGTGGAGAAGACGCTGTTTTCTGCTGACAAAGCAAATCCACTTTGATGAGATTGATACGGTAAAACCCACGCCATCGTTACTGTTCGTATCACTGTGATCAAGAGCTGAGAGTCAGATATGATAATGAGGGTTTAGTTTCTGACCAATCACAGCAGACTGGGCCGACCTGACCAATCAGAGCAGAGCGGCTCTCAGAGAGGCGGGGTTTAGAGAGACTGAAGCGTTTCAGACACTGAGAGAAAAGAGCTGATGCTGCAGTGGAGATTATGAGGAAATTAAAGTGTGTTTTGATCTTGGATGCATGTAAAGCATGTAAAACAGCATAATAGGAGCACTTTAAATTTATCTTAAATAATACTAGTGATCTCAAGATATGGTGCCAGAAACACATCAGAAACTCAGTGGAGCGTCTTACAATCGAAAGAGCATGGAAACAAAGACAGATACAATCAAAAGAAGTCGGTATTATCAAAACAACAAACTGCATTCAACATTCAAAAAGAGTCCAGAATGATTCTCTGCGAGTCTCGGGTTCCTTCGGGAAAGAGTATTATATACAGCGAAGATTCCCAGTGAAGGTCGAGTGTCTAAAACAGGCTTTCTAAAACTATCCTGGAATATGATAAACATCAACATGAAGAAATAAACACAGCAGGGGGTTGTTAATCTCTCTTTCTCATATAGGCTGCATTTATTCGAACAGAAATACAGTATGTTTTGAAAAAGAACTTTTCTATTTGAATATATTTTCAAAATGCTATTTATTCCTGAATTTTCAGCATCATTACTCCAGTCTTCAGTGTCACATGATCCTTCAGAAATCATTCTAATATGAGGATTTGATGATCAAGAAACATTTATGATTATTACCAATGTTAAAAACAGTTTGATATTTTTATGGAAACCTTGATATGTTACATTTTTCAGGATTCTTTGATGAATAGAAAGTTCCAAAGAACAGCGTTTATTTGAAATAGAATCTTTTGTAACATCATAAATGTCACTTTTGATCAAATTAATGCATCCTTGATATTAATTATTTACATTTTTGAATAGTAGTGTACAGTAAATAATGATAAATTCTCACCTTTTAGATTCTGGATGAGAAAAACAACCCATGATATCCAAAGATTATAATATCAGAGAGAGCAGTAATATCACAAGTTTGGATGTGAACACTTTTATATTATGGAAGCGGACAATACTTTAAATGTTTTGCTTTTGCATATTTTTTCAATTAATTTCACTTATCTCACTGTAACCTTACATTGGGGAAAGAAACGCGGCCTTCGAGACGTTCAGACATCAGCTGACAGACTTTTGCGAGAAAAGTTCTTTGGTAAATGTTTTTACACTTCTCTATGTTCATATAATATATATGCATATATGAAAAAGAAATGACTCGAGAACATTTCTGTCAGTGTTAAACAGACAAATAAGCAAGACAAGATTAATCACACTGACAACCGAGTCCAACTTTTTAGACGCTCAGCGTTTTGCAAATGGATCCTCAGTAATATGATCAGGGATTGGAACGTTTCCACTGTCTCAGCCAATCACGTCGTCTGTTAATCATCTCAGCCAATCAATTTGTTTGTTAATCCGCTTGGTCTTGCAAAAACAAATTTGCATGTCCTGGTTGATGGACTGATCACCGTCAGACAAATTAACCAACATCTTCGGCCAATATAAAGTATAATAACTGCAATGCAATAAAACACCATTAAATGCATCATACAAATAATAATAATAAACTGAAGCTTGATATGAAAACATAAGGTTACAATCTGTGTCTCGGCATTCGCTTCAGCTTCATGACATCTTACAGAAACTGTAGCATAACCTTTCACAATACATATGTAGTGTTTACATTATCATCTAATCAAATGACTGTATTTAAATAAAAGAGGAATAAATGTTAAAGTCGACACTTCACACTGACCTGGTCTTCCACATGCACATTATGACTTCAGCACACACACACACACACACACACACACACACACACACACACACACACACACACACACACACACACACACACACACACACACATTCACTCACTCACACACATACACACAAACGCACACAAAGACACACACATTCACAACACATACACACAAACATTCGTACACACACACACACACACACACACACACACACTCTCTCTCTCTCTCTCTCTCTCTCTCACACACATTCACTCACTCACACACATACACACAAACGCACACAAACACACACACATTCACAACACATACACACAAACATTCGTACACACACACACACACACACACACACACACACACACACACACACAGACACACACAGACACACACACACACACACACACACACACACACACACACACACACACACACACACACACACACTCTCTCTCACACACATTCACTCACTCACACACATACACACACATTCACAACACATACACACAAACATTCGTACACACACACACACACTCTCTCTCTCTGACACACACACACACACGCTCAAACACTCTCTTTCTCTCTCACACACAAAGACACACACATTCACTCAATCACACATATACAAACACACACATACACATACACACACGCACACAAAGACACACACATTCACAACACACACACAAACATACGTACACTCACACATATACTCACACACACACTCTCTGACACACACACTCAAACACAAACACACACACACACACACACACACACTCACACTCACACTCAAGTGTGTAAACATTCATGAACACAGAATCAATCACAAATAAAATGACATCATTCATAACCCTTACATTCCTGAATTATGCGTAAAGTAAACATCAATATTTCTGCAGAACTCTGACAGCTCACGAGCCAATCAGAGCCTCTCGCTGAGAATGCCCCGCCCACTGGAGCAACCTGATTGATTGACACAGGTCGTGTCCAATTAAAATGCTTCGATTAGACTTAACTGTGTCTATATAATAATTCAGAAACATATCCTAGTAGACCAGCATAAACCTGGCATGCAGAAAATAAGCATAGTGTTTTGATTTTATGGAAACTTGTTTCCACAACGGAATAAAAAAAGACAATTGTCTGACGTTTTTCCTCCGAATTTATTTTTTATTCCATGGCAGAAATAAGCTTCCATACATTTATCCTCTGTCACTATATACAAAACTAGATTCCTCTGAAGAAAATCTGAGCAGTGTTTGCCTGTTGTGGGTCGTTGCCAGGGTGTTTCTAAGCGGTCACTAGGGTGTTGTTGTTGGTTGCTAGGTGGTAACATACTCAAGTTCGCCTCATATTCTGGTCTGTATATATATATACACTATATATATACTCAAAGAAAACCTTCATAGGGATATTAAATGAAAGCATTTATTTTATGTGCGTTACATTTTAGTAATATTTGCATTATATTGTGGTTATATTATAACATGATGCTGTAGTTTAATGTTAACAAATAGTGCACTCTAAAAAATGCTGGGTTGTTTTAACCCAATTTTGGGTCAAATATAGACAAACCCAAACGTTGGATTAAAAATAAAAACCCAACGGCTGGGTTTGTCCATATCTGACCCAAAATTGGGTTAAAACAAGCCAGCATTTTTTAGAGTGCACCAACTATCCTCATCATCACTGACACTGATCTGAGCTTGATGTCGATAGTTGGCAGAAATAAAACCTTGAATCACCACAAACGTCCATTAGCCAAACCAAACGACCCTGAGTCCTGACCGCCGACCCTTTGACCCTGACCTTTGACCTCTAGGCGCAGTGGGAGAGGCTGAGTTTCAGGACGCCGTCTGCGTGCATCTTGAAGAGCAGTTTGAACTCGGTGGGCAGCTGGTGCGACTCCTGCCACTTGGTGGTGAACTTGGTGCCCTTCTTGTCGTAGTAATGGTACGGCAGCTCCTTCCCGGTGTTGGGGTCCCAGCCGAAGGGCCAGAACCCGTACAGGTGCACCTGATCGCACAGGGACGAGGCCAGCGTGAACATGAGGATCCCCGTGCTCAGACGCTTCGGGGACAGAGCCTTCGTTTTCCAGTACCTGCAGACAAACAAGAGGAACTGCTGTCAAAGGTTTCAAATATTGTATGTTTTACATTCAGTTCTGATTCAAACAAGCTTTCTTTGGACATTTTGTGAAGTCGCAGATTGGAAATAGGATTAACAAAATCAATAAATGTGTATTAGCTGATATAGTCTTCAATTCTATCTGTAGGTCAGGAGAGCATTTGGATGAATCTCACAAAATATATATGATATATATATATATATATATATATATTAGGGATGCACCGATATGAAAATTTTGCCCAATACGGATAATTCTTTAAATTTGAAAGCCAATAAGCGATATATTGGCTGATAAATCTGAATCCACATTTTTTTAATAATTTTTGAGAGCCTGATTACAAAAACAAAAGTCTCATCATTAAAATCCATGTACCAAGCACACAATTATAATGTTTTAATTTTATGTAGCCGATATGACAGACGCTTCGGGGACAGAGCCTTCATTTTCCAGTACCTGCAGAGCACCTGCATTTGAAATATCGTTTGCATTGTTTCTTTTACATTCAGTTCTGATTTAAACAAACTATCTTTGGATATTTTGTGATGTCACAAATTGGAAATAGGATTAACAAAATCAAAAAGTATTAGCTGATATAGTCTTAGATTCTATCTGTAGGTCTGAAGAGCATTTGGCTGAATCTCACAAAACCTGTGAGATATATATATATACACCAATTCTACCAATTCATATAAAACCTGTTTGTTTATTTATTTATTCACAATGGTCAGCAATAATGTGAAAATCAATTATATAGCCTTTTATAAAATTACATTATTATATTATTTAAAAAAAACAATGAATAAAACAAAACTCTTAATTAATTACTTTACTAGACTTTACTATATATTCACATAGAAAACAGCTGTTTTACATTGGAATAATATTTCACATTTCTTACTCTATTTTTGATCAAATAAATCCAGAACTGGTGAGCAGAAGAGAAAATACTGACCGCAAACTTTTGAACACGAGTGTACATATAATTTTGACTGGGTGTGTTTATGTGATATTAGGGTAATTTAGGTAAAACCATCAACAGTCATAAACATGTTTTCCACACCAAAGCGCTGATCTCAGTCCGTTCTGCTGCTCCGACAACACAAACCCTCCGTGATCTTCCCTGAAAGACCCTTCCAGCACTGAGCTTCAGCTTTAAATGAATTCAGAGAAATATCCTCATATACAGTTAACAGCGGTAAACCTCTGCATACACACTCAACAGTTTACCCATAAACCCCCGGGTAACACACTAATGCGTTTCACCCAAAGTGGCACATGTGTCTGCGGGAAAATGGTGCCAACACATCCATGAAGGTCAGCTGCTCCTGTGTGTGTGTGTGTGTGTGTGTGTGTGTGTGTGTGTGTGTGTGTGTGTTCATTCGCTCAGAGCAAGGTTAGTTCAGCCACCATCTCTAATAGAGTCACAGCGCTGGTGAACAGTGAACAACACAGGACTACAGGCTGACCTGTGTGTGTGTGTGTGTGGGGGGGGGGGGGGGGTTTATAGGTCAATTTATTCCATAACATTAGTGTGTGTATGAAGGTAAATTCCTACAGACACTGTTTTCAATTTCTCAATTAAAATGATTTTGAACATGTCTAGAAACTGTAATGAGTTTGGGTTGATGAATAAAAGTATTGATAAAAAAAAAAAAAATCTTACTGACCCCAAACTTTTGAACTTTAGTGCATGTACTTATTTATTTATTTATTTGTTTGTTTAAGCATTTTTAAAAGAGTTCCAGAGATTATAAAAATTACATTTTAATCATTTTCTATTTATTTACTTATTTTAAAGATTTAATTTTAAAATCATTATTAATATTATTAATTTAATACAAATATTATTAATAAAATGTATTAATATTTATTAATATTTTTTTTATTATATCAAAACAAATGACACATTTTCTGATTATATTATTTTTTTATATTATAATTACAACATGTATATGAAATCACGGAGATCCTTTTTCGTCACTGACTGTTAAACCGAAAATCTATTAAACTTCTTGTGGAGCTTGTGATGGTCTTCCAGGGGATAAATCTGTCCGATCGGACACAGCGACTCGCTTTAATGGGATTGCAGAAGATTACAGGACAACAGCTCAGTTCTGTGAATGATGGGTTAAACCGAGCAACTCTCGCTCTCTGTTTGTTTACATACAGCGAGTGTGATCTCATCTTCTGCTGGGACCATGTCCCAAAAATACAGAGTTTGCATCACGCAATTCAGACTCTCTATCTCGTAATCCTGAGTTTACATCTCGCAATTCTGACTTTCTTCTCGGAATTCTGAGTTTACATCTCGCAATTCAGACTCTCTATCTCGTAATCCTGAGTTTACATCTCGCAATTCTGACTTTCTTCTCGGAATTCTGAGTTTACATCTCGCAATTCAGACTCTCTATCTCGTAATCCTGAGTTTACATCTCGCAATTCTGACTTTCTTCTCGGAATTCTGAGTTTACATCTCGCAATTCTGACTTTCTTCTCGGAATTCTGAGTTTACATCTCGCAATTCTGACTTCTTGAAATTATGAGTTTACATCTCGCAATTCTAACTGACTTCTCGGAATTCTGAGTTTACATCTCGCAATTCCGACTTCTTGAAATTATGAGTTTACATCTTGCAATTCTAACTGACTTCTCGGAATTCTGAGTTTACATCTCGCAATTCTGACTTCTTGGAATTCTGAGTTTACATCTCACAATTCTGACTTCTTGAAATTCTGAGTTTACATCTCGCAATTCTGACTTCTTGAAATTCTGAGTTTACATCTCGCAATTCTGACTTCTTGAAATTCTGAATTTAAATCTCGCAATTCTGATTTCTTGAAATTCTGAGTTTACATCTTGCAATTCTCACTTCTCAGAATTCTGAGTTTACATCTTGCAATTCTCACTTCTCAGAATTCTGAGTTTACATCTCACAATTCTGACTGACTTCTCGGAATTCTGAGTTTACATCTTGCAATTCTCACTTCTCAGAATTCTGAGTTTACATCTTGCAATTCTCCCTTCTCGGAATTCTGAGTTTACATCTCGCAATTCTGACATTCTTCTCGGAATTCTGAGTTTACATCACGCAATTCTGACTTCTTGAAATTATGAGTTTAAATCTTGCAATTCTGACTTTCTTCTCGGAAATTCTGAGTTTACATCTCGCAATTCTGACTTTCTTCTCGGAATTCTGAGTTTACATCTCGCAATTCTGACTTTCTTCTCGGAATTCTGAGTTTACATCTCGCAATTCTAACTGACTTCTCGGAATTCTGAGTTTACATCACGCAATTCTGACTTCTTGAAATTCTGAGTTTACATCTCGCAATTCTGACTGACTTCTCGGAATTCTGAGTTTACATCTCACAATTCTGACTTTCTTCTCGGAATTCTGAGTTTACATCACGCAATTCTGACTTTCTTCTCGGAATTCTGAGTTTACATCACGCAATTCTGACTTTCTTCTCGGAATTCTGAGTTTACATACGGCAATTCTAACTGACTTCTCGGAATTCTGAGTTTACATCACGCAATTCTGACTTTCTTCTCGGAATTCTGAGTTTACATCACGCAATTCTGACTTTCTTCTCGGAATTCTGAGTTTACATCACGCAATTCCGACTTTCTTCTCGGAATTCTGAGTTTACATCACGCAATTCTGACTTTCTTCTCGGAATTCTGAGTTTACATCACGCAATTCTGACTTTCTTCTCGGAATTCTGAGTTTACATCACGCAATTCCGACTTTCTTCTCGGAGTTCTGAGTTTACATCTCACAATTCTGACTTTCTTCTCGGAATTCTGAGTTTACATCACGCAATTCTGACTTCTTGAAATTATGAGTTTACATCTTGCAATTCTGACTTTCTTCTCGGAATTCTGAGTTTACATCTCGCAATTCTGACTTTCTTCTTGGAATTCTGAGTTTACATCTCGCAATTCTGACTTTCTTCTTGGAATTCTGAGTTTACATCTCGCAATTCTGACTTCTTGAAATTATGAGTTTACATCTTGCAATTCTGACTTTCTTCTCGGAATTCTGAGTTTACATCTCGCAATTCTGACTTTCTTCTTGGAATTCTGAGTTTACATCTCGCAATTCTGACTTTCTTCTTGGAATTCTGAGTTTACATCTCGCAATTCTGACTTCTTGAAATTATGAGTTTACATCTTGCAATTCTGACTTCTCGGAATTCTGAGTCTACATCTCGCAATTCTGACTTTCTTCTTGGAATTCTGAGTTTACATCTCGCAATTCCGACTTCTTGAAATTATGAGTTTACATCTTGCAATTCTAACTGACTTCTCGGGATTCTGAGCCTACATCTCGCAATTCTGACTTTCGTCTCGGAATTCTGAGTTTACATCTCGCAATTCTGACTTCTTGAAATTATGAGTTTACATCTTGCAATTCTGACTTTCTTCTCGGAATTCTGAGTTTACATCACGCAATTCTGACTTCTTGAAATTATGAGTTTACATCTTGCAATTTTGATTTTCTTCTCAGAATTCTGAGTTTACATCTCGCAATTCTGACTTTCTTCTTGGAATTCTGAGTTTACATCTCGCAATTCCGACTTCTTGAAATTATGAGTTTACATCTTGCAATTCTAACTGACTTCTCGGGATTCTGAGCCTACATCTCGCAATTCTGACTTTCGTCTCGGAATTCTGAGTTTACATCTCGCAATTCTAACTGACTTCTCGGAATTCTGAGTTTACATCTCGCAATTCTGACTTCTTGGAATTCTGAGTTTACATCTCGCAATTCTGACTTCTTGAAATTCTGAGTTTACATCTCGCAATTCTGACTTCTTGAAATTCTGAGTTTACATCTTGCAATTCTAACTGACTTCTCGGAATTCTGAGTTTACATCACGCAGTTCTGACTTTCTTCTCGGAATTCTGACTTTCTTCTCGGAATTCTGAGTTTACATTTCGCAATTCTGACTTTCTTCTCGGAATTCTGAGTTTACATCTCGCAATTCTGACTTTCTTCCCGGAATTCTGAGTTTAAATCTCGCAATTTTGGCTCTTTTCTTGGAATTTTGAGTTTACGTCTTGCTATTATGAATTCTCTGAAATCTGAGTTTACAGTTCATGGGAGACATAAAGTTGTAATTGTTTTATTTTATCTTTTTAATTACCTTTCAAATTTTTTTCATTCCGTGTCAGAAACTTCCATACAAAACTCAAAATGATACCATGGTATTTTTTAGAAGTGTGACTCTCAAATGAAGCAGACATACACAATCTCTTACCTGTTCACATACTGCATAATGTTTCCCGGCCAGGCTAACTGCACTTTGAGCTGCCCCTTGTGCTCTACGAAGAAATCTACGAGTGTGCGTGTGACAGTGGCCGACGTGTGGAAGAAAAAGGCTGGGATCCACAGGATCGCGCCGTCCAGCTTCTTCAGACTCAAGAAGAAATTGTTCCTGTCCTGGATGGTCAGCAGGTTGTTGTAGTATTTCTCCAGAATACTGGGGTTGAAGGTGGTGAGGTTGGTCCGGCGGCCCACGTCTCGATGGAAGACTTCGGTGGGCGCGAAGTTGCAGCGGAAAACGAAGTCATACTTGTCGATTTCGGGGCCACAGCGGCTCCCGGTGAGGATCCCACTGTTTCCCACCACAGCGCAGGTGTTGTAGCGCTTGTTGAGGACCGGAGAAGAGTCCGGAAGCAAAGACCTGAGGTTCTCTCCGATGGAGAACACGTATTTGTGACTGGAGTAGTCGTAGTGCATTAACTGACCCACACGAACGCTGCTCTTGGTCAGGGTGAAGTTGTGCGGGACGTCGATGTACTGACCGATCTCTTTACTGGAAGACACACGCAATAACATCAGAGTGAAGTGAGCAGATTCAGAAAGACGCAAGATGCAACACAAGTGAAAGAATTAGCAGATGTTTTAAGAGAGATTTTAGGCCCGTTCAAAACTATATCCATAAGCTTAAAGTTTAAATAATATAACTACTTAAAATATTTTATGTTACATACATATGTGAGAGTTGACATTGTAAAAACAGGTTTAAAAAATACTGTTTTCAAAAATGTTGACATTTGATTTCATAAAAACTTAACTCTTAGAATAAATAAATAACAAGAATGATAACTATAACATTTAACATGTGAGAGTTGATGGTTTTAAAATAGTGTTTTAATTTATTTATTTATTTTTTTAAACAATGTTTTAATTTTTTTTAAAAATATTATTAAACATTAAAAAACTAAACTCAGAATAAATAAACATCTATCAAGAACGACAACTAAAATAACAATGTTTAAAGAATATTACTATTAAAAAGATGAATACTGTGAGAGTTCATGGGTTTTTTAATATTTTTTTAAATGTCTTCATAAAATTTGACATTTGATTTGATACATTTATTAATATTAATAATATTAAAGTTTAATTAATATGAAATGCCTTAAAAATAAACAAACATCATGAAAAATAACTATAACCATAAAGTTTTAATAAAATTACTGTTTTAAAATAGATTGAAAATATCAATCATATAAAAAACTAAATATATAAAAAGTAAGAAGGATATCTATAACCATAACATATATTCATGAGAGTTGAGAGTTGACGTTTTATAAAAAAAATTTTTAAAAAGTGTTTTTGATTTAAATAAATTAGAATGATACATTAAGAATGATAACTATAACCATAAAGTTTTAATAATCATTCTAACTAAGGAAATAAACTATAAAGACTAAGTCATCATATTAGAATGATTTGTGAAGGATCATGTGACACTGAAGACTGGAGTAATGATGCTGAAAATTCGGCTTTGATCACAGGAATAAATTACACTTTACTATATATTCACATAGAAAACAGATGATTTAAACTTTAATAATATTTCAAAATTTTGCTGATTTTACTGTATTTTTAAACAGGTAAATGCAGCTTTGGTGAGCAGAAGAGGCTTCTGCCGGTAGTGTATATATTGTTTACATTTGCATCTACCAACCGTTCCATATTAATTCTAAACCTATTCAGATACTCTCATCTTCTGCACTGTGTGTGTGTGTGTGTGTGTGTGTGTGTGTGTGTGTGTGTGTGTGTGTGTGTGTGTGTGTGTGTGTGTGTGTGTGTGTGATGTTCACCTTTGCTCTAAATAAGCGCTCTTGTTAAACCTCCAGCTGCTGGACTCCTGTATGTTCTCGTTGAGGGCATTATTCAGGGACGTGAACGCAGGATCCAGAAACTTCATTGCCAGTTGGGACCTGACGAGAAGATGGACAGACAGAGGAAATGAAAACACTGTTTCTGTTCCAGCAGATCCCGATGTCCCGCTGATGGCAGATGCTGAAAGTGGTCCCAATCAATCGGACCCATCCAGAGTCCTGTCAGTCACGACCCGCCCGGGGCAGTCGATGCCCGCTCTAATTAAACAGCCTCTTTTAGACTCCACGCCTGCTCGTTTTCTCACTCTCGTTTGTTAAAGCTTGTTCCGTTTCATTATCTGAGTCTGGGTTACGGCCTCAGAGGTCAGAGCGTTGTGCTGGTTTACAGGACGACTCAAGTCACTCCCAGTGAAACTCAATCAATTCATACACTCTTTTTTTTTTACAGTGATGCCATTGAAGAACTATTTTTGGTTCCACAAAGAATCTTTCAGTGATCAGTTCTTAAAAGAAGCATTTGTTCTTTAATGTTTTAATATTCTAAAGAACCTTTTAAAACGATAAAGAACCCTTTGTGGAATGGAAAGATTTAGTGCATGTTAAAGGTTCTTCATGGAATCATCAATGCCAATGAAGAGCGTTTATTTTTAAGAGTAAAGTTTCGAGACAAACTTTGATGTTGGCTTGAGAAAGCCTAGTCAGAAAGTTTGAAGTAGGCCTAGTTTTAACAGCTTTAGGTATGAAGGTTTTAATTTTAGGTTTAGGTTTTATGTTTAGCTAGAATTTTGGATAGATGCATGATTTAGCATGTTTCTAGCATTATTTATCACATTGCTAGCATGATTTATCATATTACTAGCGTACAATAACATTTGCTAGCATGATTTAGCATGTCGCTAGCATGTTTCTAGCCTGATTTAACATTGTTTACATGTTTTAGCATGTTGCTAGCATTATTTAGTGCATAGTTAGCATGTTTCAAACATGATTTAGCATTTTGCTAGCATGATTTAGCATTAAAAGCATGCATTAACATAGCATGATTTAACATGCGGCTAGCATGTTTCTATCATAATTTAACATTGTTAACATGTTTTAAATGTTGCTAACATTATTTAATGCATTTTTGGCATTTTTCTAACATGATTTATCATTGTTGACATGTTGGCAGCATTATTCAGAGCATTGTTAGCATATTTCTAACATGATTTTACATCTTGCTAGCATTATTTAGCATATTAATAGAAACACATTTGAAGCCACTTCTGCTAGTTTTGGCCTTTACTCTCTTCCCTGGCGGAAGTCCAAATGATGAACCGCTGATGAATAACATATGGTCATACAAGAGTGCCCGGATCAAAATGACTCCTGCTATGTAACCTTGACTGTAGCAAAAGCGTCTGATTACTGACTGGAAATGAAACTGCCAGAGGAGTAAATCAGGACCAAGGACAGCGTTCAGGGCCTCCATCCTTCAGTTTCAATCAAACACAACATTAAACTGGACTTTGGTTGCTCTTTACACTGAGTGCATGTACAACAGTTATTCACATAACACTCTATAAAAAACATGCACTTCTGTGCACATATTTGATTTCAGCCAAAAGGCTAAGTAGTGAGACTACTGCACATAATTGGGTTGCAAGTATTTTTTAAAAACATATTCTTGATGGTCACTGGTCAGCAAGTTAGACTAAGAAATGATGCATTAATCAAATGTAAAGTAGTTTATCACTCAACATTCGTCAAAAAAAGCTTTCTTAAAAGAACCTTTTTCTAGATGTGAAGAACATTTTAATATTCTAAAGATCCTTTTTCAATTATAAAGAACCTAAAATGTTCTGTGGATGTTAAAGGTTCTCCATGGAACCATGGGTGCCAATAAAGAACATTACTTTTTAAATGTGTATCACTCTTAAAAATAAAGGTTCTATATGAAATATTAAGGGTTCCGTCAGGCACTTCATTTGTAGAACCTTTTAGGAGTTTCATCATGGATCATTTTATGGATTTTTTATTTAATTAAATTTTATGAATTAAACAGCTCATAAACATTATCACTAGAAAAAAAAAACACATTAAATATGAAAGTAGCCTATCATGCAATAATTTAAGACATTTCTCCTTATTTATAAACGGTTAAGAACCCTAGAGTTCTATATATAATTGTTTTAAGAGTGTAGATTATGATGGAACCATAGATGCCAATAAAGAATATGTGTTAGAATAGAATGCATGACGTGTATAGAATATGAATGCAGCCAGCTGACTGTTCAGATTTCATTACTCTGCGAAATATGAGAATGTAGGTTAGTCCATCTTCATGATCCAGGACTGAACTGCGCATGCGCACTGAGCATCATGACAGAAGGACAAGAGGCCTTTCCAAAAAATGTGATCAAAACACACGCGTGTTTACCCGCATGCGCATTAGAAACGCTGCCCATTTGATTTATAGAAATAAACAACCCCGTTATGACATTTTTAATGAATTTATGTGATAAAGCACGTGTTCACTCACCGAAACCCCGCGTGAAACATGTACATCCGCGGACCGCCGCCGTTGGCGTATTTCGGGCCGGTGAAGATGAAGTCTTTCTTGATGGACACGTAACTGATTAATGACAAAATGAGCAAAGCGACGCTGAACATCACCAGACCCAGAACACTGACGACCCGAACCATCTCAGCCCAGAAAACACTCCGATTCACACACGGAGAAGGAACATGATGGATGTGAGCTGCATCGTTTCAGATGCTGATGATGGTGATGGTGATGATGATCCGGGATCCGCGGAGTCTCTCATCAGCACCGGCCGCTGCCATGTGCAGATAAACGTCGAATATGTGCGTTTAGCTGTAAACATCTGCGCTCACATCCGTCTCATGCATAAAACACCGGCGATATTTAAAGGAGACTCGATCCTTTTCAGAGAAATCCAAGAAATAAACAAGTCACTGCAGCAGATGGAGGCGCTGGAGCCTCCTCGGTCACTAAAGGGTTACACGGATTATCCTGATCTCTCTCACACACACACACACACACACACACACACACACACACACACACACACACACACACACACACACACACACACACACACACATCTGCAATATCCTCATAACAAAAAACATTCTGCCTTTTAGACCTCTGCATAAGTGCATAGTATTTTTATTATATGAAATCATACTGTTATTTGGGGCCAAAAGTGATGGACATCTTGGAATCTTGGACATGATGGAAAATGGACATCTTCACCATTAATTTAAATATTATTAAAAGATTTTGTAAGTGCACTTGTGCTTGGAGTCGATTGTTTTATTTGTGATAATAACACAATGAAACATTACAAATTGTGCCGGCAATCATACAAAGACATGCGGAGAGAACCAACGAAATATTAATAACTGATTATGTTGCTTTTTGTTATTCTATGCATTTTTTTTATTTGCATGGTAAAATAAAACCTGTAGCTGTAGTTATATATGTTGTGATATAATGATTTCTACACCAACAATAACAATACAAAAACCCACAATGTCTGAGCAGTAATGTATAATGTTAATATGTGTAGAGATTACTGTAATCCCAATACAAAATAAAGGTCACATGGATTTTGACTAATGGATAGTTTCGGACTGTGTATAATCTCATATTATTTCATTTTGTTATGGGTTGTAAGTAATTTGCAATGTAATAAAATTACAGTGACATTTGTGGTTACTGGAGAGCTTCAAGCCTAGTTTGTTTTTATGGAAATTAAAACAGAAATGTGAACATCAAAATCTCCTTCTGCAAGTGAAAATGCTAATAGTTTTCTCTCAAAGCATCTGGACAAAACCAGGATTGTTAGCAGCCGCTAACAGGGTCTTAAACCTGCTGAAACCTTTGGATTAGTAGCTCAGACTTGAAACCATCATCTCAACAGTTCCAGTGTCTGTTTTGTGTGTAAACACTTAATGAGGAACAATCTAAAGCAGCTCTATCACAACTGAACCTCATAAGTGACTGATCCGAAACACTTTTCATAGACAGCAATGGCTAACTAATGCTATTGTTAACCATCACTAAACTAATGCTATTGTTAACCATCACTAAACTAGTGCTACAGTTAACCATCACTAAACTAATGCTACAGTTAACCATCACTAAACTAGTGCTACAGTTAACCATCACTAAACTACTGCTACAGTTAACCATCACTAAACTAATGCTACTGTTAACCATCACTAAACTAATGCTACAGTTAACCATCACTAAACTAGTGCTATTGTTAACCATTACTAAACTAATGATATTGTTAACCATCACTAAACTAGTGCTACAGTTAACCATCACTAAACTAATGCCACAGTTAACCATCACTAAACTACTGCTACAGTTAACCATCACTAAACTAATGCTACAGTTAACCATCACTAAACTAATGCTACAGTTAACCATCACTAAACTAGTGCTATTGTTAACCATTACTAAACTAATGCTATTGTTAACCATCACTAAACTAGTGCTACAGTTAACCATCACTAAACTAATGCTACAGTTAACCATCACTAAACTAGTGCTATTGTTAACCATTACTAAACTAATGCTATTGTTAAACATCACTAAACTAGTGCTACAGTTAACCATCACTAAACTAATGCTACAGTTAACCATCACTAAACTAGTGCTATTGTTAAGCATTACTAAACTAATGCTATTGTTAACCATCACTAAACTAGTGCTATTGTTAAACATCACTAAACTAATGCTACAGTTAACCATCACTAAACTAATGCTACAGTTAACCATCACTAAACTAGTGCTATTGTTAACCATTACTAAACTAATGCTATTGTTAACCATCACTAAACTAGTGCTACAGTTAACCATCACTAAACTAATGCTACAGTTAACCATCACTAAACTAGTGCTACAGTTAACCAGCACTAAACTAGTGCTACTGTCAACCATCACTAAACTACTGCTATTGTTAACCATCACTAAACTAGTGCTACTGTTAACCATCACTAAACTAGTGCTACTGTCAACCAGCACTAAACTAGTGCTACTGTTAACCATCACTAAACTAGTGCTACTGTCAACCAGCACTAAACTAGTGCTACAGTTAACCATCACTAAACTACTGCTACTGTCAACCAGCACTAAACTAGTGCTACAGTTAACCATCACTAAACTAGTGCTACTGTCAACCAGCACTTAACTAGTGCTACTGTCAACCAGCACTAAACTAGTGCTACAGTTAACCATCACTAAACTAGTGCTACTGTCAACCAGCTCTAAACTAGTGCTTTTGTCAACCAGCACTAAACTAGTTCTACAGTTAACCATCACTAAACTACTGCTACTGTCAACCAGCACCAAACTACTGCTATTGTCAACCATCACTAAACTAGTGCTACTGTCAACCAGCACTAAACTAGTGCTACAGTTAACCATCACTAAACTAGTGCTACTGTTAACCAGCACTAAACTAGTGCTACTGTCAACCAGCACTAAACTACTGCTATTGTCAACCATCACTAAACTAGAGCTACTGTTAACCATCACTAAACTAGTGCTACGGTTAACGGTTAACCATCATTTAACTAGTGCTACTGTTAACCAGCACTAAACTAGTGTTACTGTCAAACAGCACTAAACTAGTGCTACAGTTAACCATCACTAAACTAGTGCTACAGTTAACCATCACTAAACTACTGCTATTGTCAACCATCACTAAACTAGAGCTACTGTTAACCAGCACTAAACTAGTGCTACGGTTAACGGTTAACCATCATTTAACTAGTGCTACTGTTAACCAGCACTAAACTAGTGTTACTGTCAAACAGCACTAAACTAGTGCTACAGTTAACCATCACTAAACTAGTGCTACTGTTAACCATCACTAAACTAGTGCTACAGTTAACCATCACTAAACTATTGCTATTGTCAACCATCACTAAACTACTGCTATTGTTAACCATCACTAAACTACTGCTATTGTCAACCATCACTAAACCAGTGCTACTGTTAACCATCACTAAACTAGTGCTACTGCTACTGTTAACGTCACTAAACCAGTGCTACTGTTAACCATCACTAAACTAGTGCTACTGTTAACCATCACTAAACCAGTGCTACTGTTAACCATCACTAAACTAGTGCTACTGTTAACCATCACTAAACTAGTGCTACTGTTAACCATCACTAAACTAGTGCTACTGTTAACCATCACTAAACTATTGCTATTGTCAACCATCACTAAACTAGTGCTATTGTCAACCATCCCTAAACTAGTGCTATTGTTAACCATCACTAAACTAGTGCTATTGTTAACCAACACTAAACTACTGCTATTGTCAACCATCACTAAACTACTGCTACAGTTAACCATCACTAAACTACTGCTATTGTCAACCATCACTAAACTACTGCTACAGTTAACCATCACTAAACTAATGCTACAGTTAACCATCACTAAACTAGTGCTATTGTTAAGCATTACTAAACTAATGCTATTGTTAACCATCACTAAACTAGTGCTATTGTTAACATCACTAAACTAATGCTACAGTTAACCATCACTAAACTACTGCTATTGTCAACCATCACTAAACTACTGCTACAGTTAACCATCACTAAACTAATGCTACAGTTAACCATCACTAAACTACTGCTATTGTCAACCATCACTAAACTAATGCTACAGTTAACCATCACTAAACTACTGCTATTGTCAACCATCACTAAACTACTGCTACAGTTAACCATCACTAAACTACTGCTACAGTAAACCATCACTAAACTACTGCTATTGTCAACCATCACTAAACTACAGCTACAGTTAACCATCACTAAACTAGTGCTATTGTTAACCAACACTAAACTACTGCTATTGTCAACCATCACTAAACTAGTGCTACTGTTAACCATCACTAAACTACTGCTATTGTTAACCAACACTAAACTACGGCTATTGTCAACCATCACTAAACTACTGCTACAGTTAACCATCACTAAACTAGTGCTATTGTTAACCAACACTAAACTACTGCTATTGTCAACCATCACTAAACTACTGCTATTGTCAACCATCACTAAACTACTGCTACAGTTAACCATCACTAAACTAGTGCTATTGTTAACCAACACTAAACTACTGCTATTGTCAACCATCACTAAACTACTGCTACAGTTAACCATCACTAAACTACTGCTATTGTCAGCCATCACTAAACTACTGCTACAGTTAACCATCACTAAACTACTGCTATTGTCAACCATCACTAAACTACTGCTACAGTTAACCATCACTAAACTACTGCTACAGTTAACCATCACTAAACTACTGCTATTGTCAACCATCACTAAACTAGTGCTATTGTTAACCAACACTAAACTACTGCTATTGTCAACCAGCACTAAACTACTGCTACAGTTAACCAACACTAAACTAGTGCTATTGTTAACCAACACTAAACTACTGCTATTGTCAACCATCACTAAACTACTGCTACAGTTAACCGTCACTAAACTAGTGCTACAGTTAACCATCACTAAACTACTGCTACAGTTAACCGTCACTAAACTAGTGCTACTGTTAACCGTCACTAAACTAGTGCTACAGAAGTACCGAAACAGTATTTCTACCTCTCTCGCTTTCCCAGTCCTTAAAAAGTATTTCTAAATAATGCATGCATTGAAACACACACATACACAAACTTTTGCTGCTTAAGAAAAACAGACTAAAATCTGTAATGTTTAACTACACAAAGCTATTAGTGAACACCTGTGATGAATCAGGCCTTTTGTATCAAACATTAGAGGCAGCGCAGGATATAAACCACACAAATATCAATATCTTATATCTCACTTCTCTACAGAACACAATAAAAGTTGTGAAATTGCTCCTTCTCTCATGAAAAGTTAAAAAGCTGCAAAGGGAATAATTATGAAAAACTCATCAATTTCAGTGGCTGCAGGGAGAATTAAAGATCAGTTTTAGTGGAGCACAAAACAAAATGGATTGCAGTCGAGTTTAAACTAAACGACTTTCTGGAGCAGAGAGTTATTATCCAGACAGAGCAAAATCAAATATAATACACAAAGAACATTTGCAAAAACAAACATAACTGACTCAGATAACCGCATGATAGCTAGTTCTGTATCTTACCGCACGTACAAACGTCTTCTGTTTAGAACGACTCCATGGCATGCAAACATGCAAAACACATATACGATTATATGTCCATTAATATCACATCACAAATAAATCATATACAAGTTGCATATCTGCACCATATACTGTAAAATATTGCACACTGGTCATTTTAATGGTCATCAAGAACCGGTTTAGTTGATTAGAACTTAACTAAAACATCTCATTCAGAAGTGATCATAATTTTGACATCACAGCTTTAACACTAGACCACCAATATTTACATTATTCATTTTAAAATAAATGTCTACATTTAAAGTTTATTTTATTTCAAGCAATGAAAACTTTTTTATGGTTTAAGTTTTAGTTCGGAACATCTTACAACGAGAAACGATGTGCAATCATATATTTGTGAATTAATATTATATAATAAATATAATATAATATAATATAATATAATATAATATAATATAATATAATATAATATAATATAATATAATATAATATAATATAATATAATAATTCTTTATTGTCCTCGTTAGAGGAAATTTGTTTTCACAGACTGTACCAAGAGCAACATTCAACACGCATAACATGCACATACCACACAGAATTTTGTATTCTGCACAACTGTTCATTTTGTGAACATATTGCACAAAAATAATAAAAATACATTAAATAAGTTAGACATTCTTCGAATTCAATGCTCTTAGAGCTTATAATATAATATAATATAATATAATATAATATAATACAATATAATATAATATAATATAACATAATTGTTGCCAAATAATTTTGTCAGATAAATACCTTAACCAAGTTTTGTTCTTCCCTCATATTTTAAAAATATGAAATCATTTTCTCATATTTTAATATATATATATATATATATAAATTTGATCAGATTATGAACATTATATTACATCATAGTGTATATTTCACTGTCAGAGATAGGGGTACAGTAGGAGTCCATTTCTGTCCCAATCTACAATCTACACTAACGTACCCCATAGGGCTTATTATTGGACCTCAAGGTACATATATGTACCTTTTTTACCTTTTTGAGGGTCAAAAAGCATTAAAAGGTACAAATATGTACTGTTCTTTTAAAGGTTAAGGTACAATAGTGTACCCTTGACGGTACATCCCCAGTGACAAGCCATTGTACCCCTAAAGGTACAATTATGTACTTTATTTTCTGAGAGTGTACAATATAATATAATATAATATAATATAATATAATATAATATAATATAATATAATATAATATAAATATATAATTTACCACAACTGTTTAATGTCAGTAAAGAATGAGGAAAGTGTGTGTGTTTGGCGGTGCAGGAGAGAGAGAGTGTGGGCGAGATGTTGAGGTGAAGTGAACAGAACTACACAGCTAAAGCGCGGGTCAGATGAATGGGGACATCATACGAGGAGACGGCCGCTGAGCTTTTGATGTATGGCTCAGAGGTCAGTGGGTGTGAGACCTGTGTGTATGTGTGTGTGTGTGATGGCTAGGCCAGGGAGGGATACGGTTGCTAAGCAACAGACTGACCGGAGAGACTCATCTGATTGGAGTTTCATGGGGTTAATTTCCACGTGCAGAAGATGGCCAGCGTCAATCACAGCAACACTCGTTCATCAGAGGACAGAAACAGTGTGTGTGAGAGAGTTTACAGTGGCTAAACACTCACTAAACACTCATCAATCTCAGCTCAGCTTGTGCTGTTGTCAGAGGAAGAGGAATGACCGTGTGGACGGAGCGAGCAATAATGGTTTAGTGATGGACTTCAGTTCAATAGTTTGACAATCTGAAGTAAAAGTACAGTATTACTGGTCTCACATTCTTTACACACTTTACAAATATATAGTAAAGTGTAATTTATTCCTGTGATCAAAGCTGAATTTTCAGCATCATTACTCCAGTCTTCAGTGTCACATGATCCTTCACAAATCATTCTAATATGATGATTTGATGATCAAGAAACATTTATGATTATTATCAATGTTGAAATCAGTTGTGCTGCTGTGGAGCCTGCGATACATTGTCTGTTTTCAGGATTCTTTGATGAGTATAAAGTATATTATATGACTTTTTGAATAGAGTTATGCAGTCGATTAGTCTGATTTGATGGAGTGTGGCGACAGATGATGATCTACCAGTAGTTTTCTGTAGATTAAAGGTTTGATGTTCATAATCCACACAGAACAACTATTGTCACAAGAGTGTGAGACGATCTCTGACTCTCTCTCTCGTGTAAAAGCTCATCTAACCTGGTCGCCATGAACTCATGCATCACGCTGACATGTGACACACACACACACACACACACACACACACACACACACACACACACACACACACACACACACACACACACACACACACACACACACACACACACACACACACACACACACACACTCTCTAACACACACACATGCCCAAACACTCTCTCACACACACACACACACACACACACACACACACACACACACACACACACACACACACACACACACACACACACACACACACACACACACACATTCATGAACAAACACTCACACATACATACAAACACACAAACACACACACACTTTCACACACTCACCCACACACAGACTCAAACACTCACTCACCCACACTTTCAAAAAAACTTGTTTCCTCAATTAAAAAAAACTAAGCTTGTTTCCTCAATTTAGGTCATTCACACACTCTCTCTCACACACACACACACACACACACACACACACACACACACACACACACACACACACACACACACACACACACACACACACACACACACTTTTTATTTCATAACTGACTATATCATAATTCTGACTTAAATCAGAATTTCATGAAAAAAAAAACTATCTCATACACTGTAAAAAATGTCTAACCTCTCCAAGTCAAAAATTTCTAGTGACTGGTCACATCTAAATTTTTTAATTGGCCCAAGTGCAATTCTTGTTGCAATAGTCTGTTAGCATTGGCTCAATGAGAAATAATACGTCAGACTAATTGAAAAATTTAGATGTGACCAGTCACTAGAAACTTTTGACTTGGGGATGTAATTTTCTTTTACAGTGTAGTTTCAACAACTTTTAATGTCATAATTATGATTTTTCAAAGCATGTTTTTTTTTTTCATGTGGCAGAAATAGTCTTCCGTGAACTCAGCACCTGACCAAGTAATACTAGCACTTACCTTTTCTAGTCTATACAACTCTATCTGTTTGTTTTTCTCTGATTAAAAACAAAACAAAACTTGCTATGTGTGCTGTGCTAGACCAACTGAGACTTGTTACAGCACTTTAACACTGTTGCCCTCTTGTTGTCTGATTGCTTCTATTGTTCTCCTCATTTGTAAGTCGCTTTGGATAAAAGCGTCTGCTAAATGATTAAATGATTAAGGACTTCATTACTGCTGTAAGAGAAACAGCTCATCTGATGTACAAGGGTAGTATTTCTAAAGCAAATTAAAAACTATCTGAAATGAGGGGAATTCTATGTGAGTTTATGACACATGATCAAACAGTGAAGTGTGAAAATAGCTCACAACTCTCTAAAATTAACTTAAATGTTCCTGGACAAATATTAGTTTTGGGTTAAAACTGATGTGCTGATGATCTTTCATAACCTCTGACGACACAGACAAAGACTGTTCTGTTATTATCTGTGTGTGTCTGTGTGTGTGTGCGTATGAGAGAGTGAGTGAGTGTGTGTGCATGTGAGAGTGAATGACTGTGTGTGATTGAGTGAGTGAGTGTGTGTGTGTGTGTACAGTCACTAATAGATGATTCATTCAGCCGCTCTGTGTGTGTGTGTGTGTGTGTGTGTGTTTTGTCTTATCACATTCTTGTGCTGCTTCTGTGTGTGTGTGTGTGTGTGTGTGTGTGTGTGTGTGTGTGTGTGTGTGTGTGTGTGTGTGTGTGTGTGTGTGTGTGTGTGTGAGTCTCCAGACCGATAAGATCTGCTGCTGTCCTCATGTTAAGGACTTCACTGATAACATTAAAACACGCTCGGAAACAATGGCAGTGAAAATGACATCACACTCAGACCTTTGACAAACACACAGAGAGAAACAGAGCAAACAGAGCGAAACGTGAAGGCAAATGATCAACCCTTCAACACATAAATCAGCTCAGTGTGCCGCTCATTTTCTGGGTTTTGGGGACAAATTTATCTATTTCTCATGACAATTACAAATACTTCTTCATAATAAAGTGCCTGTAGGAAAGAAAATCACAATGCATTAGACTTGTACAGAATCAAAGAAAAAGATCTCAATAAATCTGCTCGAATTTGTCTCAACATGAACTCAAAAATGTCTTATCAGAGGATCATTCATTTTACAGCACTAGACTCTTACCGGATGACGACTGGTGAATACCTTTCTTTGAAGGTATTTTAGAAGGAACATCTGGCAATGTAAATGAAACTGAGATCTCATTGCGTCTCAATATTATAACCCAGGTTTTTTGTCTCTTCTGAAATCAGACACATTTGAGATGCGATTTAGTCATTAAAACTAAAACTGTGTCTCATTGTGGAGAAACAACTGAGATCTCAGCTGTGATTTTTTCCCCGTTCCTGTAGCTTCATTCATCAAGCACAAGAAACAAATCTGTTTAATGATTCAACATGCACTTACACGATTAGCCCACAGATACGACCAACGAAACATTAAGATAACGGTAAGAAAACGCTGAGATAACGCTGAGATAAAGTGAGAATAATGATGGTCTGTAGCAGCAAACACTCTCACAACTGATGAATTTAAGATCATGATCGCTTACTGTTTATGATTAAGTAAGTAATATCCAGAATGTCATACAGTGACAGCAAACAACATCATGCTCTCTTGAGAGGAATAAAATCATGTGATCTTCTTTCTTCTGCTAAACACAAAATATGTATTTTACACCTTTTATCAAGGTGAACTATTTCTTTAACGCTTTTGACCTGTCACTGAATAATATGGAGAAATGATAAAATATTGATTTATTCATGACTAATATTTGACAGGTAGATAGTAGATGTCAGAGGTAGTAATTGCAATCTTCTGCGGATCTGAAACATAAATTAAACAACACAGGAAACATGATTAACAGGTCGAGACCTCATTCAGAGACGATCTCCACACATCAAACACTGATCGCTCTTAATATTTGTTGCCAAATGCATTTAAAACAAATTTCATTTTTATAGGGGTGGTGGTGGCGCAATGGATAAGACACATGCCTTTGGTGTGAGAGACCCGGGTTCGAATCCACTGTGAGACACCAATGTGTCCCTGAGCAAGACACTTAACCCCTAGTTGCTCCAGAGGCGTGCGACCTCTGACATATATAGCAATTGTAAGTCGCTTTGGATAAAAGCGTCAGCTAAATGAGTAAATGTAAATGTAAATGTAATGCTTCCAAACATGACTGATTTAGTAGAAACAAGCGATTTCATACTTCCCTCTTCTGAAGTCGTAATTTCGAGTTGGTAGTGTTCAAGTGCTTTGATGTTAAAAAGAACAGGGATCATGGAGGACACCAGGCTTATTCTTGCCTATTTATTGGGGGGAAAAAAGCCAAAATGTTTAATTTTCCCATTCATTAACAACAATATATAATCATTCATCGCATGATCTATTCTAGATAGTCAGCTTGCCGCAATTCTGGAACTTCAGTCAAATACATACTATTTTTGCTGTGTATAAAACATACTCAGGGCCCTATCTTGCACCCAGCGCAATTGACTTTGTACACCGACGCATGTATCATTCCTATTTTGGCGTGTTCCGGCGCAAACGTTCCTTGGTGCTATTTTGCAGTTTCAGAAAACAATTCCGACGCGTCAAAGTGGCGCGTTATTCAGATGCTATTTTAAGGGCGCATGCTTGGCCATAATGTACACTTTGCTTCTCTCATCTACACAGACGCACCATTTTTGCAAACCATACATAATTAATACAAAGGAAAAATATTCCACATGAGGGAAATCATTGTGGTGTCCATGAAGATGTGAAAAAATAGGCATAAATCTAGCTTACACATTTACCCAAATTATTATATGCCTGTTTAACCGAAGCTAATTTGGGTGTGTTTCTCCATCCCCATACAATGTCACTTCTCTGTCTTTTACGGCCCTGACGAGAACGTCGGTCTCCTCGGCTGTGAACCGCTCCTGGCGCGCGTCTGGCAAATCCGCCGTTATAATAGCAACCCGCCATGGAACAAGCGCGCCTGCTCTTAAAGGGAATGTGAGATGACGCTCTGATTGGTTTATTTCACATTACGGCCAAACCACACTTATGAGTAATGCATTTACTTCAGACCAACCCATTTTAGATTTGTGTCGGGCGCAAGAGTCATTTATCCCACCGGTATAATAGCAACAGCGAGATCTGCCCACAAAGTTACTTGCGTTTCGCGTTGGATACTTGCATTTCAGATCGTTAAAATAGGGCCCTATATGCTAGTGATGTTTGATTCTTGAATTAATCATTCTTAAAAGCCGGTAACCAGTCGAGTCAGTTCACAGAATTGAACTGAATCGATCTGTAGTTCTGAATTTAATTGATCCGCTCACTCCTTGTGCAGCACTGAATGAGCCAATTGGTTCGAAATGAACAAATAAAACCCACAGGCAGAGTTGAAAGTCAGCTTTTTGATTGTGTTCGATAAAAAAAAAAATCAAATGTTCAGTTTTATTTGATTCGTTAATTTCAAAGCAGTTATTTGGTTCAGTAACCCATTTGGACATAATCAACTTCGTATGTGTTAACTAAAGTCTGATTCAGTGATCCGGATTAAAAAGAATGATTCATTCACGAATCTAACATCTTTACAATATGCTTCAAATGTTCAGCGGCATATATGTAAATATGCACTACTTTAACAAACACACGATGTAGCTGTTGTGGGAAAAACAAATAAATATTCAGAAATCGCTCTCCTGGAAACTCGGTTTCCCAGTAGTAAATATGACTTGAGAGGGAGTTCATGTCCAATTTCCTACTAGGTAACTTGTATTTACGATTATTCCTACAGCACGTGAGGGCAGCTGACATTTGTGCTGCCTGAACTTGTCCAGTGTCTTTAAAACATGGTTGTGGTTCTGTAGAATTCACTATAGAAGTTGGCAAACCAGAGACACTATACCCAGTTCGCACACTTATGCACTTATTAGAGCTGCACGATTCTGGATAAACTGAGAATCATGTTTTTTTGTTGTCGGTTCAAATCGAGATCACGATACTGAACAGACATCTAAGCAAAATAACATGTAATTTACAAGAGTTTCTGAATAAATGTTAATTGCTGCAGTCTATTTAAAAATGTTTAATCAATCAGAATGAATTGAGTTAGTGAATGATTCAATGACTCACTCATAAAGACTTCACTTGTTTCATCACTGGATGACGATTCAGCGTTTTTGAACTAATCCAGTGGTCTTCACTATTTTTTTCATGAGAGCCGCACTGATAGGACAAAGTCAGTAGGAGAGCCATTTTACCGCAAAGTATAAAAAGTTACATCCAGTCATAAATACCATGTTTGCCTATCAATCTGTCACCCCTGAACATACAATATGCAATGCAATAAATACAAAAGGGTGAAAAAACCCCCCCATTATTTATGATGTATCAGTCAAATTTGTAACTGAGACAAGATGATTTTCTTTAATAAAAAAAAAAAAAAAAAAGCAGGATTTCCAGAAAATATTCATCCCAGAATCACCTTAAGTATTTTTTTTTCTACATTAGCCCATCTTGTAGGCCTATCTAACCATCCAAGAGCACATGCAGGGCAACTCCGCAGAGACTGGATATGTTTACATGCACAACTTTTGTTTCAATCGGACTGAATTCATTTCGATTGATGAATCTGAATGTATTGTAGTTTACATGAACGCTAAACATCGTGATGTGATACATGATCGGGTTGATGTGTGTGTTTATAAGTCAAAAGATTCAAATCGGAATATGAACATATGAACCGTTGTGCCGTGCTGTTTGTATTTATCATGCAGTAGAAATGCCCAAAACCAGTCGTCTGTATGATAATCTGAAACAAGGACTGGTGAGCCGTTGTCCTGCTTCACTTCACACTTCACTTCACTTCACACACTTTATTCATCAGGAGAACAGCTCGTTCAGCGCGTCATACGTCGTCCTTTCAGTTTCGGTTTTCAGTCGATCAAGTTTTTTCATGTTCTCTCGATAAACCACCCCTTTCAATCCGATCGAAATTATTTGTAATAGAGCTGGCACTTTGAGTTTTTAAAGGGTTATGTTAAAGCCCTACTTTATTAATGTTTTTATGAAACATCTGTAGTGAATGCATTATCATATCACCGTATTATTTACCGCCATGCGAGCCACAAATGAAAGCTTGGCGAGCCGCATGAGGCTCGCGAGCCGCGCAATGAGTAACACTGAACTAATCTAACGAATGAATGATTCAATGACAAACACATTTTTTAACAGACACTTGTCGCCACCTACTGGTGTAACCATGTAATCGATACACATCAAGTTGCTTTCAAAAGGTGATTTACTCTATTTTGATCGCTACTGTAGACATCAGGGTTTATATTTGAACTATAATCTTTTATTCCAGTGCTTCTGTGATAATATGAATGATTGTAAGACAGAAATAATGAAACTGTGTGGTTGAAAAGACTGTTTTGTGAAGCTGATTCATATCTATACATGACAACGGCTCTCTCTGGATCAGAACACAGATCTGAATGTTCGCTGTGATCACACTTGTCAAAGGTTTAATAGACACAGGAGAATCACTGTCATTTAAGAATAAGATCTCGTTAGTGTTTGAATTGAGATCACGATCTTTTAACGATTAATCATGCAGCTTTAATGGGAGGGGCTGTGAGACTCCAATGTTAAATAACAAAATAACCTTATAAAATTCATACACTACATGGCTGAGTACATAGAGCATAAGTACATAGTGTATTATTGGCATCATTTAGGACACAATTTATTCTTCCCAGAGAGATTAATCCTTAAACATTCCTTCTCCTTCTCTATCCTTGGCACTTAACCTGCGTATCAGCGTCAGACAGACACAGAGACTCTACAGATAATAACTCAAGTTACGTTTGTAAGAAGCGAGACGTGTGTGTCAGTAACGCTGATAAACCTGTGTTTAAAGGGAGTGTCTTTTTGATCCTGTAATCTAATTCTCTGGTTTCTTATTAACTATCCTGGTTACTGTGAGCTCCTCTCCAAACGCACCTAACAGTCATATATTTATTCAAGACTCATTAGCAAATGAGAGAAGGTGAGATTTTAGTCCAGAGGAAGAGATAATGAGCCAATCTCATATGTGTGTGTGTGTGTGTGTTTGTGTATGTTGACCTGACACGATAACGCTTTTGTAATGGAACAACAGCAAAGTAATGTACAATTCCAGTGTGGTGAGGGTTGGTATCATACTAGTTACTATCTAGAGGGCAAAATAAGAGGTTGCTGGATCAAATCAAAGTTGGAACGACAGGAGAGCAGATTTCCTGAGGTCAAAAGATCCATCTGGAAAGTTCAAGTGAACGCCCAACACAGTCTAATGGCAATTCGTAACTATTTTATTTTGTTTTGCTGAATTGGTGGCTAATATGAATGAATAGGTACAAGCTTAATTAAAAAAAAAACTCTAAAATAGTGTTTAATTTTAATGATATCGATCCTCGGTGTCGTTATCGTTATGGTTGTGTTAAGGTATAGTACCGATACAGATACTGGAATAACTAATATTATTCATACTCTTTTGATTTCCCTATCCAATTTTTTTTTTTTTATTACAACTGCAATGAAAATACAAGTATTGGTAATCAGTATCAGCAAGTACTAAAAATAAAAGTATCTAATCGGACTTGTTCTAGAAAAAGTGGTATCGGTGCATCGCTAAAAAAAGTGATTACAATGATATCGGTCATCTGTGTCGTTATCGTTATAGTTGTGTTTAGGTATGTACTGATACAGATACTGGAATAACTAATATTATTCATATTCTTCTGAATTCCCTATTCAATATATATATATATTTTGCAACATTACAAATGCAATGAAAATACAAGAATCGGTAATCAGTATCGACAAAATAAAAGTATTGTATCGGACTTGATCTGGAAAAAGTGGTATTGGTGCATCGCTATGTTTATGGTTATAGTTCTTGGTGTGAACAGGCCTATACAGTGTAAAGAAAATATGACTTTGATTTGCTCTGAAGACTCAGAGTTCAGGGAGCTGAAACTGCAAATAAAAAAATTACCCAGCATTCCAGACCTCAGTTATCTGATTGCTGTTTTCTTGCTGATGTCAGCCAAAGCAATGGATCCTCTCTGCTTCTCTAGGAAATTGTCATTAGTTGAGCTGATCGCCTGTGCCGATCTGGAAAGTTCTCATGTTGAGCTCTCTGCCGAACTAGAGAAGAAATTAAAATGTGATGAGCTGATCATATTGTTATTCGAAAAATGTTCATGTATTGATCTTATCCTCTCTGTTGATTCGGTTGGGTCAATGTTAACTTACATACACAAACGCACAAACAACTGAAAGAATAAGCGAGATACAAACACAGCGCAAACACGAACCATCGCCGGACACCGGGGGAATTTCACACTTCCACTCATGTTTAATTGAAAAGCTCATCCCAGATGAGGTCATATCATAGTGTGTCAGATAAAAACCTGTTAGTTTCTCTCTCCTCTCGGAGGAACTGTGGGATAGTGTTCAGGATCAGCCCAGAGCCCCCGAACACTTCTAATAGTGTGCTGTACATCACTGTCTGTCCTCGGATCAAGAAACGCAGGTGGATAATGATACGAGTCTCTGAGAGATTTAGAAACCTCAACAGAAGTCATTCGCCATGCATTGAGTTTATCGTCCCGCTGAGGGAAATTCGCTTTGGACTTGTTGCACCGCAGCCAGAACATTCAAAACAGTAAATAAATAATGCTATAAAACACATAATATGAACTATAAGAATAATAATGTTAATAAAGAAATAATATATATTATATAATAAAAATATATATATATATACACAAAAATTATAAAGAAATAAACAATTAAAATGTAATATAAACTAAAATAATAATTATATTTTTTTTTATTAAAAATACATAATTAAAATATAACTCGTAATATAAAATAAAATAATAATAATAAAGAAAAGAAACTAACAAAAATAATCAATATCCTACATGCAGTCTCACAGAATAAATAGATTACAATGCATAATATAAATTCTAATAATAACAATAATAATAAAGAAAAGAAAATAACAAAATAATCCACATCCTACATGCAGTCTCACAGAACAAATAAATATATCACAACACACAATATAGACAACAAAATCAATAATAATAAAGAAAAGAAAATAATAACAAAAGATAATCCACATCCTTCATGCAATCTCACAAAATAAATAAATAAATTAAGAAATAAATAATATACAACACATTATCCTATAAAACAATATATAGGCTGTAAGAATTATAATAAAATGACAATCCACATCAAACAACAGAATAAGACGTTTGATTGTAAAATTGAGTCCAGTCCAGGTTAGAGATTGTTCTGGTCATAAAGTTCTTCCACACTGAAATAATGACAGTCATCTCTGTTAGCAGTACGAACACCGGAAAAATGAATGGAAAACATGTAGAACTTGTACACAGAAAGTTTATCAATTATTGCCGGTGCTGTTCTTCATTTGTAAGCCGCTTCAGATAAAAAGCGTCTGCTTAAATAATGTAAATTTCACAGATAAAAGACCTTCTTCTGGACCTCAGTGGTCTATGGAAGACAGAAAGTACGACATGAGGGACAGCAAATGAAGACAATAATGCTTATGTCAGGTGATGACGAACACAACAGTCTCAGGTCAGTTCATAAACTCCATTCTCCTCTCCATTATCATTTCAATAGTGTCACTGAAGTGCCGGGCTTCCCTCGTGTCCATCTGAGTGGCTTTCACACCCTCCATCTCTCTGTCACCTCCTCATCATCTTCATCACCTCTGCGCTTCCCCTGAAGTGTTTTAAGGTGTGTGTCCTGCGGCCCACAGCTTTTGGGACACGCTGATGAGGAGATGATGGGGGTTTCTGCATGAATAAATGATCGTGTGCAGAATCCACCGGAGGAAATAGAGCGAGCGGCTAATGAGGAAGTGTTTCCTCCTCTGGAGTGGTTTTATCCACCAGAAAATAAAGCACGGCCTGCGATCATAAATACTAATGTCTCCAGTGCATTTCTGGCCATGAATAAATTATGCCAGTAGATGGGATGGTGTGATATTAGTACCTTTTCCCTCCACTCACTATCAAATCAACGGTTAAGATGAGTAAAACAAAATGGGAGTGTCATAATAGTCCAAACAAGCTCCATTTCAGGCCGTTTCAATGCAATTAATTAATAAATGGGTTGGGTTTTTTTTGGGCTGTCACTATAAATCGTACTGAAGAAAAACAATAAGATACTCATAATTTAAAGCCAGTTCACTCTATGGCGGTTATTTGATTGAATTTGTTCATTCAAACCATTCAATTGAACCAATTCACAAAGGTCAAGTCAGCTTTATTTCTATACAGATTGTTTCAAAACAGCTTCACAGCAATAAACAGGAAAATAATGATCAAACTTCATCAAATAATGAGACAAATTCAAATTCCGCTGTCAAAATTATAATACGCAGCTCAATTCAGGTCAATGTTGATTCAGTTTAGTTCAATAACTGCATAAAGTTCATAAATTATTAAATTAGTTCAATTCAGCTATAAGCAGCTCCAACAATAGTGACTCGCCAGTCGATTCAGTTATAAAGCATCTCTCCTAAAGACTGAAGAGTCATTATTCAGTTCAAGTTCAGTTCTCATCAGATAGTATGAGTGCATCGATAATATTACTGAATATTAAGTGTCTTTTAAGCCAAAGGTTACAGTGGCAAGGAACCCAAACTCCATCATGTGACCGAAATTGACATAAATTAGAAAGCTTGGAGAAACCAGACTCAGTTCTTCTCAAATGAGGGTCGGGCCAAACAATCAAACCAAACGCGAAAGTAGTGTCCCGTAGGGTAAATGATTCAGAAAGTTTAATTATTTTAATGGCTACTTTAACCATCTGGTGCTCTTCGATAATTTTTTACAGAAAAAATATATTTTTTAATTTGTTTCTACTTTTACTTAATCTGAATGGTACAAAACTTGATAAAGGTTTTGGCACTTGCTGCGAAAAAATCATGGACATGATTTGAAAAGGTTAAATGGTCCTGAAAAAAAAGTCACACTTGTATCGTTCACGGTAAAAAATGAGCACATTGGAAATTAATGGGAAACGAATTTCCTCTAGTGGAAGTGTTTGGTACTGCACCCAAACAAAATCTTACTGAAAGCTCATTTTTTGAGATATCAACCTCAAATCTGGGGTTGAAACTTGTTTAGATTTATAGCTTAGATTTTTGAACAGTTTTAGAGTAAAACGTGTTGGAAATTATATATTTCATATAAAAATTTAAATAGAATTTTTGTGCATTTTTTTATAACAATATATGTAACATTTTATAACTTTTTTTAAGTTAATTTTTTAAAAACATTTTTCACTTTAACAATATCCTGTCTTTAAAAAGAGACTAAACTCCAGTCTTCAAACCAAAGCATTCAAGATTTCTGTAACATATAGTTTTTAATTAAAGTGAAGATGACTGAGATGTACATCTAATTCATGGAAATAACTCCATTAATTACAATAAGCATTCAATAAAAAAAAATACTAAAACAAGTAACAACATGCCTCTTGGGGCCTTCTGTGCCAATCCTGGGTGGCCCATCTTACCCCACTGGTCTAATTTCATATTTTTACTTCAAAAATAAAAACTATAACTTTTACTCCACAAGTCTAAAAACATTGATGTGTCCACAAACCCCTCATTAACAAATAGACACAGAAAGGTCATAGATTAGACACTATTTTCCAGAGACACAAAATTAGATCAATTAACCTCAATACTGTTTCAGCTGTCTAAATCTCACAAATGTTGATATTCAGATGAAATGACTGAATTAAAAAATAGCGTAGCAATTCATTAAAAGTGCTGAGATGATATTTCGTACCATCTATGGTCAGGAGAAAAAAATTAAGCTGTGGGGGAGGGAATATCTTTTTCTGGGGCTGGGGTGTGTGGGTGGGTGGGTGATGTGGGGGGCATCTTACCCCATGTTACCCTACTATAAAATCCCCTAAAAATACAAAATAAAAAAACATTATCAAACTAAAATATATATTACATTAATTTCATAAAAAAAAAAAAACACGGGACACAACAGACGGCCGGATCCAGAATCCGCTCACCCACAGGAGAAGGTTTGTGGTCACTCCGGAGTCCTCGTCCATCTTTATCTTGTCCTGTCCTTCCCCAGATGAACGAGCGGGGGTGCAGGGCAGAGTTAGCGGGGGAAATGGTTAACCCTGATGTCCAGAGCGAGCGCAGCTTGGCGGATCTTCATTAACCTCCGCGCAGGTGAACCGTTCATCTTGGGAGAGCCCACTTATTACCCGCAATAACTGAGCGGGGAACACGACCGCGGCCTTTTCAATTAAAGAAGGAGCAGCGTTTCATTAACCCCTCGCTGCTCTGCGCGTGCCAGGCTTGTTTAGGGTTGCGTTGGGGTGCGCAGTGAAGAGGGATATATTTTACGGGAAACTATCGCCAAGTTTCGCTGTCTGACAGCCACTGCCCGATCCAGCCTGAAATATCGTGGCATGTTCAAGAGAGCAAATCATATTTCTTGAGATGGGCCACTAATAAGGTGAATTCACTTACGGGGAAAATGAGGTCCGGCTGCGGAAAAAGACCATCAGACCTCTGATACATAAAGGAACATAAAGGAAACTCGTTATTCTTTACAGGACAAAACTGGACAAAGTCAAACGGAGACTCTATTGCTGCAGATTCAGAAATGTGCTTCATACAAAAGTGTTTTCATGAAGTGCAATTGCCCTTAAGGCATTTAATAAATTATAAACTCAAGGTCACCTTAAAATAATAACAATAGACAAAACATATAATATGCATTATCACGGAAGAATAAGAAATTGCTCAATACTACGTTGTGTAGAAATTTAGAAGGAAGACCAAAGAGACCATACGTGACATAACTAAGGCATTCAAACAGGACTCACTCTAGTCTGTGT